>NW_028292583.1:3468389-3809436 GCF_029948245.1 Actinia tenebrosa
GCATTGTTTATTATTGTGAAGGTTTGTTGAGGGTTTGTATTTGGAGAAAGAGGAGCTTCCATTACCAGTGGATCAGCTTGTTCACCAATGCATAGAACAATGTTTTGTTGGCTCCATGATCAGACTATGTTTTCGTGGACTACACCCTTGCCTGACAGACTCCCAAGCATCAAGATCATCACCTACTCACTTGAAAAACATTTCAGTAAAAATGCAAGAGGTCAAAATGAACTATTTGTCCAGACAGCAACAAAATACTTCACATTTGCTTGCAAGTTATATGTCAAGACCTGGAGACACTGAAAAGAATGCAACAGTTTTTGAGCTCTTAAAAGAATACTTGGTGTTTTTTAGGTGCTCTAAAAGTATGACTCCCTCTTGTGGTTCAACCAATGGACCATATCCAATGAGTTCCTCAGGTCCTCACCATAACACATCATTGCAGAGTAATTCAACACTTCACTATAAGGGTTTTAGAAGAAAAAGCTCTGAAGACTTTAATCTCATGGTTTCACCTTTAGTGCTTTCTTGTGAAACGAGGGAATCAAGTCAGTTGCCCACATCAAGTTTATTAAATTTGAATAGTGAAGTTGATTTACCAATTCAAATAGGTAAGTACATACTGTACATACAGTAGGTAAGCCCTTGCATTGAAACTTTTAGCTGAAACTTCTGTACAGGGGCATGATAAGACAAGTTATACCAAGGCTGGTATGTTACAATATCCCATTGCCATTGCACACAGGTTTCAGCTAATTGTTTAGCTGAATGTATCAGCTGTACTAACTCTGCTCAACTTACAGTGTAGCATACTCAGCATGGACTTTTATATTAATGTGAATAAAATAGGGTGACCAATTTACAAAGTCAGATATTTTTTGTTCCAATTAAAAAAACCCTCATTATGATTTACATGTGTTTTATTGAAGGGTGAATAGCACAATCAGATGGATAAATCTTATCCAGTGGATAATTTAATTGGATAATACAGTAGCATTGACGTATTCACTGGTTAATGATTTATTGGATAGCGCTATCCAATCTTTGTAAAAGAGGGCCCTGTAGTTTTTAATTGTTATTCCTTTCACATTATGTTCAACTTCTCCTTTTTTTCTTTTGCCATTTTGTTTTTTCCCCATGCCTATTGCTTGTAATATCACTTCAACTGTCATTGCCATTATTTTACAGATCCAGAGCTGAAAAGCCAAGCAAGAATGAAAAACACTGCTTTTTTAGATAGCAGTCCAAACAGAACTGCTCTGATGCTGGTAAGCCTGCTGAATATGGATGCAAGCGAAGAGTGCATTGGTGAGTCGAGTATTGATACTACCAATAACACAGAAAATATTCATGACAGGTCTAGGTCATTGTGTAACACTTCTGAAGACCTCAAATGCTCAAATGAACCATCATATCTGGCAGAAAACATTTTTCACACCAAACATGATAACGAGAGAATGCATAATGAAGAACTGGCATATTTAAATAGTCAAAGTATAATTGGAAAACAAGAATATATTCATAATGATATCGAAAATGAAAAGCAGGAGCTACAGTCTGATATGGATTTCTTTCTCGATGAAGATCTTAGTAGCTTCTTTGTTAACTTGAGCCTAGGCTTTGATCCGAAAAGAAACAAAAGCAAGCACGAAAACAGTCAGTATGCTAAAGGGGAAAAGCCTGCAATCGAATATCAACCTTGCGATCGTCTAGATGATTCTCATGAATTTCAAGGTCATTTATCATCTAGTCGTAACTCTTTGCAATATGATTCTGACCAAATCAGCGTTTTGTTCCCAGAGGAATTGTTAACGGATCTAGAATTCTCAAAATTCTCTCTCCTTTGTGATTATGCTACCTTACGAGAGCCACGCCCTTCGGTAAGCAAAACTTCTCCCATGACGTCATTAAAGGAACACACGAGAACTGCCAATGACAATGAATCCGTCTTTTGTTATTCCAGTACTGAAAAATCTCCGTCTCAAAACAAGTTTTCTGGTACACCCACACAGCTGTCGTTTCAGTCTTCCCGGCTTGAACAAACTAGCACCCCGGTGTTGTTTGATGACTCACGTGACCTGAGCGAAAGCAAATTTAAGTTGTATCGCTCCTTATCATTGCCGGAAGCCCTCCAACTTGCCGACGTGAAGGAAAGAGGCATAAATTTGAATATTCATTCTACTCCTATGAATAGTGAATGTGAAAGGAAATTTGATGACTTATCGGGAGATCTCCAAAAATATTCTGGTCTATTTCTCAATGATAGAGAAAGACGATTTTCTATAGGACCAACCGTTTCATTAAATGGAACTGACGAAGATGCCATAAAAGGTAACGAGGACTGTCCAACAAAAAGAAAAAGTTTGGAAAATATAAAACATGTGTTTTCCAGCGCGTGTAGCCGAATGGAAGAGGCTCCACAAAGAGAAGAAGGCAGAGAGCAAAATTTCGTAGAAAGTTTTTCTGTTCGAAGTGAGAGGACTCCTGGAGAGTCCGGACTAGAGACGTGGCGTACAAGCGACCAGATCTGTCCAGAATCGCCTCTCCTATTCTCATTTTCTAGTACTGAAAGTAATTCTTATAAGTTGACGCCTGATATTCAACAAGACAGTCTGCTTTGCGCATCACTTTTAGAGTGTTCGTATTTGAAGTAGATTTAACTCTGATGAATTTTTTTTCGTCTCATGATTTTCTTTATACTTATTCTGGCAAAGCTATTAAGTTGCATGGGATAGAAAAGTTAGAAGAATAGCAGCACATACATACTTTCCTTGAACTGTGATTATATTCCGTACTTTTTTACCACTTCTGATTACATATTATTTCTTTGCTCAGTTATCGTCATTACAGGAAATACGTTTATGTGAACTCCCATTCCCGTGAGATTACAAATTGGAAACTTAAAATCAAAGAATCTAGTGTTCACACATGCATCCATTTTTTCATGTGTTGTACAGCATAGCTCAATACATCAGTAGTAAAAATGCTTGCAATTTTCAATTGTCTCTTTGTTGACTCCACCTAGCATCGTTATAAGATCTTTCCCCATGACGTATATATCGACATGTGGGGTCTGTCGTGTTGCGCGCTTTATCATTAGACAACGAGATTTTAATTATCAGTAGTGACTGGCCTACTTTTTTACTCATCCGTCAAAGATAAATGAACCAGATAAACTGAGACTCGATCACCTTCTGAAAAAATATTCAAAAGAAAGGTAAAACTTCAGGAATATTTCAGGGTTTTTGCCTCGAAACCAATGTCAATTTCTTCTTAATTAGCTACTATGCAGTAAATCTTATCATTTTTTCTTTTTATCACTGGTGTACAATTCCTTAATAACTTGATAACTTTGACTAATTCTCTGAGTCCACCAGTCTAGAATGACCTCACTGAAAGACAAAAATGCTTTTAAGACAATCTTCTTTCATTTCCGAGCGTTTCACGATATGGCCATTGATAAGCATCATTATATAAGCTTTATACAAGTACACTACCTCTTCAACCAGTGCATGCCAGTTTTAATGTTCATCTGTGTTAATTATATAACAGTCGCTTGCTAGCAATACTACGGTTTAGTTCGTTCAAAGGACCTCTATTACTCCACGATGGACTGAGAGGTGAGTTGAAACAAGAGGTGCAATTTCTTTCTGTACTAGCCTTTCTCCATAAACATCATCTGGTTGTTTTAGGGAACGCTTTAATACTTATGTGGCGTCTTTTTTTCTTGCTGATATTAGAAAGTGATAGGAAACCTCAATTGTCGTGTTTATTTTCAAATTTCTTTCGTATCTTGATTTATAAAATGTCAACTGACTGATTAAGCGTCCCTCAAACAGCCCCATAATGCAACACGGCTTCTACAACTCCAGAAAAGCTAGTTATCTATTATCTTGGGTCTTGCCTTGGATCAGATCTTATGTCACATGGGATACTTCCAGACATCAAGGAAGTTTGCACGAACTGCATAGCCGACGACACACACAAGCTTTATTCAGTTAGTGGATTGCAGAATAGAGAATAAGGGTTTCCGTACCTTTAAATCTTGCAAGAAAGTGCCAGTTTTCTCCTATTAGATAGGTTGTTTACCTCTAAGCCAAGCTTTAGTTGTAATCTACTGATAGCATATCTTTCATGCCTTGAAATATCAGCTAACTTTTTTAAGGCCTGAGGGTCATTTGATCGCCGAGATTTATTCATGCTAAGTCAGACAGTTGTAAGCCAAGTGAGAGTGCGCATGTCATGTCAGCAACCTTTGTTCTGGTTCATGGATAACAGAATTCCATGGATGGAGGCGAATAATCACGGAGCCTAGTGTTGTAAGTAAATATAGAAAGTTTTTTGCGCTTAGCTGCTGTATGTATGCCGGACCGTTTTAATCTGAAAGTTTAGGCCTCTTCCAGCGAGAAACTCTAGCGAGGCGCACTAAAATTCTTCCCAGCTGTTTGCGAAGGAATTTTGATGATACTCAACAAAAGAGAAATTTTTTTATTCATTTTTCAGACATTTTTTTCTAAGCCAATTGTCAAGGCAAATATTTTTCAATGCACGAAAAATATATATATTTATGTCCTAAGGAAGATTAGATATGTATTTAAGCAAATTAGTACGTGCTAAACTTCGAGAAAGTTCGGCTCAGTGTCCATATATTATATTTAGCAACGGCTGATACAAACTTAGACTGGGAATCTAAGATGGATCGGCCATTTTGATAACATGCAAGTACTTAGTCTTATCGCCCATTATCACTCATGTCGCACAGTTGGAGTTTTTACTCATTGATAATTTGGTATCCGCAGTAGCAATTAAAAGAATTTAGGGGAGGGGAGGAACGGGAAATATACGAAAAGTGAAAAAATACTTATTACGAAAAAAATTGATGTTATGAGCGTGGTGCTATAGTCGCGGCCCTTTAATAGCTTCCTTCATGAGCCAACACGAAGTGAGAAACTTCGGCTTAACCGATTGCAGATCACCTAGGTTATATTATTAATTCACTGAACCCCTGTATCTCTGCATGATGGTCCATATTTCATATTTTAACCTTTTCTCTTATACTCTACACTAGATGGACTGAAACTACGTTTGCGACGAAACAAAACAAAACAAAACAAAAATAACAACTCCAAAAACAGTTAGAAAAGGCTTTCAATTCCAGATTTGATTCAGAATTTTCCAGCCCCCACTCGGTTGGCCTCTGGTACCAAGGGTAGAATTTTCGTAATTGTGGGTAATTTTGCCCGTGTGTTGTTATGGTAACATAAATCCAATATGGCTGTCCAGTTCAAAGTAAGGATTTTGAATCATATTCGTTACATTTTAAGAAAACTTCTTCAACAGAAAGCACAATGTTTTTGGATTTCGAGGTATCAGGGGCTTCAATGATGTGATATATTCGAAAGAAAGGGTTTTTTTTTTGGAAGACAAAAGCGGAATGGGATTTTATAGTAGGACACGTTTTGCAATATTTGACAAGAAGTTTGAAGAACTGATTCGAGCACTATGCTTAATGAAATGACTGAAATCTAGTATGAAAGACAAGTAGGAAGGTATGAGAATCTGAAAATCTATGGAAGATACCTCCTCCCCCACCCCCCCAATATTGCACTTGGAACGATTTTAGTGGATCGTTTTAAACCTTTTTATCACGATCAAAGTCGATTACCGATTGGTTGGTTCAATGTCCTTGGCCTTCAATGTCCTACTATTTGCCCCTGTTCTTGAGCACCACAGTGTTTACTCTACGGGCGATGATGTTGGTATTCTAAAGTGATGCTTATTCGATATGGCATAACTGGCTTATACGTCGATAGGAGTTCGACCGAAAAACCGCAGATAGCGCAGCATAACGATTCTGCGAAGGAAAAACAATCGATTTATTGTTTCTTTCTCAAACAGCCTTATTTTTCTGACCTTATTCAAACATCTTTTTTTGGAAATAATCCCTAGTTTCCGTACCATGATTTACGTGAGGAACACACCCAATCTTACTGCGATATTTTAGTATTGATGGCTTTGCAATAAACGCGTTTTCCATGCATAGGCTGGCTTCAAAACTATCGGTGTCTCAAATGAACTGATCTTGAACACTCTTGAATAAATGATACTGAACTAAAGGTCGTTATAGTGACAGTTGAAGCTATGACAACTTAATCAACGGCTGTTGCAGCCATGGGAGGTAAAATAAATGAGTATTTAACTTCTTCCCTCCAAGTTCATATTTCATCGTTCTGATAACAATTAGCCGGAAAATCAATAGATTCTCAGTGAGACAGATTGCTTGGTACTCGAAATAAAGACTGGGACATTCTGAGGCTTCTTGTAGATGTAGCTGCAGTTCATCACCATTATTACCATCATACTCTCGACATGATTTACATTCATAGGTACATGGCCCTCTCTTCTATGCGGTTCTTTTTATGAGAAAAAGAACAAAAAGCACACTCACGCATCGAAGAAATTTAACGGATATTCAAAGTGACGTCTGAATTCATTGAAGTTGTTTTGAGGGATAGTGGAAAGTATGTAGCTGGGACTCTCCCGCCGTGAGCGTGACTATGATGTCCTCTGATGAACAACACAATGACGTCAAGAAAATCAACATTAGTTCATGGGCGACACTTTGGGCCAACTCATCATTACCGTGAGACATTTGGCGGCATTTGTTTGGTTTTAGTTATGGATAAAGTCAATGATATATTGTAATGTTTTGTTATTTTTGAATTGTTGTGCATGTATTCGTGATTGTGCGCTGTTTGAGTGTGCATATCAGTGAAACCCCCTACTGTTGTTCTATTGAAACCTGTTTTCCTACGACACGCTTGCTTCATTAGACCGTCTTCAAAAAGAAGTGTTTATTAATACCGACTTTGTTTCTTTCGTTTTCATGACCACCCTTTTACTACCTCTCGCAAATACACTTCTAGAAGGTTTTTATTAGAACAAGCAGACTTAATCGACAATCATATATTGCCATGGCAACGAACAAGCGATACCACAACAAAATAAATAAATAAATAATTAGGTAAGACCACAAAAGACCCATTTGGTGCGGTGCACTTAACGGCTGCGCGGTCGTTTGATCGGTTTCGTTCTAATGGCCTAAAATACTTGATTCAAATCATAACCAAACACTAGTGACCGGAACTGCACATCTGTCTATCAGTTTAATTGATTATCAAACCTTTCGTTTTGGATAGGATTATAATTTAGGTAACCCCATTCGTAATGGCAACACTATAAGGACACTACAAACTCAATATTTTCTCTGGTTTGGAATGCTAGAAAACTTTTCTCATGCGGAGTTTTTATCATTGCTACTTTGATCTACCAACATTCGTGTTTTTGTATGCACATAGAGATGCTTCAGTCAGTTATGTGGTGGAGGGGTATAGCGGTGCCTTCTTGCACCTATCAATTTTTAACTGGCGCAGGCTGCTCCTGCGTGCGGAAGCACCCAGAGACCACATCTGTGGTCCATAGAAACCCAAAAGCTATTCAAAACAAATATATTGGCCTATAGATAGATTTTACTTCAGATTAGTTCGTGTAGGTATCATGGTAGGATCGGACAGACATCAAGTATTTATAGAAAGGAATTGAGGATTCTGCTATTGCGGATGGAAGCTGCTGTGGGGCTTAGTTATTGGCTTCCGGAAAGGAAGTTCATTGGTCAGTATACACAGTCTAAATTCGTCTGAAGACAAAGATCCGACGTTAAGTAAAGCGTGGGCTGAGTTGTAAGTCTTGTTAGATTTCATTTGCGTAAGACCGATATGGTTACTACAGTATGATTGTACGAGATGGTGTCGGTGGTGTCGAGATCTTAAGAGGCTTTTTTACGTTCTTGTTTTAAAGAAACCCGGCCTTGTCTTGTTGCACTTGGTACGCTTGTGTCGATCGCTTAACCCAAGGCTGAAGGTGGCATCTCTCTTGTAACAACTGTTTTGGCCAAACCTTATCCTGAGGGGGAAAAATAGGGTTTTTAGAAGCTGTATGAAATTCCAGCTCACTAAAAGAGGAGCGAGCATGACAGCATGTTTAGTTATCAATTACAGTACCGAAACAATTGGCAGTAAAAGTGAAATAAATAAATAGATAAATAAATAAATCACATTTTGTCGGATTTCGAGATGAAGTAATACACAGTGTTCAGTGTGACATAGTTCATATTAAACGTTTTGCGGAAAAGACAGATTTGGATTAAATTGAACTGTTTGCCATATACGCCCCAGACTTTAGTGATTTTGCAATTTTCATATATTGTTGGTTTTGAGTAAAAGTAAAATCTGAAAAAAGTCGCAATAAAAACAATCTTAAAATTAAGCTGTACTCGGCTCAAGTGTGGAGTTGCATACTTTCTTCTGATGACAAAAAGGGAAGTTTAGGCTGGCATCGAAAATGTAATGAAACCACGGCGCTTTTATTGATGCTCTGTATTAGTACATTGAACATCCGGTGCCGGGAAAAAGACTTTATTATGATCGAAAATCAATTAGAATACACTAACAATAGCTGTCAATGGATAGGTAAACAAGAATCACGCTATTCTCGTTATTGTCCTGAGGTGCTTGCTAATCAAAATTCTTTCATTCTTAAGCATCTTTAGCTGCAAAAGGCTTTAAGAATCCAAATGAGCAGACGCTGTAATCTAGTTGTCCTGTTATCATGGCCCAAAGTCTTTCCAAACAAGCCTTACCCCTGCAACTTTTGTTTAATCGATGAGTTATATTGCTTTAATATGAGTGAATGCTAAAGTACGACTTTGAAAGAATGACCTCTTTAATGGACCTCTTTAATGGACCTGTTCAACTACCCAATGCCATCGGTCTATTTGAGCCAGTCATAAATTTGTTTGCAGTTCACTCTGACCAAGTACTCTTGTTCACAGATGATAGCAAGGTCGCATTCGTTTGAAATCTTGACTTTAAGACCTCAGTAACCCTTTAAGTAAAAGACTCGTCACGTTCTATTAAAAACAAACATAATTATACCCCTTTTCTTGAGTTTTATGACAGAAAAAGATCCAGTAGTTAAACGTTAATGAACCCTTAAGTCCCCAGGATAAATGAAGGCTAGTTTATATCCGGACTGCACTTTGTATTTGTGTCTTAAAAGCGAGTGATATGTGGATCAATCGACTAGAGATCGCATTGTATTTGTGTCCAACTGAGATGGCATTGAAGTCAATGTGTTAAATAGAATTCCACAAAGTAAAGAAGCTGTCAATCAAACAGGATAATGTGTCATTTACAGAGCTAGTCTAAATATAGCAGATAAACCTACTGTGCGCAAGTAATGTCAGTGATGTGTGCATCCTTGGTTGAACAGAAAATCATACATTCTAATATCAAGTTTTCACTTTATTCAGATATTATTGAAGAAGGAAGAACAACCTTTCTCAGCCGCAACAGTCGATGAATGAAAAGTTATCGTAAACAGGACAAACAGCGCATTTCCATTTTTCTCTCGTGGGGTATCACATCACCTCGAGTCTCAATAGCTTTTAAACTACGATCTAAATAATGTGATAGAATTTGAAAGCTGCGTGGCTGTTGTGGACGGATTTGAACCTGTGTTCATATGTGTTGGGATACTTGATTCAAATCCCAGGAGGTCAACGTCACTTAATCGAGTTTAAATGTGGCACACGATTGGATTGTAAAGGAGACAAGCTTTAGGGAATTTCTGCTTGATTATTATGTCTATACACATAACTCAGTTAGAAACACAGGGGTATAAATCTCGTACTGCTACAAAACCGGGACGATCGAGAAGCGAAGCCAGGCTCGAGGTACACGAAGGGAAACCGGTTAATCGTATTACTAACGCCAGTACAACCGATGTGGAACCGACGGAGGCGCGCTCTCGTGGAAAGACAAAAACAATCTTAAAATCGAGTGAGAAGAGTATAAGAATTACCAGAATTAGCAGCGGCCATGGTACAAGTGGTCATTTTGAAGGCACGCGCCGTTCAGCGGCTAAGACTGAGCATGTTTCATCTACATTACATTTCGTAGCTAGTCCTAAACCTAAGCGAGCCAGTAAAGATAATGTTAATTCGATTTCTGAACAATCTAGCAATGCTGTGTTTGGAATTCAAAAATATGTGATGGCGGATTGCGATCGAAACACGCTTGTCTCTTGCATACCAGGGATACCACAGGAGGGAGAAGATGAACAGCCCGTACGAAAAGATCCCACGGAAAACAAACCCCTTCCACCATTTTCGATGCCTTCTCGCCAAAGACATAAATTCGCCTATTTGAGCAGTGTATCGACCAGCTCCCAGACGGGACGGACAGAGCCTTGCCACAATATCGATGTTAGTTCGTATAAACAGCCTACGAGTAAACAGCCGCAGGAAGGGTTGCGTGTCAAAGGGCAATCGGGATCGAAAATCCAGAGGAATGCAGACGTTGAGTGTTATCCGAATAAGACGGATCGTTCCCATCGCCACAGCAAGCCGAAAAGCCGCGAAGATAATGGAAAGAGCGACTGCCACTCTCTTGTGGCAGAATTACAACAAACGGAGGATCCAAATAAAGTGAGGGTACAAACTCAAGAACGTCAGACTGAGAATATTACAACCGAATGCAGTGATACGGGTATGAGCCACTACGATAAAAAGGAACAGTTTTCGCGTCAAGCGCATTGTAACCAACTTGGTACAGCTTCGAATCAAACATTTACTGACTCGGACAGTGGTGATCTCTCGAGTTCTTCAGATAATGATGGGTGCCCATCGTCTGCTGGTCATCCGAGAGGCCATTCGAATTCTCCGAAGCGTAGAAAACGCGTAAAGAGAAAGAGTTCTGCTAAATCTGTAGGTTCGAGTATGTATGGTGATGATAACACGACTGATGGAGAGTCGGCGACAGATACTCTTACTAGAGTGCACGATCGTCGATCACGTAGAAAAGAGGATGAAAATAATAACAATTCTGCAGCAAGACAAATTAATACTGCTAGAGGGAAAACTGCGGCATCCGGAACTTCGATAACTACGGTAAAAGGAGCTCAGTTTAGGTCAAGTAGTCTTACTTCTGTTAGCTCGGTAGAAGGTGGTAGGGGAAGATCTGCAACATCATCTCCTCTCCTTACCCCAAGGGGTACCACTTTGGTAAAGAAAATCCAGATTCAGTCATTCTCTGCTACTTGTACGGGATTCAATAAGGAAAACAAAGAGAACTTGATCAAGAGGAGGGCATCTGCAGAGGAACATTTCTATGACAGAACCAAAGAAAAGACAATCATTCCAGACCATTCAAGGTCAATAAGTAGTTCGTATGGTAGTCTAGAAAAAAACACTTCTCGATCAGAGACACCAGTTTCAAAAGGAAGGCCTTTTGCCTTAAGGAATAAACCATTTCAATTAAGAAGAAGCTCTTCCAAGGAAAGTCCATACACCAGTGAAGCAGAGAGTATTGGCTCACCTTTTGCTGCAAAAGAAGAAACTGATACTCTTTCTAGTATCAATATTCCAGAATTTACAGATAAGCCAAGTAGAATTCTTTCACCTGTTTCATCAGAGCCTAAGGAAGTATCTATATCTTCATCTATTCATCCAACTTCACCTGATTTCCATATTGAGTCTCAATATTCTGTCTCTGGTGTACATGACAATGTTTTTAGTAGTCCTTTTGATCAGTCTACATCAACTCACAGTAGTAATGGGAGTATTTTACCAGGTCTTGAAGCTTCAACAGAAGAAAGATCTTCTCCATTGCTAGAAACAACACCATTGAGCATAGGAGAATCAACTCAGGCAATACCAATACCAGGATCTTCTGTACCTGATGACACAAGTGAATGGATGTCACAATCATATCCTCCTTTGCAAACTTATCCCTTTGACTCAGATTCATATGTTGGTGGACCGTATGGGTATAGAGCCTTGTCTATTGTCAGCGAACAGGAAGAAATGGATGGTGTTCAACCAACAAACAATGAAAGCTTACTCCAAAACACTTATTCTAAAAGTAAAGATAATAACACGGTTAAAAATTATTGGTCATCAAATCAGACAGAAAGAGAAAGTGGTAAAAGTGGACGGATAAAATCAAATGAAATAGAGGAAGTGTCAGCTGTGCGTAGACCTTCCTACATCAGAGCCCAACAAAATGTGGAAAGCTTTGCACTTTTTCGGTCATTTGATGATGAAGGACCATCTCTTCCAAGAGAAACCACTTTGACAAAGGATTCTTACCCTTTGCAACATGACTCTAAGGAGGAACACTATGATCCCAAGGAAGTTTTGAAATCATTTAGTGGTTCTGACTTGGAAGCTCATGATGGTCTACATTCATTTAAAAAAGATGGTGATTTGATCACTTTTGATGATGAACATAGAGCAAAGAATAGCGCTCGTCATGAATCTTCAGAAGAACCTGTGGTAAAGAAGAGAAAGAAAAAAATAGCTAGACCAAAAATACCAACTATACTCAACATAGATGAAAGCACAGGTTTAGAAAAAGAGCATTATGATGATGATGACAATCATCGACCTATAATGATCAAAGCCAGGGAAGAAACTATGGGTCAAGATTCAATGGATGAAAAATGTATGGATACCAGTAACTTGTCAAAGGATTCCAAGAGTGAAGGTATGTACTATATCAAGCATTATTGTGCTAGTATTTTTTTGTTTCCAGTTGTTTTCTTGATTTTAAATTTTTTTCTCTTGCATCTGCTATCTTCTATAAAAGTTCTGTCTTAGGATTTTCTTCTGTTTGAAAACCTATTTTTTTGTTTCAATATATATGTGTATGCAACTTGTATAGAAAAAAATGGCAGGCTGGTTCATAGTTCTATTGATTACCGTACTGTAACTTCATCTTATACTTCTAAAACAATTTACAAAGTAACATTTCATTATAAAGGAGCCTGTACATTAATTTAATGCCCTTTAAAAATTAAGCTTCCATTCTTATGTGTGTGGTATGTGATAGGAAACTACCCTTGCAATCAAAGCAATTCATCACCTAATTTTACACTAACCAATTTAAATATAACCTCTTTTCATTAATTTCTTCAAATCCTTATTTAAATCATTTTTCGAAAGCTTTACTTGCTGCCTCCTAATAATTTTTCAATTAAGTAATTCAATTAACACCTTATGAACAAGATTGAAAATGATATAAATTTAAGGATGGATGTAGCTAAAAGATCTTGAATATTTCAATTTTTCTATTTTTGTATCACCAAAAAAATAATTGAAAGACCATTCTTATAACCTAGTTTAAATTGAAGAAAAATCATCTATAAAGTGTTATGTTGTATTTATATAAGTCAGACAGTTTACATTTATTTAATATGAGTCATATATTCATTGTTTACATATTTGTTAGCGAATATTAATGATAAACATAGTGGGGAGTAATAGTTGTTTTTAAAAATCAATTTACATAATTCATGATCAACTACTACCTTGTGTGACCTGACCATAACAAATGTAATTGAGATTTAATTTAAATTTGCATTCTGGCTTCAAAGAAATGAGCTACTTTTCAGGATTTTCTTACTATCCTTTAAAGACATAAGGTAGGCTGCCAGCAAAATGCTGTACAATTATTTGTTCTGAGTATAATTGAATTTTATTCTATGTACTAGTTTCTTATTATCATTCATGAATGGATTTGATTTTTCATGTTAGATTATATTGATCAACATTTAATTTGTATTTCATTCTGTTTTCCATATTTTACTCTGAAGTAATAACTTGGTCTAACATTGTCATTGTTGCAGTTTAACCTCTGTTCATTTGCTGTTTGAGTAATAAATGATGTTGTATGCAGACAGCTACTCTGCCAGAGTCAACATCTTTAAATGCTAGATACATACAGCTTCCTTTGCTTGTATTAGCTGTTATCCACAAATGAAATTTTATACCTTCCAAAACAATTTTATTCAAAAATGGACAGATTTGTTGTTCTGTTTTTACTGTTTTCTCTTGCTAGGGTTTTAAGTTTTTAGAATCGAAAGGTAATGGAAAAATGTTTTTGGAAATTATTTAAAAACCATAGTAATTTGCCAAGGGCAACAAAATGCAAAGTACCTTTTTCGTGGTTTCTAAACCATTTAAATGATCTTATTAAGTGGTTTTCAGAATTTTATGACAATATATATCTTCAAGCTGATACTAGGCTAAATGTTTACTTCATTAGGATTAATGCTTACTGTTTTAGATATTTTTCCCATATTGAGTGTTTGAGTCAATTTTTTTCTGTAAAACAATGAAAAACAAACTTTACCAACTGGCTTGTCATATTTGAAGACATTAAGTTTCAACCATAACACAATGGCAATTTATCTGTCTTTCCGTTGTCAGTTTTGACATAAAACATCTTTGTTCATTTAACAATTAGTCTACACCTTAGGAAAAAATACCATTGTTCTGTAAAAAATATTTTAGGATATCTTTTAGAATGGAGTTGTTCAAACACTATGTACATGTAGTGAAAGAAACTAGGTAAGTTTGAGCTTGAATAATCTGAAAAGTAATATTACATAAAAGATCATTTACATACTGAAAAAAATCCATATATCTCAAAGAAATTACAACTTAGAGTGATCTTGGATGAAATTATACACATTACATTGTTAATATTATTTTGAATGTTGACAACTGGACCTAATTCTTTTTGATGTTCTTTTTGAATTTAAGATCATGTTTGTTTTGTGTTAATTTAAATGTTCCTTGTGCTCTCTTTTTATATTTAATGCACTATACAGCACGCCTGCAGCTGTCAATGTTAAACCACATTTTGTTTATATACTATTAATAAATTGTTCAGGAAATTCCTATTTTTTATAATATTTTCAGAATAAAACATATTTTAGTAATTTGTTCAAACATAAAGTATTCCTTTTTTCAAAACACTGAGTTGTTGAGCTTATGTTTATTATTTATTGAGTTTTTATATCAAAATAGCTTCCTAAGATATATACATTGTTTATAATAAAACAAAATAATTATCATTTTCTAATAATAATATAACGAGAAAGGGTTAATAAAAATAAAGAAAATAAACACAGAAATAAATAAACTGCATTGATCAAGCTTTACTAAAGCTGTTTTGAATTTTAACAACATTTGGCAACCATGGCATATAGCTAGTTTTACATACACAGTCTTTGTCTAAGGTTTACATTTTTCATTTATTTAAAAAAAACTACTAATAAGAAAATAGCGTTTTAAAAAAAAGAAGAGCAATCATATTGTATATTATAATTATCTGTGTTTAAAGAGTAAATATGGAAAATCACTGTAGGTGCCAGTAATTTAATATATGCCTTAATGTGCTTTCTAATGTTTACATTCTATTAATAAGCTCCAAGTATATTTTTAGAAGTACAGTGACAATTCTATAATAATACTTTCGCTTTTTACACCTGCATTCCATATTTTAATATAAGTACTAATAGGGTATATACTGTGCTTAAGACTCTGCTTATGCAAAGAATATGCCTGTGTTTCATTTTTAGTAAATAAATAGTAAATATGATTCATAATCGATAATAATTATTAATACTACAATACTGTCTTATACATTTTGAAAATATATAGCAGATCTAAAACATTATTTGAAAAATATATTACTAATTAATAGACTCCAGAACTGTGATTGTTCATCAAATATGTAAATCAAGTTCAAGTTTATACTAAAAATAAGGTCGTATTAATATCAATATTGATACTAAAGTATTTATTAGGATAAACAAACAAAAAAATCAAAGATCATATTCTAAAAGTGTCTTAAAAATTTTTTCCGATATTTTATATTGACAATATTGAGGTAAAAATAATTTTGATGCATTATAAATATATATTACAAAAGAAATCTTTATGTATTTTATCTCTTTTGATTGAGAATAATATTGAAATTTTTGATTTCCTAATTACTGTAAAGCTAACAATAATTTAGTTCCATAGGCCCTAATAATTAACAATTATACCATTATAGGTTATTAGCAATCATTAATAATCAATAATTAACTATTGATCAATCTTTATGGGTTGTTAAGAACTACAATTTGTACAATACTATAAATTGTAAATTCATAAACATAAGATCTTGGTTAGTTCGTTGGCTTATTCAACGTTAATATAAGCTACATATTTGAACTGACAATTACTCACATTGATGAGAACATTTGTGTCATCCTTGCCCATAATTTGGTTTCTTAGACCAACTATGATTATCTTTTTTAATGATTCATTTAAGAATGAAATTTAAAATTCTATTATTCACCTTTTCATTCAATATTAGTTTTAAGCTTAATATTAGATATATTATTTTTAGTTATGTTTACATAATAAAATTTATTTTTAAACCATTTTGTAGAAATCCAATATGAACATCAAAAAACCTTTTCCGTTTAGGTATGTTTTTTTTTTTTTGAAAACCTCCTGTAGTTAAGTTTCTTTGTTTGCGCTTCATTCACTTAACGTGTCTTCTAAAGCGCAACCAAGAAGAAAAGAAAAAAAGAAAGGCATCATGATAAAGGGAATGATATACGGTGTGAAATGAGAAAACCCATTATGGCTAAGCGGAAAAGGTCTTAGTATATGTTTATGAAATACTTTGAAAATTACTAGTTTAGATTATTTACGACTGATTTATATTTCCTTTTTTCCATGAAATTGAGTTTAGAATTTGATATGATCGAAGCTTCAAAACGAAATACTCTGGTAGCTATTGATAGTGATGACGGGAGTACTCCAAAAGCAACTCACTCACCTGCTTCTGAACCAGAAGAAAGTTACCTGTTAAATCAAGAAAAACAGTCTGGAAGCCGAGAAAAGCAATCTCCATCCACTGGAGCGCATTTTGCGCCGTCTCTTTCCCTACCTCAGATCACGACCGATCTTTACGTCGATCAAGATGACAACTCCTCACATATCCCATTGAAAAAAGTCGACACACTGTATGACTTGAGTGAAGAGGAGTCTCGAGGGATGGGACTTATATATGTTGACCAGGAAGCTCAAGACACAAAGAGTGTGGAAAGTTTTGGCTCTCAGAGTGACGGGATTTCTCCTAACCAAAGTCAATCAAATCTTGATAATTACTCTTTAACTACTAGTGGGTTTAGCGAGATAGTTGAAGATTTTTCGGACAGCTGTGAGATTCCTGTCCAAAGGGCTGATATGGTATTAGGAGTGGGAAAAGCGAGCACTGATGGCTGGCGGTCACATAGCGATCCCAGTGGGAGAACAAACGGTGCAGGGGCACCATTAAGTGAGACAATTGCAGAAGCTGTTGAGCTCAATTCGTACAGAAACAGTAACAGTGCACCCGACCTCATCACTGAAAAACTAAAGAAAGAAGCTGCCATTTTATCGCAAAGAATAAACTCCGGCAAAGAGAGACCTACTATATCAAGGACTAGATCGAGTCCTTCATCTTTTCCTAAGCCTTCGATCCAGGAAAGTGATCAAACGCGGAATAAACATTTAGAAAGCAAGGATGATTCGCAACTAAAACTAAGTCCTGATACCATCTTTGATATGGATGGTGGTAAGTCATCTTTGAAAGTACACTCTGCACCTTCCACGCCTACATCTTCTAGGAAGCAGCTATACTCCAATACCTTCTCAGCGGAAAAGACGCAAATGAAGTTAGCCAAACTGGCAGCCATGGAACCGATTTACGAAACTCCTCATACAGAACTGATCAAACCACTTCCAGAACCGGTCAAACTGGAACGTAAATGTGGTGCAAGTCCAGCATTCGAGGAACCTGAACGACCACCTGCTACAGGAGTGCAAGAGAGTAAACCACAGGACAAACTGCAGCCCAAACCCAAGTCTAAACACGTAAGTTTTTTGTTGAATTGTTACGTCACTCATACGTGTTATTGCGTCACTTCTTTAAAATTAGCGCGCGCAGGTTGCGGGAAAAATGATTTAGGCCTGGATCAGATGTCAAGCTTTTATGCATCCTTGGGCGTTTCCGAAGTTCAGCAGAAGAATAGTAACGACTTCGACTTGTGCATAGGATTGTGGGGTTGAAATTGGAAACGCGTTTAAAAGGCTCTTGCATCTAGTGTCCTAGGGAATCCCGCCCCTGATTACGAGGTCTCTCATCTTAAATACAGTACAAAAAAAGATCGACGGCTGACACAACAATGTACCTTTTGATAACAGCATTAGCGCGTAAAACGAGTTTGATGCAAACGCAAAGAGAAATTTGAGCCATCAATGCTTGCGTGCTATGAGCATCGAAAGCACGATGGTGTCCGCTGCCCCCCCCCCCCCCCCCCCCCCCCCCCCCCCCCCCCCCACACACACACACAAAGAATCCTTAACTTAAACCGATCTTTCGGATGTTTGAGATACGTTAATGAAGCTTGTTACCAAATTAAACGCCAATCACTTAACCTGCCGCTGAAGATCCCTTTTGAAGGTATTTAATGACCTTTTAGGAGTAGGTCCTACGTTAACATCACATTTACAGCAGAGCAGATTTCGTATGACTGTAAGAAACTCACAGTACGATTAGAAAGTGACTTTCAGCACTCTGATTGGATGAACAGTAACCTTACACGCTGATTGGTTCAACGAGTGCCATGATAGTGACCCCACCATTATTGTTTCATAGTACTGTATAGTACTTTTATAGAACTGTTCAAGAGATTTCTGAAAACAATGAGCACATCTAGCATTCAATGGTCCTAAAGGGGGTCCTTAAAGCATTCCACAGCTCAACCCTCGGTTAATAGGGGAATTTCACGGAAGGCCTCTTTGGCTCAGAAACAATGCAATGTTTTTGCACAACAAGATGTTTTATTTCGCTAAGGATAACACTCCTCTTGTTTGTCCTACACAAGCTTGAATGTCGTAAAAGCCCTCTATTTCCAGTCCGGGTAAATTTGGGGAACATTCCATGCTATTAATTCCATACTTATACTCATTAACTTGAATTCGATTTTATCACACCTTTTTTTTTTTTTTTTTTTTTTTTTTTTTTTTTTTTTTTTTTTCAAGTTAGTAATATCAAGAATTCCCAGTTCCCATTTCACCCTTTCCGGGTCCTCTGTGTTTAGAATTATATGGATTTCGAAAATGAAAAACCTTGAAATATCGTCCCTATCATAGCTTAAATACAAAACATTAATTTTAGGCTTCATTTTAATAGCCGTAAAGTAAACGCAAAGACAAAAACAAGATAGCTATCAAATTATACAACTCGTTTATCAGGGATTTTAATCAACAAAATGGAATGTTAATATTTGTTCTCTTTATCACCTCAGACACGCCGCAGACACGCTAGAAGTGGTGGTATCTTCCATGTATATAGTATAATAACTCAATTATAAACACCCTAGGCTCAAGGCCCATATTTGTCAAAGTAATTCTACACACTGTACTTGTGCTTTTGACATATTTCATGTTTTGGGGAGATAGTATTGGGTGGTTTTTCAATGCGCAAATAAATCACTTGGTATTACCGATAATAGATTAATCCTTCAATGTTCTCACTACGAGCATGCTAGTAGCTCATTGATATACTTCTAAACCTGACTAATTTGAATAAGAAAAGAACTATCGTAGTTTGACATCTTGACATCTTGGTCTATTCATGTGGGAAATCCCTATTACCATTTTTTATAATATGAGGTGAGTTATGGAATAAAAGATGCTGAGCTGATTTCAAGAGAACATGGAACTAGACTTTCTTGAATGGTGAATATCTGTCTGTATTTCATTTAGATTCTTTCCGCTTTTATTTATTCATTTTATAACCTAATTTCATCATCCGTTTTTAGTTTAGTGATATATTTATTTCAAGCATTTTGTGGAAGTGTTGTATTCTCAATTGTTCATCAAAATATGTTTGTTTGATTGACTTGATTATTGAATTACGATCTCGCTCAAGGTCTGTTTTCACTTCTTTCTTACTCGATTTCCCTCTAGTATTTCATTTGATATTGGCCTCAAACCATGGCTATAACATGGCTGATTTATTGATGTCGTCTGTATGAAGTAGGCGCGAAAGAGCCTTCAAAGTAAACGAGGAGAAAACAGCGATCAGGAGAAAAACAGCGATCAGGAGAAAAAGATTAAAAATTGCTTAGTGAAATTGTCTTTAATTGTATTTATTTCCTTTCTCGTTTTTGTCTTTGGGTTTTCATCTTATTTTTATTTCTTTATTTGCCACATCTTTATAGTTAAAAAAATATAGTTCCAAGGTTACAATTCGAATCGTTTCGTGATCATTTAGATTAAAGCGTGTGTCACTTTATATAATGCTATGCGTTGCAAATTGTTATTCATCGTTTTGTTTTGATAATATTTTAACCAGCCGTCATTACAGGGTTGGAAGTAACCCTGTTACTGTAAATATATATATATTTGTTATATTCGTATTATATTTGTGTAAAAAACATTGAATTCAGCTTTAAGGGCTTAAGGATATAGATAAGGGTTTTTATGGACGACTGTTATGATGTTGTCACGATATCCTTATCTGTAAATTTATTATTATTTATTACTGAAGATAATTTTCAGGGCCACTAGAAAATTATCTTGTAGTTAATTGTTGGTCATTTCAATAATATATTACTATTATTATATTAATAAATACTAATAATAGTTTATCATCTTATGTATTTAGCGCAATTTTTCAAAAACCTTGCCTAATAGCCCAATAGTTATCATAATAAAAATAAATTCCTTTCTCATTCAAAAAAATAATAATTACATGATAATTTAGTTTTTCTATTTCATCTTGTAGGACATAAAAAGACATGTTCTTCAAAACTTGCTAGAGACAGAGCAGTCTTACGTGCAGAACCTCCAATACCTCGTAACGGTGAGTATATTAACAAGAACAATGGGTTTGGATAATTACCGGCAAGAGGCGCACACGAGACAGGTCAACCCATTGCTATTAATAAAACTGGTTTTAAAAATAACCCCAGACTTTTGTTCCCATGCCATAACTGTTTTATCCCCAGCTGATTCGTATTAGGTGACTTCCTTTTGTATTAGAGAGCTTTAGTCTTAACAATTTAGACTATTCGACTGATGCAGGGGATATGCACCCATATAGTTCTACATTATGCACATTTATAGAAAAGCTGAAGCTAAGAAAGCTGAAGACAATCACAAATAATCATACAGTTAATTCCTTTGGTCCCTGAATGACCTTCCTGTCGGTATTCATAGCTTACATTCCTCCATACGAGGATACCCCAAGGTCACTCTTCTTATGATGGTTTTATGTTACTTGTGTAGCAAGGAGGAGGGGGAGGGGGGAGGGAGGGTACGGTACCTTATCCATGGTTGCGTTATGGTGGTGAACCAGAGAAATGGGCTACTGAGTTGGAGTATATCATGGTAGAAGTAAAAGGGGCAAAAATACCCGAGGGGGAGGAGGAAGGGATAGGTCTATGTTACCAATCACTCTTCTTCTTTGAACACTATCAGACGGAAAGGATTTTGAGTTTCCTCCAGTTTTTATCATGTTTGGTTATCTGGTTGACAGGCATATTACAAACCATTGAAAAAACCTGAGAACGTGAATATCGTAGATCCAGCTCAAGTGGATGAGATGTTTTACCAAATATCAGACATTCTTCTTTGTCACGAGTTTTTCTTGGAGCAGTTGGAATCACGCGTTGATGACTGGCACGACAAACAGAAGATTGGTGACATTCTAGTAGCATCGGTAATAATCTTTTGAAAAATGAAAATTACCTTTGGTATATCCGGAAGCCGTGTTTGGGTCGGTCCCTATAGAGGCTTTGCACCATCAACATCATCGTGATGGCAGTCTTGACAGGACGATCTAATCTGGTTTACGTGAGAAAATATTTAGTTTTCCAGAGGGAACTCATAGACTATTTTTGTGCCTACTGTCATGGCTGCCATCACGTGATCGTGCAAAGCCTACATTGAAAATCGCTTCCCGTGCCATTTGTCAGTTTTGGGTAGCCTGTGGTATATTGATTTGCTTTCCTTTGGTTCGCGTGTGACAAGTTGCCGTCACGTTTGCTTTGTGAAACCCGAGACAAGGTCAGAGAGTGAGAAAAATTAAACGTGGATTATATTTTTACCACCGCGCGCGGCGTTCTTATCGGAGCTAGATGGTGTTCTAAGTATCAAATAACTAATTGAATCTATTAGGTATCAAATGAATGATAATTTATTATTGATATTTTTGCCATTTAGTTTACCAAATGCTTCCTAATGGACGCATACAGTGCATTTATCAGCCATTTTCTGCATGCCAGAGCTGCCGTTAGAATCGCAACTGTTTCGCGGCCAGGATTCCAGAGATTTATCGAGGTCAGTCCATCAGTACACCTTGCACACAAACAAACATAATAGTGTGCAATAATATAATGTACTCTTGATGTCTGTAAAAACAATTAATATACAAATAACTTGCTCAAATGTTATTGAAAACCATTATGATTTTGTTCTCCAGCAATGTAGTAGAGAACACAAAGAAAAGCTTACCTTACAAGATTTGATGATCATGCCTGTACAAAGAATACCTCGATATGTTCTGATACTGAAGGTAATCTTTGCGGTTCAAACATTTTTCATACCATTCTGAATGAATTTATTCAGATGGAGAATAATTTTTATGAAGACTGTTTTAAGAAATTGTAGTCGTATTAAAGTTAGTTGTGCCAATTATTTGCCAATTTATCAAGCATTGGTAAGGGCTCGGATTTGCAGTGCACTTTAACGACGGACGCACTTTTAGAATACACCCTTTCCCCTCTCCACCCGTCCCTCTCCACCCATCCCTCGCATCCCTCTCCTGGTAAGAATGAAAATAAATTCTTAAACGTATCAGATATTCCTGACGTTTAATGTTCCGTCCCATTTCGTTCCATAGGACATGATCAAACATACGACACAGGACCACCCTGATTATGGTAATTTATTACTCGCGCTGGGCGAAATCAAAACTCTTGCTGATCGAATGAACAAAGGAGAGAAAGAAGTCAACGAAGCTGAAATTGAAGCAGATCGGCTGCGAGATATTGAAGCTTCTATCGAAGGAATTACAGAGGTTGGTTTTAACGTATTGACCAGCTATGCTATATATGCTATATATATATAAGTCACGCATTCTTAGATGTATTTACCACAGACTGCAGCGTACAAATTGTCGCAGTGTTTTGACGCGCAGGATGCGCACCTTGAGGACGAGCACAAGAATGAAATATGAGCGCGCGCAGTGAGTATCTATCATGCAATATGCTGCGGTACTGACAAGTAAGTTTGGCTGACCACATCACGTATTCCACAGAAAAACCTTTAAAGTAATGAACCATCATGCGCAACTGAATATTTATGTGATGATCGTATTGAACATGGTTATTTTGTTTGTTACAGTTAGTCGTGCCCAACCGTCGATTCCTGAGAAAAGACTTGGCTGCTGAAGTTGTAAGTATCTTTTCATAGATGAATGTAGTAGCTTGTCCAGTATGTGATAACATAATGAACATGATGATGCTCTTTGTGTTCCAGAGGGGCTCAATTACAAAGAAAGATCGATGTTTATTCTTGTTCACTGACCTTTTGGTCTGTGCGTCCGTTAAGCGTAAACCTAACGCGCTACGAAGAGGATCACTAAGTCTGTAAGTTATACTTTTACTATAAGGCGATCCCTTTACGACATTCTATACCTTCAGTATTTTATATTCCTTGTTTTCCGCCTCAGCTGCGCTTTTAATGCGGCATGTTTTTTCCAACTATTAAACTTTATGATTGATATTTAGGTTTTCTGGTCAATCAGGCAGCGAGTTTAACAAGCACAAATTACTATGGAAAATGCCGTTAGAATACGTCGAACTCGTGAAATGTAAGTACACGATGACGAAAAACTATTGATGTGCTACAAAATCAATCGATAAATGTTCGTTGCTACAAACAGTAATTAATTTCATGAGGCCTGGTTTTCAGCTTAAGCAAAATGCGCGACTCATGCAGGTCTTCCGTCTTTGCAGTTGGAAGGAAATACGATTGCTCATCTCTTGAAACATTGCATATTCGGCCACCAGAATGCCGCCTTGTGCTGCATGTGAAAACCAACCTTAATATTTAGCATTTTTCCCTAATGATTACTGTTTCTTTCGTAGCTTCCCCAGAGTTACAGCGACGCAACAGCCTGGAGAAACAGATAGAGAAACTCGAAAATGATATGTCTGTATTGAGTCAAATCAGCTCACTAACAGACTCACTCAATGTCAGTCATCAGGTACGAATTATAACAAACTTTCATTGTACTTCAGTAAAACAAGGGTGCTGAACTTGTTGATCACTTTTTGTTGGATGGGAGTGCTGAGCCTTGGTACCATAGGTTTTCCATCAAACGGAATGTGCTCCAATCTCCCCTTCCTCCCTTCAACAAACCAGAATATAAGAAACGTATAATAAATTCTTGCTTTAAAAAGATCAGGCTTATATAGCCAGCATAGCAAGGCTTGTACACAGATGAAGCGGTTCGCGGTAATCATTCATGTTTTGATTGTTGCTGTTTCGTCGTTGTTCTTTCTGCTGTGGCTGCTCTCTTGTTGATGTTCTTTCTGCCGTTGTTATCGCTATTGTTGTTGTGTAGGTGCAGTGTTAACACAGCACGTCCACTTGTATCTTATCTTCCTATGGTTGTTTTATTCAGGCATTGGATGCGTCAATACGTGAACTAATGAACGAGGTCAGTAGACAAATCGCTGAAAAGCAAATCCCGATGCACCAATCTCTGAATACAAGAATTGAACTACAAGCGCAAACAGAGTAAGTGGTTAGCACGTATCTTAGGGTACCTCCAAGATACGCGCAGTCTTAACCATTATCCACTTCATTTATTCACAGAGATGGTCTAGAAAATTTTGTATTTTTATTCCTGGATGTTGAAATTAAAAACACCTGGGAAGCTTACTTCGAAAACGCAAAGCAAAAACTAGGTGAGTTTCTTCAGGTATCAAGTGTCAAGCCTCGTGTAGAGCAGATCTTATATGATTGCTAAGAACTCATGTGACGTTGCCATGTCCTGACACTCCTATCGCATGGGCAGTGAACTCGCCAGACGTGATTGGTTCAAGACATATCGCCATTTTTGTTTCATTGCCGTGCCATAGGCCTGAAAAGTAATATGGAATCTACTTTAACTTAATTAAAGGCTTTATAAGAAGGTATTTTATTGCACTGTTTTTTAGCGTATGCCAAAGACACCTTCCCACCAGAGTTTCAGTGCCCAATACCTATTACTAAAACCAGGAGTGGTATGCAGGTAGGTCTGTAGGTGTAGGTGATGGGCCGAATACTTGCAACATGCTCAGTGTTTGCTATGATGATGATATCAAGACGGTACTAAAAATGATGGATTCTGCAGTTTGGGTTCCCTGTTTGTTGTCACATACTAAATATGAAGTACTAAAATGTGATTGATTGTTTATAGTTCACCTGTTCATCGCCCAGTCAAGTACCTCACATGTTGGACCGTGGTAATCACTGTGGATCAGGCGACGTCTGGGTTTGTAATAGCGATGGTTATGTTGGCCAGGTCTGCATTCTTTCCATGGGGGGACAAATCCAGGTAATATAAAGATATGATCAGTCTATTCACGTACGAGCCAAGCGCGATGATAATACTACACTTCAGCTGTAGGTGACGGGGCAAGCGTGTCTAAATAAAGTCATACCTATCTACCTACTTTTAGTGGTAAATCTAGTTTGCTTCACTAATTGTTTTTATTTTCTATTTACCAGCCAATCGCTTCTTTATCAGTTTGCTCATCTCGTATTCTCTGCATCTCACCCGTCCCTGGTACTAAACTAGTTGGCCTTGAGAACGCTCATCAGGATGACTCCAAGTCAGACTCGCGCTCCATAGGCAACAATGGTGACAGCGGCTTCAAAGTATCTGGACAAAAACTTTCCACTGGGTACTCCAGTGATGACGAACGTAACGCGCAAACCATCATGGCTTTCGATAGCAGCTCTGATGATGAAGAAGGCATGAACAATGATGGATTCCTCGGAAGTAAGTTTGGTCGCAATTCCCCGATCTACGACGGACGACTGAGTCCCGAGGGAAGTAGCCTAGGGACGATTGACGGAGAGATGGACAGCAGCCATGAGGAGTCTGACATAGATGAAAGTGAAGACGAGGAAGCAAAAGCCAAAGCAAGTCAAAGACACTCTAAGAGAAGAGACAGTGCAAGAACCACAGGATCGGTGACTAGTGCCGAAGATAAACTAAGTTTAAGTGACATTGTACCTTACGATACTGAAGAAGGCTCGACAGTATGGTTGGGAACAGAAGATGGAAGGTATCTTTAGTAATCTTTCCTCAAGACGCATTCTGCATCGCATATACACCGAAATATGGCGACCAATTTAATAACTTTTTTTTGCACTGACTAAGTGACTAGCCTCTCATACATGTGAATACGCTTTTATGTTTCCACGTGAACATGAGGCTAATTAGTGGCTAGTCAGTGCAGAACAATAGTTATTTAAATTGGTCGCCATATTTCGATTTGGTGTACACGTATTGAGGGTTGTAATGATAAAAGTCATACTGATCGATCAATTGATTGACAATACTACACTTATAATAACTTTGATCTACGTTGTTGCAGTATATTTGTGTATACAACACTCGATGCTCATCAGAAAAAGAACAAGATGAAAATCCAGCATCAAGCTTCTGTTCAATGTATTCTGTAAGTATTGATCTTTTACAGCACACCTAGAAAGAGAGTTTTTCCAACAAGATTTGATCATAGTTAAATACTCATTCAAGCCTTACTGATAGGCTAATACTCAAGGGAGTGTCACGTGATCTAAAATAACCAATTGTTCGCATTGTAGTGCGAATGGAGATATAAAGTTAACCCTATCGAGAATATCTCCTAAGATCGAATTGGAATTAAAAGTTAATTTTTACGGAGCGAGGAAAACCGGAGAACCCGGGGAAAAACCCTCGAAGCACAGGAGAGAACCAATGAATCAACTACTAATTAAACCCGGAGTCGCATTGGCGGTGAGAGGCGACGCATTACCAGCGCACAACACATTACCAACGCATTACCAGCTTCCCAAAATAGGGAAAAAGAAGATTGGGTTGTGGCATGTACGATAGAGAAACCTTTCTTATTTTTCCTGTACCTATCCTCTTCCTTCACTCAAGCTTTCTGATCATACTTTACAGATATGTGGACAACCAAGTGTTTGTGTCATTAGGAAATGGAGATCTTTGTATATACCGACGTCAGCCAGGTATGTTACACTACTTGCCATGTGTTATCTCGAACTACACATGGCCTCCTCGGATCTGCTGGGCCTGCACATCGCGTATTAATGGCCAACATGAAGTATATATTAAAATATTGTTGTTTTCATTATAGGTTCAGCTTGGGAAGTCGGAGCACCCATTACCCTTCAAGTGGGTGCCTCCGCACCTGTTTCGTGTATGACCGCTGTACATGGAAGACTGTGGTGTGGATGTCAATGTAATGCTGTTATATATAACACTACTACACTTAAAATAGAGGTAAGGCATGATCCAACACAACCACCCCAACCTAAACTAATGTCAAAAACCATTCTTACCTTGTATTGTCAGATCAAGAGATCCAGGGTTTAGAATTTCCTTTCGTTACCTTATGGTGATTATTATGTATCAACGACCTCATCACCATCACCATCACCACCAGCAGCAGCACCATCATCATCAACATCAGCATCATCATCGTCATTATCATAATCATAACCATTATAACCATCATCACCATCATCATCACCACCATCATCATCATCACCATCATCATAACCATCATCATCATCGTCACCATCATCATCACCATCATCACCATCACCACCACCATCATCACCATCAACATCATCATCATCAACATCATAGCCATCATCATCACCATCATCATCACCATCACCACCATCATCATCACCATCATCATCAACATCATCATCACCATCAACATCATAACCATCATCATCATCATCACCACCATCATCATCATCATCATCATCATAACCATCATCATCATCATCACCATCATCATCATCATCACCATCATCATAACCATCATCATCATCGTCACCATCATCATCACCATCATCATAACCATCATCATCATCGTCACCATCATCATCATCGTCACCATCATCATCACCATCATCACCACCACCATCATCACCATCATCATCATCACCATCAACATCATAACCATCGTCATCACCATCACCACCATAACCATCATCATCATCGTCACCATCATCATCACCATCATCACCACCACCATCATCACCATCAACATCATAACCATCATCATTATCGTCACCATCATCATCACCACCATCATCACCATTATCACCATCAACATCAAAACCATCATCATCATCATCACCACCATCATCATCATCGTCACCATCACCACCACCGTCACCATCATAACCATCATCATTATCACCACCATCATCATCAACATCATAACCATCATCATCATCACCATCACCACCACCATCATCATCATAACCATCAGCATCATCACCATAACCATCATCATCATCACTATCATCATCAACATTACCACCATCGTCAACATAACCATCATCACCATGTTCGCATTGATATCGTAACTTGCATCGATATCTTAGCCTTCCTGATCAGAAGAACAGCTTCATTGATCTGGTTTTCCATATTTTCATTTACTCATTCATGAATCATTCTTTTTCATTCATTCACAGACGCAGTTTAATTGTAGTTTGGATAAAGATCGTTCAGTATATCGCATGGTCAGTTCTGGTATGGGAGTATGGCTTTCCTTACAGAGTAGTGCTGTTATCAGACTCTTCCATGCCACGAGATACGAGTGTTTAGCAGATGTAGATGTTGCACCTCCTGTACATAAGATGTTAGCAGGTAAGTACTCTCATTGCAGTGCAATCATAATGCCAACTCAAGTTGATAATGGTAATGAAGGAAGCATGGCGCCCATCAATTGCACATATACATGACCTTGTTCGCTGCAATGAAATAATAAAACAAGCCAAACACGCCGAGAAAGCAACTGACGAGCAAGAAAGGTGTCGTAATTGCTTGCAATAATCTGAATAGGATTTTTAAATTAATTCCAGGCTCGGACGCTATAATCCGTCAGCACAAAGCAGCATGTCTTCGAGTGACATCATTATTAACCTGTAAAGACCTTCTGTGGATAGGAACAAGTGCTGGTGTGGTCCTTACCTTGCCACTACCAACTATTGCAGCTACCACATCATCTCTACGAAATAGCCCTTCGGCAACTGCTTCTTATCACGGACATACCGGACACGTCAGATTTCTGACAGCTGTCGAGGTTCCTAAAGAGGGAGCACAGGAGAGCACTAGTGATAAGGAACCTAACACTCCTGTAACCCCAACTTTAACTTCCGGTCCTCCACTTACGCCTGGAGGTCCTTCGGGAAGTAATAGAGACATTGCTAGAGACATTTTGATAATCAGTGGAGGAGACGGTTATGAGGATTTTAAAACAAGTTCAACAAGTGAATCTGCGGGCAGAGACGACAGTACGAACCACTTATTAATATGGCGAGTCTGATTCTTAAGTATTGCTTATTCGGAAGTGTTATCCTGAGTTGAAAATTCTGGAACGATGTATATCAAACACGTTTTGGTGGTGTTACAAAGCTACATAGCATTAGATGTTAGACAAAGAACATTTTCTTTTCTCCAGGTGGAATCTTATATTTGCACCAAGAGCAGACTTTTTGTTAATAGTTTACCAAAGCACTTTATGAATGGCTTCTCCGATAGTTTGTGTCGATCATAACACCGTAGGGTTACTGATACCTTGGACTCTGCTGCGCTGTGAGGCGGTGCCATTCTACAAGTCGTTTTTGATGCATGACATCTATTTTCTCGCCTTTGATTGCCTTCATGACTTGCTCTTCCTTGCTTTGGATTGGATTGTTGAGAAAAACCATTTCACTGCACGACATGCGCTCATGCTTATGATTGATTCAACGAAGATTGAGTTTCACCTGAGAGTTGCCCAATCATCCGCTTTATTATCCTATTGTCTAACACCAAACCTCATTTTAGAAGGAGATGGGAACTGAAAATCCCGTTTTTAAGCATCAGATGGAGCTTCATTCAAGCCTCACCTAACATTGCTGGGCTTTCGTTTATTTTTTCTAATTTTAGATTTTAAAAGTTCAAAACAAATCCACATATCCAAGAATGTAAAAATCACAGACAAGATAGAATTTTCAATTTGTACAAACTACGTTTTTCGAAGTATAGATGATAGACTTCAGGCTAAACTATACATATATCTGTTTTAGGAGAACATTTTTTTTTCTGTTTTAGAAGAACCTTATTTTTATTTCCTTTGTACAAAGTGTTTAAATATATGATAATATTAATGATATCATTACAAATTTCCTTTTCGGCCCTGTGTAATTATTTGATGTGAATGTCAAGTTTCATAGATCATATTATGAATATTATTAAACAAGCAAAAAACCAAGTCAAGTTTCAAGTATTTTTCAAGAATTATACAAGGAAGGAAGGTAAAAAAACATGGTCGTATCCTAAACGGTATAGTGGTTGTCAACCTGTTTATGCCCTGTCACATTGAGTATTTAAGACAAATGTGTAGTATGTGTTCATTGTGTCTTGAAGAGCGACAGAAGTCTTAACTGCCCTCGTTTTCTTTTTCAATTACATAGCTAGTCATTTCCCCAAACCCATTCCAATCAATTGCAACCAGCTATTTATTTTATTAACTAGTTTGTTAATATTATTTTTTCTTTTTTGCTAAATCCAGTTAAAAAAATAAAAAAATAATATTCGAAAGATTGTGTACGAAAAATCTCACTTTGTAGTTTCACTTTTCCAACAAATTTAGAAAAACTAACAAGGCTAAGTATATATTGGTGGTCTTTTCGAGTGTTTTTTTAAACTTTGTGTGGCTTTAGTTGGTATACTTATTGCTATACAAGTCTGCTTCGCTGAAAGGCTATTTAAGGTGCTGACACACGGTGCAACATTATATGCAACATTGAACGCAACAGGACTGTTGCAGCGTGTCTACCCCAAACTTGTTGCGCGCAACGTTGCATGCAACAAATCTGAAGTTGAATCGCGCTCTACTCTTGCAACATTGCGCGCAACAAATTTCATCATGTGAACATGTCTGCAACATTGCCTCCAACATTTTGAAATTTCCAGCCAATCAGCCCGCACCAAATTTATAACTGCTGCAGGCTGACACAAGCGATGTTGCGTGATTTTGTTGCAATGCGTGTCACCCCGATTCAAATTTGTTACATTCATTTCGATTCTTTTCTGATCCTTATTGCTGCTGCAGCTGAGGTAACATTTTTAAAACCAAGTTACAATCATAAATTAATTATACAAGGAACCATGGACTGGACTAGTCACTTCATCTTTTTGTCACTTTAGCTTTTATTTTCAATCACATTCCTACAGCTTTCACCCTATTTGTTAGACATGTTAGACACAGGCTACGCTTTAACTCTGATCTAAAGGTTGGACTAAACAGCTGATGTAACATTTGCTGCTGCAGCTGATGTAACACTTTTAAAACCAAGTTACAATCATAAATTAATTATACAAGGAACCATGGACTTTACAAGTCACTTCATCTTTTTGTCACTTTAGCTTTTATTTTCAATCACATTCCCAGCTTCCCCCCTATTTGTTAGACATGTTAGACACAGGCTACGCTTTAACTCTGATCTAAAGGTTGGACTAAACAGCTGATGTAACATTTGCTGCTGCAGCTGATGTAACACTTTTAAAACCAAGTTACAATCATAAATTAATTATACAAGGAACCATGGACTTTACAAGTCACTTCATCTTTTTGTCACTTTAGCTTTTATTTTCAATCACATTCCCAGCTTCCCCCCTATTTGTTAGACATGTTAGACACAGGCTACGCTTTAACTCCGATCTAAAGGCTGGACTAAACAGCCCATAAATAAAAGGATTGACTGCACTTGCCAAACTACACATCAATGTGTACAGAACATAGACTTGCCGAGGGAGCTTGTACTCTCCAATGTGGGTCTCACAGTAACTAATAACACCCAACTGCATTGTACAAAACGTGAAAACCAGGAATATAGCGAATAATGTTTTAGTGATGTTAATATCCTTTCTGTTGATAGTTGTTGTTGTTGTGTTGTTGGTTGTACTCGGGGCAGCGTTGGCTATCCTCTTGTTATGTGATCGCACCTTGATGTATATGCTGCAGTAACAAAAGATAGTTATGCAGTACGGCAAAAAGAAAATGAAACCATGCATGATGGAACGAGCAAATACACTTTGCCGTTTCGGATCATTTTTCATAGTGCAAACCATTTTTCCTGGATGGTAATGGAATTCTCTTCCAGTTAACAGTGAAAACGTTGGAATCACCCACCCTAATATCAGTTCAGCAAACAGCATTAACACCGTCCTTTTATGAGTGAATACTTTACGGTATAGATGGTCACCTATGACAATCTTGAAGTAACGGTTCACTGACATGAATGTTACTGTGAAGATGGAGTTGTAGACCAGTGCTATTGCAGCATAGGCCTGGAATTGACAAAGGACATGACTGAACGGCTTCTTGCCCAAGATGAAGACACTCAAGGTAAAAGGCCCGACAAACACCGCCATGGAGATATCCGTAAGTGCAAGGACCACCACACTGTAATTAGTAATGGTACGAAGCCTTGGACTTTGATAAACAGCACGACACACCAGAACATTACCAAGCAATGTTACTAACATGATGATGGTTAGTATCCCTGACTCCACTATTGTAGTACTCAGTGAACGATCTTCTAATTCTTGCTGTAAACGATTGAAATTCTTATGATCTGCCATTGGTCACTGATGATTACTGCTAATGCGTGCAGGTTGTTTTCAGTGTAGGAGGAACTCAATACTGAATAGTCAATATAAAAAACCCAGGTTTTATCGTCATATCTGAGTCTGCGCTCTTGGTCTACTAGGCGAGATTATGCCTAAACCATCTGCGCTTAAATGAGTTCATTTTTGTTATTATTGTATATCAAGCAGAAAAAGTGACGTTACTGACTTCAATTTTATATTTTAATGAAATGTGAAACAAAACAAAAGTCATAATTAAAAAAAAAACACTAGCTCTTTTTATTTAAGACTAGGCGGTAATCACTGAATGGTATAGACTGAGTGGAGTCCAATTGGGTCTGTAATCATACGATAGATTACTTAGTCCAATTGAGTATGATTACAGGCAGAATAGGGCAACACTCAGTCTGGTTACCAATTATACATAACTATTACCATTTCTGGAAAATTGTTTTCATGACAAACAATGCTATCCAGTAAAATGACCAAAAATAATGACATATTTTGGTGAAAAGGCAAGAAAAAGTTAGAAAAAAAATCTCATCAGCACGGTGCTCGATGGAGTAGCGATTGCGTGAACAAGCCTTTTTTCTATTGGTTACGTTTATTTATTATTTCAATAATATTTATAAAGGGACTTCTAATGTGAAAGATCTTCATGAAAAATATGCCTAGTCGACTTTCTTAATGGGGACTGATTTGGACTTCCTCTGCAAGTCTATGTTCTGTACACAGTGATATGTAGTTTGGCAAGTGCAGTCAATCCTTTTATTTATGGGCTGTTTAGTAATCGAAAGAGTTTTATAGTAAATTCTACTCGTATACAACCAAAAAACTTTATTAAAAACCATTAGTCGAATGGTGGAAATGTTTAATGTGTATGTGGTGAGAAGCTTTTTCCTCTCGCGCTATATTTATTTTATGAAGATAAATATCTAATTAAGTTTGTCATTCGATTTTTAATTTTCCATTACATGATTTGTTTTAATAAAACACGTCAAAACACGTTATCTAGTATGATCATGGAAAAGTAAAGCAAATATCTTCTGACGGTTGATGAAATTTTTAATGCTCGAATATTAAGGAAAATAATGTATGTCATAAGTGGAAAGCAAAAGCTTTCAAACATTACCATGGCTAGCTCTATTGTTTTTGGTTTCCCCTGGCCCCTGGTAACGAACTGACTGCAAAAACCTTTATGTAGCTAAGCGTCATGCTAGATGTTAAAGGCTTCTGACGCAGACGTTCCTGTATAAAGTATACTATTGCACTTTACCAGTTTATCATCATCATTGGTACGTCTCTGCATTAAGGTGGCTGCGGTTATTTTAAGGATGATCAGACCCTGCGTTTATAGTAAGGAAAACAAAGCCTAATAGTCCATTTGCACTGAACGGTCACGTGAATCTTTCCCTTCAAAATGAAGCAGTGGCAAACGATAAACAGAATAAATCGAATAAGCACCCCACTTTTTATAAAAAGGCGAAATGTAAAAAGAGAGTAAGCTAGTTACTTACTCGTGTAAGTGGAAAACAACGATGCTAACAGCACGAAAGTTTTACAAATAGTTCGCCATTTTTTGTTTTTCAGTAAATGCTCTAATAACAAGATCAAGTTCTTTACAGGTCACCATGCTGTCAGTTTCCATGCTGTCAGTTTCCATGCTGTCAGTTTCCATACTGTCAAAGATCTCAGGCTTCATTTGCATTTTCAAATCCTGGTCGATGTCTATCTTTGATCAAAGGCGGAACATGTGACGCAGCCTTATATGAACTCTTAATTTTATTTCTTTAAGTTGAAATATGAATTTAAGACATCGATACTGATGCTATGGGGCAAGTTTCACGTTGATGACAAGAAACCGAAAGAAATCAATAAGAGAGTTTTGATGATGTCATAGCTTTGCGTGATAACAAAGAAACAGAAACTTTTCACTTAGGCCTTGTAGTGTCCTTGAATTTGTCTTAAGTGAGAAAAACTCAATCATCACTGCTGCTAAAATAATATACATATATATCCAAAACACATACATATCTATCAATTGTATGAATATATATTGTGTATAAAATGCCACTTGACGATATTCAAAAACATATTGACCGCTTACAGCAAGAATTAGAAGATCGTTCACTGAGTACTACAATAGTGGAGTCAGGGATACTAACCATCATCATGTTAGTAACATTGCTTGGTAATGTTCTGGTGTGTCGTGCTGTTTATCAAAGTCCAAGGCTTCGTACCATTACTAACTACGGTGTGGTGGTCCTTGCACTTACTGATATCTCCATGGCAGTGTTCGTCTTTCCTTTGGTCCTGAGTGTCTTCATCCTGGGCAAGAAGCCGTTCAGTCATGTGGTCTGCCAGTTTCAAGCCTATGCTGCAATAGCACTGGTGCAAAGCTCCATTTTCACAGTAACATTCATGTCAGTGAACCGTTACTTCAAGATTGTCAAGGGTGACCATGTTTATCGTAAAGTTTTCACAAGTAGAAAGTCAATTATGATTTTCATAGTGATGATCCTTGTAGCTTGGCTTGGACCGATCAACACTTATCTACAAGGGCAAGAGTTTCACTTTCATCCTGGAAAAATGATTTGCATGTATTCTTTTCACAAGCAGAAACCCGAAATCTCCATCATTACGGGCTTCATCTATTACTTACTGACGTACTGCATAACCATCTTCTGTTACTGCAGCATATACATCAAGGTGCGATCACATAACAAGAGGATAGCCAACGCTGCACCGAGTACAACCAACAACACAACGACAACAACTATCAACAGAAAGGATATTAACATCACCAAAACATTATTCGCTATATTCTTGGTTTTCACGCTTTGTATGATGCAGTTGTTGGTGGTTGACTCTACCGAGGTCTTCTATGGAGAGTACAAGCTCCCTCGACAAGTCTATGTTTTGTACACAGTGATGTGTGCTATGGCAAGCGCAATCAATCCTTTTATTTATGGACTGTTTAGTCCAGCATTTAGATCTGAATACAAGCGTAGCCTGCTGTGCCTAACAAATAGGGTGGAATCTGGACCTTCTACTGGAACTAATAGTCAAAGTATACAACGTAAAGACAGAGGTTTTACTTAGCCGTGAAATAGAGGTATATAGTAGATTCAGTTTATTTCCATCGTTTTTCTTATGTGTCTAGTTGACATTTATATGTTAGGCTGCGTTCATGATGTATGGCAGAGGGGGGGGAAGGAGGTGAAAATTTGAAATGTCCGTAAAAATTCTTAACACCCCCTTAAAGTCATGCAAAAATAATACGATCCCCCCGAAGCAAGGCTTGTAGCTTCTTCCAACAATTGTGCATCCCCCCTATTTTTCTGATAAATATTTGCCCATCCCCCCTTTTTCCTACCAAAATATTCCCGATCCCCTCTCAATTTCACCTGCCCCCCTCTGCCATACATTATGAACGCAGCCTTAGCAAGTACTAATTTCAGTTTCATGGGTTAAGGTAAAATAACTCTACAGTTTATGGTTTGTAATTCACTTTCGTGTTATATCATACTAAAGTGAATATTACATGGATAAGAGAAAATGCGACGTGAATGGGTATAGGTACAGATATTTAAGTTTTCGTTATAAAGTTTATTACAGCGAGTAGGGGGAAAGCTGGTTCATTAGGGAGTTTAATATGGTATGAAACTGACTTAAAAAGAAATGGCATAAAATATGAGTCTTGTGATGGTGAAGAGTACCCCATGACAGACCAATGAACACAATCGTTATTTTATCTTCCCTTTTTTCATTAATATTTCTTATTTCATTTCATTTTAATCAAAGTTGAAATTAGATGTAAGACTACTTGACCAACTAACAGTAGTCATGAAGTATAAAAAAACGATGCAAATAAGTAATCAAGTCTATTCCACTCGTTTATACCAGCAAATGAACCACTATGATAATCCTAGACGATACGACTGTATATATATACAAGTCTTTCCCTACGAATCATAACTATGGCATTTTACTCTACAGTGATCAACCACTTCACATGAGTAAGCTAACATCAATGATATAATGAATACGTCACTGGAGGGTTTTCAGTCCTACGTGATTAACTACGGCATGTTCAGGAGGGCACCACTGACTTAGAGGAATGACAATTCATGACATAGAAATAGATAAGTCTAATAGACATATTTGGACAATAAATCCTTCGTATTATTTAGTTTCATCTAACAATTATTCACTGACTATTAGATATTGGCTTCCAACTTATCATTATGAACTGATTGCAGATATCATTAGAACTAGATGGACTAAGTAAGCGGGTCAGATATATCCAGAAACGAAAGAATAAAGAACACTAACAATATATCTTGTAAATCATTTATATAAGGGACCTTTAAGGGAGGTGGATGGGGCGTTGGCCGATAGGACTAATGATGCGAAAGTGTTTGGTAACTGCTATAACAACGAGAACGCCTCAACAACGCCCTCTATTTGCAGTTAACCCTGAAACACCCTCTTAGGATATGTAAATCAAGGCACGGATAACGTAGCATATTTGCAGGTAAGCACTGTTTGATAACCATTCTATGATCAATAAGAAAGGTTTCGTTCGTTCGTTTGTCCGTCCGTCCGGTTATAAGCCCATCAAAAACCCATTACGAATGATTACAAGCTCAGAGCTTGTAACCGGAATTTGAAGGCATATATTTTCCCCCTAAAGTGCACTTTTGATATGTCTTTCGTCAATATTTGCCCGGTATACCAGTAGTGCACGTAAATGTCATTCATGTTTATTTTATCGGAAGCTCTTAGTCAACATATGGAATTTCAAGTGTCAACTTTTTAAGGGGACTTATTCCTTGATTGGCTTATAGGATGGAATAAAGAAGAGACTTCTGGTCTGTTGTAAGGTTTAATTTGTAAGAGTTCACGTGCAAGAAAGGCTTTGCACCATCACGAGCAATGGGACAGTTGAATCTGGTCTAATCTGATTTACATGAGAAAGAATTCAGTTTCCAAGGGGAAAAGATTCTATTTTTTTGCCCCCTGTCATGGCTGCCATCACGTGATTTTGCAAAGCCCCCATTCTCTACTTTCCCATAATCCATAATGCTTTGCTTCATGAGGGTAACCAATCAAAAAACTGTCCCAAATTGAAACGTTGAATATATTGAATATATACTATACCTATTTTTATCTGTACAAGACTGATCAGATAACCAGACTGATCAGATACTATCAGTTTATTCTGAGTTAATTATTTTGCGCATACAGATCATCAAGAGATAATTTGGTGTTACAGAAAATGTATTGACATACGAAAAAATATTCAAAATTTATTTTAAACTTATTCAAGCTTCTGTCTTTTTCTGTTTTTCACTTCTTCATTTCATTTTGGATACCAAACGAGGTATTGTCAACAGTGTCTGATTAGCCTTCAGCAAAATAAGTGCGGTTTTTACTTCTCGTTACCCTCCAAGGCCGTAAAGTATTATGGGTATGGGAAGGTAGAGAATACCCCAGTTTCGCCTTCAATGTATACCCGCGCTGTTTTTACCACTCTTTTCGTTGCTACGCGCTGATCGAGACAACATTCGCGACAGGGAAATTGGGCAATACACTTCCGTCAATCAAATAAATTGGTCGGTATCTTTATATTCTCTGATTGACGGCAGTGTATTGCCCTATTTCCCTGTTGCGACTGTTGTCTCGATCAACGCGTAGCAGTGAACAGAGTGGTAAAGAACACAGACTCATTTGTGTTGTATCCCTGAACCCAGTAACAATGGTGAAGCACCTTTCGAACTGTAGAAAAATCTCATTCAGACTCTAACTCGTCATGCCATGTGTTCTGGCTCGCATCTAATGCGCATGTTACACAGGAATCCCACACGTCGGGCTAGAAGGGCTAAAAAATGTTTCATTTAGACAAAAGTTTTTGTATTTCATTAAAATTTCTTGAAACTTGGTAACGTTAAAGAACCTAACAAATCTCACAACTCTGTCGTTTTACTTTTTAAAATTTCGACATTTTTGGCGGGAAAATGACATCATCAAATTTAGCGGAAAATCGAAATACTCCTCAATAGAAAATTCTAACTAGCACATCTGAAAGAACTGCACATGAGGAGTTCAAAAATGCAAAATTTGTTCATTTCGGATATGGAAACCAAAAGATATGATTTTTTAAATATTCATGAAGCCGCCATTTTGTTTCTAAAAATAGTAATAGTTTGCCTAAATGAAAATTTTTTTAGCCCTTCTAGCCCGACGTGCCACCACGTATACAACAATTTGCACAGGATCAACCACGTTTATGAATCAGCTATTCACAGTAATTTCTGAACATTAAAAAGGTTGTGTACTCATTTAATCTCATTAAATTTGTATTCAAGTTTGCACGGCCATGTTTTCGGGTTGTTTTTCAACATGAACGACTGTAAAAGCAACTTGGATAGCTGAATCTTGTAGAAAATGTCTTCAGGTTCAAAGGCTGATGAAATAATATTAGTCATGCTGAACTAAATACGACTAGTTAAACAATAGAAAAGATTTTTCAATACATTTTGTTGTTTTAGATAAGTTTGGTGTCGGTCCACACGTCATGTTCTTTCTTGGGCATGCGTAGTCTTGTAATCTAGACCCACATGGGTTATTACAGGAACATTACTTATATTTCATTTGGTGTTGGTGTGAAATATTATTTGGTGTGGTGTAGAAAGTATTACCTAGTGTTTAAACTTACACTAATCCATTGGAATGTACTCACCAATGTTAATTGAATACGAAGGGAATGTTTCTCATATTCCTCTTCCATGCATAATTAGCACTGGGAGACTTCAAAGACACAAACAGAATTTAAGTCCCGTCCATACTATGCCGGATAAATTTGAATCCGAATTTTTATTTATTCGGTTAGGCCTACCGTCCACACTAGTCCAGGCGAATCCGGAACAATTCTTCACCGAAAACGAATTTTTTTCGAATACGGTCTCCAGAGTGGAACAATTTGAAAACGCCGGCTAGCCGTATTAGTGTGTGGACGGAAAACTTTTTTTTCGGTTTCGGTGTGAAAATTCGGATTCAAATTTATCCGGCATAGTGTGGACGGGGCGCCTTAGACAACAGTCATTTGGGAAAGGGGTTATGGGAAATAAAATAGAAATTGAGTAATGTGAAAAGTAACTTCTGATTATCGAATTATGCAGGTTATCATCAATTGTGCAGGTTGAACACTACCTATAATGGGCCGTTTGCAGGATGGCATCTTTTTACTACCATAACCAAAATGCTTCACGAATTTTTTTTCTTATTTAAATTTGTTTTTCCTCTTGAGAATAGTTAGATTATTGGTTGCTAATTAACTAAACAAGGAAAGTTTGCAAGGGATTCTGGTAATGATAGTAAATGACGCTATAATGCATTTCAAAGATCATGAATGGCATATTTTGCATAGCGATGTTTGCGCACAAATAAATTTTTAAAAAAACAATTTTGTTAATGTATAAAATATTGCATTCTACGTCATTTGTTTAGTGAGCATGCGCAATGCTTTGCACAAGTCCCACACGGGTTATGCCATAGCCCTTTCTTAAGTACCGTAAATAATGATTATTTGATCTTTAAGTAAACTTGCAAGGTTGATCGAGATGTAAAGAAATCCGAATTAACGCTTGTTTTGAATTAGATAAATGTAGGAACAAAACCTGTTAAATTGCTAATAATAATAGGTCTATTTCTGTATAAGGGAAGTGAATTAAAAATCGTTGAATAATGAATTTAAAAGACAATTTAACTATTCATATGAAACTTGAATGTAACTGAAACAAATAGTTTTCAAAAGTGCGGTTTATGAGAAAATAACAAAGTTTAAGGTGTTGTGTGCTATGTTTATGTGAATTGTTAAAACCACTTTATGTCCTTCTCATCCTACAACACGTGCCGTGTCCTTCAAGTAACTTATATCTTATCCCTGGCTATGGGTACTATATCCATGCAAAAAACGTTAAAAAAACGTATTCGACATGGATAATCCTGTTGGAATAGCCAATTTTAGTCCCTTGGGATTTGATCGACTTTTTCGCTCCTGATTCTTAATTAGTCTTTAATGGTCGGATCAAAAGTACCCCCTTTAAAGAATCAAAAAAATAAAATTGTTTTGGTATAAAAAAATAAATTTGTCATAAATCAAAAAATCAAAAAATAAAAATAAAAAAATAATCAAATGAAAAATTGTAGGGTTATATTGTTAGGGTTAGGGTTATATTGTTAGAGTTATATTGTTAGGGTTATATTGTTAGGGTTAGGGTAAAGATCGTTAGGGTTAACGCTAACCCTAACCCTAACCCTAACCCTAACAATATGACCCTAACCCTAACAATATAACCCTAACAATTTTTCTTTTGATTCTTTTTTTTATTTTTTTGATTCTTTTTTATTTTTTATTTTTTATTTATTTTTTGATTTATAACACCTTTATTTTTTCTATACCAAAACAATTTTATTATTTTTTGATTCTTTAAAGGGGGTACTTTTGATCCGACCCTTGAAGACTAATTAAGAATCTTAGACTTTATAACAAGTGTCAATCATAGAGACACTCTAGAATGTCTAAGTTTCGTTTGATAATTTCGTCCTCCATCTACCCCGTCCTCCTCCCCATGCAGGTGCCTTCCTTCTCTATCTTTTAAACACAACTGTCCATGTGGGATGTACGATTTGTTAACAATTGTACAATTTCTCAAGATTTCTGTTCAAGCAAGAATCTTTATTTTTGTCCTTTATCGTACTATTCTATACGGGGAGATATCATGGAAGACCCATAAATCTGGGTATCCAGCAAGGAAAGATCTCGACATTGGAATATCCCTGGAAAAGTGGATGAAAACTCACATAGGATCCTCCTCGTCCCCATCCAACCTCCCCGTCTCATCAAAATGCAACTACCTAGGTAATACCACCACCGTGGTCCATGTGGGATCTTCTTTTCTCAGGCTCATACATATTTCATGAGGACAAAACAAAGGATTGTGAAGATGCTCGAATAGGAGATTCAAATGAAGATAAGGAAATATGCTCACCTTTGGCTTGCATTTTCTCCAAGAAATGTCAATGAATTGATAATAGTTTATATTGAAAACTTGCAAGACTATTTCACCCTTAATACAGACAACACGTTGAAGGTTAACTGCATTTCTCGCTGTTTGGATATCACTCATTTCCTTGTTTGATCTTTTTACCTTTATTACTTCTTGGCTCGAACACCGCTCTCATGAGCGTTGTTACCTTTTATTGCGCTAGGCATAAATTATCTGCAGGAACGAAAAGGTCAAATCCCAAGGGACTAAAATTGGCTATTCAAACAGCATTATCCATGTGGGATGTGGTTGAAATGTAAATAGGGTCAGAATTATCCATGTTGAACGCTTTACTCTGGAATCGATTCACGCAATTAATCCTACATCACAACATCACTTTTATATATTACTACTTTAATGTCCAAGTTCCCTGCAATCTCTCCTTGAAATGAAGTAATATTGTGGTACAAGATTGTGATCAGGACACTTGTCAACATATAGTTTGCATTCTTTGAAATACATTTTTCACGTATATCAACACCTAGCTCGCATGCGTGCATCTTTTTCCACTTTATTTACTCTTACTGGTCATATGAACATGCGTCACTTCATTGTTTACAATAGAAATTATAATAATTTGATTTTATTATAAATTCCCGTATCACTCTCTCCAATCAGAGAGCGAATCTTGATTTCTCCTGTCATCTTCGTTTCTGGATTCATCGCATCCCTGTACAGGTAGAATAACGATTACATTGCTTCTGACAACAAGCTGATCTTTTCTGAGGCACTTATACGTGTGGGATGCATTCCTGCTAAACTGCGCATGTGCGATAGAGATTTAATTTCTTGAATGTTTTATTGAATTGTGGAAAAAAACTGCAATAGGCTTATTTAATGTCTATTTCGATGATATTTCCGCTGAGAGAAAAAAAGGGAAGAGAAAGATTACGCACTCGTAACTGTCGCTAATGAAATTTCGTTTCCCGACGAAACCCTCGGAAAACTGTCGTAACCGATAGTGCATTGCGATCTATCAACGGAAAATTATCGAGAGAGACATGACGCAAGCCAATGGACAACAACCACTTGGACTTCATGTTTTGCCTTTTAAGACCACGTGTCATTCTCTTGCGAATAAGATTCTTTGTTTGAGTTGTATCCATATTCATGTGTCTTCTCATGCTCAACTGCTAAACAAAGAAATGATACTCTAGGGAATGACACATCTGGAATGGGCAAACAGTGGAGTAGGTCTATAGGCCACGTGCTTTTATGTTGTCAAGGTGTTTATAGTGTATAAGAACGAGTTTTTTGATACGGCTTCCCAAGCCCATTGATATAATTGATTGAATACAACCAATAGGGGCTGTTCATTAGGGTCACGTGGGTTGAAACACTTATCAAGACAATGTTGATAATAATAAAACTTTAATAAACATCCAAACATAATAAGATATCAATATTTTATTATTATCTCATACTACAATTAGATTGACTTTGAAACAATTTAGTCTTAAGAATCATCATTTAAGTATTACTCTATCCTTCTCATCTCTCGATAATTATAAATTTGTAAAATAATTCAATTGTAAAAATGAAGGGCGGAGATTATTAGATATATATATATTCGAAATCTTAATTTAAAAAATAAATGTAATAAATAATGAATAAATTTAATTCGCCTTGCTTGGAGAATTTCCTTTAATGAACATCATTTGGTATACTGCGCTGAGATATCCATCACTGTTGTCAAAACTGCAAGAATAAAGTATGCATTACAATATACATTAAACATCTCTCTATTTTTCATTGACTTTGTTTGGTAGGTTTATCTACAAATAGCTTGCTTTTGGGAATGGGTTGTTTGTATATAATGTTTATCGATGCTTAGTGCTTTTTGACACACGAGTTGAAAGCAATCAAGTTGACATATGATTAAACAGCGAGCAGAACCAATCAGAGAGAAGTAAAACTAAAACCCATTCACTTAACATGATGCAAACCCAATTCAAAAACTGGCCGTTTTCCAGAGCCTAATCTGCAAGACGATTATTTTAAAATTAATTTATGTAAATATTAAGTGATCCCAACATTTATTGAACTGATCACCAAGGCACAAGATTTGACGCTCATACGATAGTCTAACGCCCACCAATAACATTCTTGTTTTCCCTCCAAACATCTTCTTTGCTATCTGAAAATGATTTCTAATTTCCATCCAAACTTCTTATCCCGCGCAATAAATATTAATTTCAAATGAAAGAAAATCGCGCAATCATGCTGAGAAATCAGCGGAAATGAAAATCTCTATGCGATGATGGTTATCATTCGTTCGCAGGTGAAGACTTACTAGTCTTTGAACCAAGAAAATTGATGGGGAAAGGGTTCTCGCTGCTTTAAAGAATTGCTTTATTTTAGGCAGATACTTTTCATGTATTCAGACCTAAACGCTGGGCTGAATATACCATAAATGAAAGGGTTCACTGCACTTGCTGACATGCACATAATAATATAGAGAACATAGACTTGCCGAGGGAGCTTATAGTCTCCATTAACATTCTCCATGATATCAATAACAGCTATCTGAACCATGTAAAGTGAAAAAACCAGGAATATAGCGAATAATGTTTTGGTGATGTTAATATCCTTTCTGTTGATAGTTGTTGTCGTTGTGTTGTTGGTTGTACTCGGTGCAGCGTTGGCTATCCTCTTGTTATGTGATCGCACCTTGATGTATATGCTGCAGTAACAGAAGATGGTTATGCAGTACGGTAGCATGATGTAAAATGCAGTAAGGGTTGTAAAATATGCCTGTGAGAGCTGCGTGTAAGTGTAAATACAAACTAGTTTTCCTGGGTGAAGTTGAAAGTATTTTCTTTGCAAAAGGGAATTCAACGGTCCAAGCCAAGCTATGATAACAATGACACAAAGCATTAATAACGTCTTTCTGCGAGTGAAAACTTTGCGATAAAGATGACTCTTAACGATCTTGAAGTAACGGTTCACTGACATGAATGTTACTGTGAAAATGGAGTTGTAGACCAGTGCTATTGCAACATAGGCTTGAAACTGGCAGACCACATGACTGAACGGTTTTCCCCCCAGGATGAAAGCGCTCAGAATCAAAGGCAAGACAAACACCGCCATGGAGATATCAGTAAATGCAAGGACCACCACACTGTAGTTAGTAATGGTACGAAGCCTTGGACTTTGATAAACAGCACGACACACCAGAACATTACCAAGCAATGTTACTAACATGATGATGGTTAGTATCCCTGACTCCACTATTGTAGTACTCAGTGAACGATCTTTTAATTCTTGCTGTAAACGATTGAAGTTGTCTTGAACATCAGCCATCATCTGACGAGTACCTAGGAGTAAACTGTTGATCGTTTGGGACAAACCAGATCAATCAAGAATAACAAAACTAGGCAAGCGCTTCTTGATTAAATATATATAAATTATCATTTATGTCATCTTGCAGTCTGCGCAGTAGCCCGCTGTGGGAAAATGAATTGTAATAAAATCTATGGCCGTCATGTTTGTTGACTTCAAACATGGCGCCAGTGACGCCACGTCTTATAATTAGATAGAAGTAGATTACGAGGAGAGTTTACTTTTAGTAAATGAATAGTCTTGACACTCCATTTGATCATTTTTGATTCAGCTCAAGGCAAAGGAAATGAAGAATTTGTTTCAATGAGATTGACGTAATTAACTACAGACCATTAATTCCAGGATGTTGGTCTTGAAGAAAATAGATAATAATGGGGCAAGAAAAGATAGAAGCACCAGTTTTGACTCATCAGTTTTTGTAATAGTCAGTTTTATTTTTCATTAGCACTCGCATGTTTAGAGCGTTTGTACGTGACTTCATGTTGGTATACCAAAACAATATGTTTTCCATCCTCGGGGAATTGAAGAACTCTATTTTTTTATGTAAAATCTGTACAGAAAGTTTCTATTGTTTGGAATACCAACATGGCTGCCTTGTCACTTGCTTGAAAACGCGGATAATAGATTTTGCAACAATTTGAACTGGTTTGTTGTTGTGTGTGTGTTTTTTGTCTATCAGTGTCTTTCCATCTTCCAGACCGTCCATCTGTCTGTCTGTCCCATCTATTTGTCTATATATCTTTCTCTGTTTCTTTTTCTTCTTTCCTTTGATTGATAACTACATTTAACTAACATTGATTATTCTGATGCTGATAGCATTTTGGAAACCCTTAAGTGGCCAAAACTTGAAACTCAACGACAAGTGCGTTTAGCTACAATGGTCTACAAATCGGTACATAGCTTAGCTCCTGGTTATCTTCATGCCAAGTTTGTAAATCGTTCTAGCAGTCATAATTATTCTTTGAGGGACAGCGATGGAAAACTTGCCCTCCCCTTGCCACGAACAAATGTTTTGCAAAAAAAGTTTTAGTTACTCAGGGTCCTCCTTATGGAACGACCTACCAATTGAATTAAGAACGGCCAAGTCCCTAAGGGCATTCAAGTCCGGCTGTAAAAAGCATTTCTCCATAAATAAGGACTAAACTTCACACGGCACTCATGTAAAGCAGTTATTTGAATTTATTTTTCTTAATTGTTATATTCAATTGCATTCTTAAATTTTTGCATTTTCACTGATTGAGACGTCCGCGTATAAATAAAGATATCTATCTAATCTATCTGATCATGTGATACTTGTTAAAACCAGCATACAAACCTATCACAGCATTTTGGGTTCTATGGAATTTATTTTCTAAAAGTTGACTTAAAAATTGATGCTGTAACTTTTCTAAATCAAATGATGACAGATGATATATGCTCTCGAATATCTTGAACGATGCTTAGAATAAACGTCATTTTAAAGGCTGTGTTTACTTGGTGGAATGTTTTAGTGGCGGATACGATCGTGGCCCTTCGATCATAATGATTTTGCCATGATCTAGACGATTAAAGAGGTGCCACTTTGTTGTTGTATTATTTGCTTGGTGTTCATCAAATATTGCGGTTTACACTAGTGAAATGTTATCTTAAAGACAGTCGTGGAGTGAACATGTTATCAGTCGCTGTCTGCTTTGGTTATGAAAACAAAGCAGACAATGATTGGACAAAATACTGGTTCACCATTTGCCTCTTAAAAAAGCGCAGAGATAGATGCTACTACTAATGGGCTGCTGATGTGGGAATATGCTTACTCACAGATCCAGTATGGGAGATGGATGCTCCTAGTAATGGGCTCCTGATGTGGGAATATACTGGCTTGCAGGGTTTTGTTACTAGTTACTGCTTGTACTCGCTTCGTCGTTTGAGCTCACCGTCGTTAGACACAGGCTACGTTTATACTCAGATCTAAAGGCTGGACTAAACAATCCATAAATAAAAGGATTGACTGCACTTGCCAAACCACACATCAATGTGTACAGAACATAGACTTGCCGAGGGAGCTTGTACTCTCCATTGTAAAATTCTGTCGTATCCACTACTGCCAGCTGCATCATACAAAGCGTGAAAACCAGGAATATAGCGAATAGTGTTTTGGTGATGTTAATATCCTTTCTGTTGATAGTTGTTGTCGTTGTGTTGTTGGTTGTACTCGGTGCAGCGTTGGCTATCCTCTTGTTATGTGATCGCACCTTGATGTATATGCTGCAGTAACAAAAGATGGTTATGCAGTACGGTAAACTGAAGAAGAAGAAGGTCAACAGAGCAAAGTTGGCTTGAGATTGTTGTTTGTAGCTGTAAAGACAAATCATTTTTCCAGGATGAAACTGAAATTCTTGCCCTTGTAAAGGTGCATTCATGGGTCCAAGCCAAGCTACGAGGATGATCACTAACAGCATCAGCATCGTCTTCCTACGAGTGAAAATCTTACGATAAAGCTGGTCACTTCTGACAATCTTGAAGTAACGGTTCACTGACATGAATGTTATCGTTAAAACCGAGTTGTATACAAGAGATGTCGCAGTGTATGCCTCAATCTGGCAAAACAAGTGGCCAAAAGGTGTTTTGTTCAAGATGGACACAACCAGTACCAAAGACAAGACAAACACCGCCATGGAGATATCAGTAAGTGCAAGGACCACCACACTGTAGTTAGTAATGGTACGAAGCCTTGGACTTTGATAAACAGCACGACACACCAGAACATTACCAAGCAATGTTACTAACACGATGATGGTTAGTATCCCTGACTCCACTATTGTAGTACTCAGTGAACGATCTTCTAATTCTTGCTGTAAACGATTGAAATTCTTTTGAACATCAGCCATTATGCTTGCAAGCATAAAAACCTATGCTCTGGGAGTGTAAGGCACTACTTTGTGGTGTTCAAGCGCCGTGATTGGTCAGTCTTTGTCAAAGAGCAAAGCGTTAGGGCTAACAAATTAATCAGCTTGGAAGCTCTTTGAGAGTCGCTATCCCCGTCGTTTAAACCCTTAAGTCTCCCAGTAACGAAGGCTCTAGCTAGTCAAATATTTACCCTAAGTTTGATGAAATGTCGACCAAATGGGAAATGATCATGATATGAAAGATGTCTGTTATCCATTAGTTATTTTAATCGTACCGTATAGGTACTGTAATGAGATAAAAACAAAGATGATGTTGCCTAAAATAAACACGTTTCATGAATATTATTAATTGACTTTAAAAATAAAACGTATTATTGTGAGTTTAACGTCATATATATATGATAAACTCGCTTCTTTAACTAAACTGAAGATAGTAAATAGCTTGGATCATATAAATTTTAAATTCGCAACACTGAATTTTATCATGACTTTCCGGCACCGGATTATTATTTTGGGATATTCCTGACAAGATTTTCCGTCAAGTAGATATTTATGGGATTAAGGTAATGTTTTATGTCAAAATACATATTACATTTTGCATCCTTTTTTATTTTTAATGCAGTATTTAAGCCACACTACCGATTATTATTTTTAGACTAATGGCTCAAGGTCTCGTATTGCTCGACTTCAGCGGTTCACAATATCTTACAAATTGTGGTACAAAAGATACCAGATCTTGAAGTTAACTTCTCGCAATGTATTAAACTCTTTTCTAGATTAAATTTCTCAGTTTGCATTTGTTTGTCGTAATATTGACATAAGAACTTCGCCATCTGTGCTTGCAACGTCAAACACATCTCTCGTATTCAAAGAGAGGCGTTTACTGCGTAATCGTATTGATCTTTATTTTCTAATGCTTTGGTCTGAAACAAAATTGTAAGAAAAGTTGAGTGGATATCCGTATAGTTCGCATGTTATAAACTTATTCGACAAGGAAAATTCAAATCACTTAAGCAATTTTTTCGATCATCTTTGTACAAAAAATACCTTTGGTATTCGTCAATACTTTGTTAGTGCAAGAAAGCCAGAAAGGCTTTTCTTTAGTAACAATCGAAATGGAAGTATATGTAATATTTTTGTCAAAACAAAAAATTGAGAAAAGATGGTTGCCACCATCAACACGAGCAACGACAAGAAGAAGAACAACAACACCACCACTTAACACCACCACCACCACCAGCTGCCGCCACCACCACCGTCAACAACGACAGCCACCACCACCACCACCAACAACGACAACAATAACAACAACAACCAACCACCACCACCACCAGCAACAACAACAACAACAACAACACCACCAACAACAACGACAACAATAACAACAACAACCAACCACCACCACCACCAGCAACAACAACAACTACAACAACAACAACACCAACAAAAACCGACAACAATAACAACAACAACCAACCACCACCACCAACAACAACAACAACGACAACAATAACAACAACAACAACAACTACCACCACCACCAGCAACAACAACAACAACACCAACAAAAACCGACAACCACCACCACAAGCAACAACAATAACAACAACAGCAACATCAATAACAACAACCAACAACAACCACCACCAGCAACAACAACAAAAACAACAATAACAACAACCAACAACAACCACCACAAGCAACAACAATAACAATAACAACAACATCAATAACAACAACCAACAACAACCAACAACCAACAACAACCAACAACAACAACCACCAGCAACAACGATAACAACCAACGGCAACAACAACCACCTTCACCAGCAACAACAACAACACCATCAATAACAACCATCAACAACAACAACCACCTTCACCAGCAACAACAATAACAACAATAACAACCAACAACAACGACAACCACAAAAAAAATAACAACCTGGTTGAGGAATGAGAGACTCAAAAAGGTTTCTAGAATGCTGTCCGCATCATTCCCAAAGCATTGATTTTTGATAATATCGAGTGGCCTAGAAACATTTATCATGAAGAGTTTATTAACACTGTAAATTCTATTCCTGTGCTGATGTGTTTTTCATCTCAATCTTCGTTGATTCCAGTTTTGGTCCAATTTGACTTACTGCTCGTAACTTACAGCAACACCTGATCTTTCGGCAAAAGATTTTTTTGGCATCTCTAAAGAAAGCGGTGTATATGATAGGGTTAAGACAACTTGAGGTGCTGGCCATGAAGATAGCAAACAAACACACTTCTCTTGGTACGAATAAAACGCCTTGGAAAGCAATGATGAACACAACTACAACCAAAGGTGTCCAGCACAAAACAAAGCTAAAAACTATAGCCCCAACAAGTTTATTAAGGCGTATCTCTTCAGTAGGAACCTGTCTCATGCTCATGGCAGCTTTGTGTGCTTGTACGAACCGCCACACTTTTAGATAGCAAAACAAAATAATGTTGAAGGGGATGATGGAGAGAAAGATTACCATCAGAGCTGCAAACGTTGTATCGAGAGCGTAATAGTCGAAAGTACAGATCGCAAATGCTGGCACAAACGCAAAGGAACTTCCTTTTAGAAGATAGATGACGGGTCCCATGATAGCCAATACCCATGCGAAGATAATACTTTTGATTATAAAGCCTTTAGTGTATAGTCGCTTGTGGAATGGCGTTCGGAGCATTTTCGTATATCGATGGAGTGCTGCCAGAGTCATGGTCAAGATTGAAGCCTCACAGCTCCAAACAGCGACAACCCCTTGAATCGTACACCATGCAGAACCAAAATCCCAGTATCCTTTGAATAAAGCAAGAACTGAGAATGGCATGGCTACAGCAGAAAGGATAATGTCAGCCACAGCAAGGGATAAGCTGTAAACGTTAAAGGCATTTGCTGTTTCTTTGTGTTGTACGAAGATAACACAAACGACAAGATTGCACAATAAATCAACAATAAGAATGAAGAGTCCAACTGAACCCTCGAAGATTGCGATGGAATCACTTCTATGGAATAATCGTAAGGCATCAAAAAGCGACTCAGAGTTGCCAGTCTTGTTTGTCATGTTTTAACTTGTACTTTTAAAGGAACTCTTCTGTGAAAAATCGCTCAAATTCTTAGCTCCTTTGGCTATCAAAAATTAAAAATCGTATTCTTTGACATTGAAGAGGAAGATGATTGATAGCGTCTGAGAATAACATTTAAAAATGAAGAAGATGTATACTCAGAACTCTCACCCATCTACATTGTTGAAAATTAAAAGAAATTGTTATCGCATTCTTCACACTTAGGTTGAATTATTCGCTGTCAGCCAGAAGTTCTACAGTATTAAAGAGAGTATTGCACGTTAGTCACTTTATCCACTTATATTAGTGTGCCATGGACTGACCAAGATGTCTAGGAACTGCGACTGTGGATAACTGAAATGACTTACTTGAAGTAATGCAAAACAGTACTGTTCACAAGTAGCACCTGTCTTTAGCAAACTGTTTAAAATATGCAGGCAATTTCCGTCAGAGACATAGCAAGTTTTGCTCAATTTACAAAGCATGTATTCAATAACGAACGCCAACCAATTGGAATGATTTTTCTTCTACAAATAAAAGATTTGTCACAGAGTAGGCCATAGATATTCCTCATAGAAGTTCAATCATCCAACTGATTTCATTATGGCAAAAACGAAACTTTTTGTTTAGATAGATTCCGAGTCTATTCAAAATAAAATGGACAGTGTTTAACAAGTGTTGCAGGTAAATATTGGCGTTGGATTTGATGACCAATGTTGTACTGTTAGGTACTATGGTTTCGTCCGATGATATAAAACCAAGTATTAATGAAACTGTTAAGTCACCCAATTCAATGTCACCTTGCACGTTAAATGCACAGTGAGCCGAAAAAATAAGTAGAATTTCTAATTACTGTGCATCGACAGGTTACTGAGGGATGTTCATTGTAATTTCATTGATGTTAAATTTAGGCGATTTTTTAAAAGAAAAAAGAAAAGAAAAAAGAAGAAAAAAAAACAGGATATTGCACAAGATAGACAAATTAGTGTTGAACTATGGATTCTTTTTTTTTTTTTTTTTTTTTAGCGATTATTGATTACGCTATATTCGAATAATTAGACATCTCAATCTCACCGAGTTTTTACACAAATAAATGAGATTTTCGAAATGAGTTTTTTTTTTTTTTTTAATTATTCTACTGAAATACAAATATCAACCGAGTTTGACTAAGTCTTACAAAAGATTTTTCAGCTTTTCTTTCGGCTTTTTTCCTAGTGGCTAGAATTCTAAAGACTTTTCATTGATGTCCCAGCTGCAGAGTGCTTAAGGATGCATGCTGTCCAATAGACTTTTCTAAAACTAATTTTTAAAAGGAAATTTTAAATATCTGGTGTTTCTGAGCCCTTATTGCATTATTCATGTTTGTCTTCTCGGGTTTATGTCTTTGTGATCTGAGTTTGCTCTTTTCAACCTTTCGGCGGATCTTGGTCTGTCTTCTTCAGAGTTTGTATGCCAAAAGCGAAGTAAATTAAGTCTTGGGGACAGCTGGACAGTACTCCCACGTACTTTAAAGAAAGTACTTTGAATATGAGTAGTACTCGGCTTATTATACCGAATAAATATATCATGTCGAATAAAGTGATACAATTACGTCGTTCGAATCAAATAGTATGACACAAATTCTAATCCGATAAGAAAATGATTATCAAACTCGGCTAGCTTTTGGCAAATTATCATGAAGTCCCGTTTTTATTCTGCACATGCTCATACCTTGTTGTAGACAACGAATTGCCTGAACTGCGAATAATCAGGCCGTGTTTTGAGCTGACCACAGTTGGCACCACAGGAATCCCTAGCGCAAAGTTTCCTTACTTACGAACAAACAGACTGAAGCCACAAAAGTGTTCCACTTAAATTGTACATGCTAATAGAGTTTTAAAATAGTCTAGAATAGCCGAAAAGAAATTTTCAAGCCAAAACAACGCAGAGCAACGACTTTCAAAATAACATTATCGCTTTCTTAGCCTTTCATTTAAGACTTCAATCCGCAAGAATTGTCTGAATGACATCTTCGTTTTCAATTAGATTGACAAATAAAAAGGATTCGGCGTCTAAAAATTCGTGTTCAATTCAGTATTTGAAACTCCACGGACTTTCACTGGATCACATGTATATTTTACATAAAATCGACACCACCTCTGGGCAACAGAGAACTGGAAAAAGCATCGGAGTAGTAAGTCTGTTTCCAGTATTTTATTCTTAACTAGTTTTGTTCATCTTTTGTCCTGGTAAAATGCATGCAAGTATGTCAAATATGTACAGTGTTCGAATTACATATTTACATTAATTTACCAAAACCTATTCTATCGTACAATGACTGACTCGAACTGAATGAAGTCAAGAATATAGCTGACAATTTCAGTAGATTCAATTTAAATGAAATATTGTAAAGTATGCTTGAGCTTCTTGTCAGGATAGGATCGTCCACAGCCTTGCATCATTGTGGCCACAGGATGCAGAAGACTCGAAACAGAATTTAAACGTCTGTAGTTAATATCGCCTCTCTGCACTCAATTCTGTGTGCGATACGTCGTCTAGGTTTGAGAACTTTGTCAGGGTGGAAGTCACAGCAAAGCGCAGCCTTACATCAATGTAGTAGCAGGTAGGCCAGTGCCCATGCGCAGTCTCAAGTGCTGATCTTGTACCTGCTGTATTACTATTCAGTATCCTCATGTCTATAAAATTTGGATCGAGTGGTTCAGGTATGGGCTAACCTGGATAAAATCTTATATCAAGCTTAGAGTAGCTTGAAGGGAAGACATGCAGTCCTGGTTTAACCTCCGTTTACAATGTACATTGTAGACCTACTTCCATGCAGTTCTTTACAACATGGACCTTTTATTCAGTGAGCAAATCCATTCCGTGAAGACATGTATGCAGTCCTGGTTTAGTCTCCGTTTACAATGTACATTGGAGACCTACTTCCATGCAGTTCTTTACAACATGGACCTTTTATTCAGTGAGCAAATCCATTCCGTGAAGACATGTATGCAGTCCTGGTTTAGTCTCCGTTTACAATGTACATTGGAGACCTACTTCCATGCAGTTCTTTACCACATGGACCTTTTATTCAGTGAGCAAATCCATTCCGTGACACGTTAATATCAACAAGTCGAAATGCCTCCAGGAACTCGTTAAAGTCAATAAACCCGTCGTTATCCAGGTCGATACTTTTGGCCAAGTCTTGGATGGATTTTTCAGGGATCTGAGTGTTAACATGCTGATTAAGAAGCCGACAGCCTTCTTCGAACTCCTCCATAGATATATGACCTATGGATAACAACAAACAACATCAACGATCCATCATCACGAGTGATCAGTCAAATAGAGTTGGATGAGGGTTTATAATCAAACGTGCACAAGAAACAAATAGACAGAATAAGACTTGTTTTGATTGACGCAGCAGTATACTGAAGTATACTATGCAAGGCCGCCACTCTCACCTGAATTATCTTTATCCATCAATCTGAATATTGTTTCTAGATTTGATCTGTTGCGATACAAAGCTTCAGTGATGCTTGGGCCATTCTAATTGCAAGACAAAACGAAGGTATATGTTATTGAAAGGGAACAGGGTATGTAACGTATGTGCGCATGCGTCAGGATTTGAAGTCCAGTAGTGCACAGTTATTGCCTTTACTAGTGTATTTCCGTTACAGTCAACAAATTATAAGCTCGCGTATATCTTTGAGTTTGTAAAGTTTCTTAATTCTTTAAAACTATCTTCTAAATGACGTACTGTAATGGCAGGGACGCAAATGCAACAAAGACCAATTACAACGGGCCAAAAAGAAAATGATGAAGGTAGTGATGGTGATAGTGGATTATACCACAGTATTAAGAGGCAGCAGCGCATTAGCAGTACGCATCCCTAGTTTCCCCCCTATCGACCAATAGCCTATCTTACCCTATCAGCTTTGCTCTCTATTGAGTATTGATCCAGACATGATGCATAGTCCACAGTAATAAGGTGCAGCGCATTAGCAGTGCGCATCCCTAGTTTCCCCCCTATCGATCAATAGCCTATCTTACCCTATCAGCTTTGCTCTCTATTGGGTATTGATCCAGACATGATGCATAGTCCACAGTAATAAGGTGCAGCGCATTAGCAGTGCGCATCCCTAGTTTCCCCCTATCGATCAATAGACTATCTTACCCTATCAGCTTTGCCCTCTATTGAGTATTGATCCAGACATGATGCATAGTCCACAGTAATAAGGTGCAGTGCATTAACACTAGTTTTCCCCTATCGATCAATAGCCTATCTTACCCTATCGGCTTTGCCCTCTATTGAGTATTGATCCAGACATGATGCATAGTCCACCCGACCATCAGGTAAAATGCGTGCTAGTTGATGTTTAACCATGTTCCATGGGACTTCTAACTGTAGTGTGTCTTCCACTACACTGGCCCATTGGCTGGCCGTAAGGTAACCTAGTAAGACAAGTCAATGTATAAAATCCTTTAATGCTTCCTTGCTGACATCTCACTTGGTGTGCAATGTTTCTGGTTATAGTGTATATTGTGTCTGCGTGAGTCAGCTTTTCTAGTTTGTTAGTCGTTGGCGTGGGGTGACGGTACCACTAGGGATAGGTCATTCCAAGACCCGATGGCCAAGATATTTAGCACCATTCTGTTATCAATATTGATGTGTTCAATGGCTGCTGGTGGCTGAACACTCTCGATTATACTGTTTGCATTTTCCTATCCCTTGGACTTCCACAGTTATTGATAAATAGGTGCCTATCTTTTCTAATGTCAAAGTATGTACGAGTCAAATGGTTTAAGGTTTTCTTTCTTCTTACCTGTGTTTTCTTTATCTTTTTCTTCGAATGCTGTCATCAAACAACGTTTGTTCGCGTACAGCTTTTCTCGTAATTCTCTGATGGCGGATTCTTCAACGATACTGACTCTGTTGATCAAACATGCCAAAAAATGACGATAAGATTCACTTCTCTTTTAAGAAATTATTTGAAAATATTTATAAAACGAACTATTTTTAGCGCGCGCTTTTGGTTCAAAGCTGGACGAATTCTTCCACTTGACAAGTAGTGTTTCAGATCGCGCCCAATCAATCCTTTAGCCTTCCCTGTTGGTCGTAGGTTCTTAGAGTATAGATTACCTCGCATGCTAATGCATGAGATGGGCGCGCAACAGTTCCCGCTAGACGTAGGTTTATACATCCAGTTAAGTGTACAAGCAGACAATCAAGCCTTAGACTCTGGTTCTAACCTTTTCTTTAGCGTGAGTCTTCGGTCTTGGCTAGATGTTTGAAACTGTACAAAATATGGTTTTTCATCGTGTTCTATCCGCATGTATGCGCCTCTATTACTACTTTGTTCGTAATAATTTGACGCTGAAAAGACTGTTACTACCTGAAACATACAGCACAACGATGTACACTTAGCCAACTTCTTGTTTAATAGTATCAGGTAGCAATCTCTTCTCCCCCTCTCTAGTGCCCAGACCCTTAGCAACAATTTCCCACAGGCAGCATGTTGGGGTTTTCCCTTCAGCGTTCTTCTAATGTTTCATTCTAAGGCTTGAATTACCCGAATTGGTGCATCTCAAGGCGCGATTACACGGAGCAACTTTCTCTGCAACCTGTCTCGCAACGGCATTGTGACAAAAGTTGCATGGAGCATTGCAGCGTGTAACCTACAGCGCAATTCAAAACAAAATGTTGCGAGACAAATAGCAGTAAATCGCTGCGACAAGTAGAATTCGTTTCTATTTTTGGCAACGACCGCGTCTCCGTGTCAACGTGTAAACACCCTTGCAACTTGTGACGCAACGTTGTTGCGAGACAAGTTGTAGAGAAAATTGCCCCATGTAATCGAGCCTTTGGTAAGGAATATGCCAAGAGTGTATAAAGAGTGGTTGATATCTTACCTTATCGTCATGTGTATACTCAAAGCCTTCATATTTACATTCATGGGATCTTACTAAAAGATCAAATTTGTGTTTCCTCAAGACTTGTGTGGTTACGTCAGGGCCAAAGTAACACCCTCCACCGCGGAATGTATTGGGTTTGCAACCCAGATTAGGCTTGGGATCACTCCACAATAAATCAAGTACCTAACAGAACATTGACGATAGGTTATTGCGCGCACAACATAGAAATCTGAGTCACAACAAATGCGCACAAGACAGCTCTTCAGTTTCGGTGCATGTATTAGACGTTTCTAAGATAGCAAAAATGGTGCATTGTGGTCTAGTTTGGGTGAAAACATCTCTTTCTCATCATCTCTTTCTCATCCCGTTCATCTAACCCAGAAAAGGTAGTATTAAGTAGTATTTTGAAAGGGTCGTATTTGTAAGATGATTGATGGAAGAAAATCTATCTATACTGTTATATACCTGTCTCCATTCCATCAGTTGAGCCATACTTGGTTTCTGCTTACCACTCATTCCTGGAGGCTTTAGGATTGACACATACTGCAGAACAAATTCAAAAACTGATAAATATTTGCCACTAAATAATAAAAAGGATGACCAAGGCTCGGATGACCACTTTAATTGCCGGTCCCGTCTCTCCACACTACCTCACCATGCAGCGGAGGGAGTATAAAAGAACCACTAAATGCGTAAAGAAACCCTGGTAGTGACCACCCTCAGTGTCTGGCCTTTACTAAGGATGTCTTAATGGGTTGATTGTGGGATGGGTATGGGGATTTTACGAGGTTGGAAATGGTGCACAAAGCACAAGTATGACCCACCTTGTGTCTGTCAATCCTATTGATTATCTCCAGGTCAGTAATATTCGATATTCCGCCGTGGGTAACAAATATTTTGTTATTGATGACAGTTCCTAACGGCAACCAGCCAAAAATATCCTCCAGTAACTTGAGAATTTTATTGGAATGTTCTTGGTATTTTTCCATGACTTCTTTGATAAAACCATACCTACAGAATAGCAATACCTTGTGGGTTAATCATGGTAGATAGATATAAAGAAAACTATATATCCCATTCAATTGAATATAATAATAATAATAATAATAATAAATATTTCTTATATAGCGCCTCTTCCATAAATGTCCAGTGGCGCTTTACAATAAATTCAAAACTAGATTATCCTAAAAAATACTAGACCTAAAAAAGAAAAATTAAATCAAGAGCTAAAGTACCTTAAAATTACTTAATAAAATATTAATAAAATTGCAATAATATCCCTAAATAATTCCTAAAAAAAAATATATATATATATATATAAATAATCAAAAAGTGCTCTAGTTTTGACGTGGCTTAAATAAAATCGCTATATACCGATTTAAACAGATGCGTTTTCAATTTAGACTTAAAGCATTCTAAAGATTGGCATAGTCTTATATTCTGTGGCAGGTCATTCCATAATATAGGCGCAGAGATAGAAAATGAGCGTTTGCCATACGATTCTAAGTTATAAATTGGAACTACTAATTTCTTATCTGATGCTGATCTTAGAGTACGGGAATATGGGAATATGGGAAATTGACCACGAGAAATGATCACGAGAAACGACCATGAGAAACGACCACAAGAAACGACCATGAGAAACGACCACGGAAATGATTTCAAGAAGCGACCACGAGAAATGACCACGAGAAACGACCACGAGAAACGACCATGAGAAACGACCACGGAAATGATCTCAAGAAGCGACCACGAGAAATGACCATGAGAAACGACCACAAGAAACGACCATGAGAAACGACCACGGAAATGATCTCAAGAAGCGACCACGAGAAATGACCACGAGAAACGACCACGAGAAACGACCACGAGAAACGACCATGAGAAACGACCACCAGAAACGACCATGAGAAACGACCACGAGAAACGACCATGAGAAACGACCACAAGAAACGACCATGAGAAACGACCACCAGAAACGACCATGAGAAACGACCACGAGAAACGACCATGACAAACGACCACAAGAAACGACCAAACGAAACAATTTCATATAAATACCTCAAGTTCATAATGTGATCTTCATGGTTGCCTCGGTTGATGTAAACACCAGTGGGATACAGAATCATATATGCGAATAATATAATAACGATCTCTATGGATCTAGGGCCACGATCAACAAGATCACCGTTGAAAACGTAAGGATTGTCTGAAGAAGGGACGCCATTCTGCGGAGGAAAAAGATATATGACGATATAAAGATAGCATCTAATGATGATGATACGTGATGATGATACATGATGATGATACATGATGATGATACGTGATGATGATACATGATGATGATACATGATGATGATACATGATGATGATGATGATGATACATGATGATGATACATGATGATGATACATGATGATGATACATGATGGTGATACATGATGATGATACATGATGATACATGATGATGATACATGACGATGATGATACATGATGATGATACATGATGATGATACATGATGATGATACATGATGATGATGATGATACATGATGATGATACATGATGATGATACATGATGATGATGATACATGATGATGATACAGGACGATGATACATGGTGATGATACATGATACAGGATGATGATACATGAAGATGATGATACATGATGATGATAATACATAGTGATGATACATGATGATGATGATACACGGTGCTGATACATGATGATGATGACACAAGATAATGATGACGATTATGATGACAACAAAATAAAACCCCATTTTTGCTCACCTTGGAAAATATGGTAAAAAGGTCGTCAAGTTTCCCGTGTAGATCTCCTATAGACAAGAAGACAAGTCAGACAAAAAGCGTTGAACTTTGATGGACGTTAATCAAAAACCGGTTTATCCAGTTTTGTGGAACAAGCTTAACTTACCACATACGGTGATTTGCTTGGCGATACTAGTCGTTGCTTTCTGAATATTCGGTAAAACCTTGAACTTTTCTCGTGCTTCTCTTAAGATAACCAGTACATACTTGGCGTGGAGCTGCTTGTTCAGCTTGTAGTGGTTCATTAGTTTATTGATTGTCTGTATAGACAAAGGTAGTTTGATTTTGATACCACTGTAGTTGGACGGTACTGGGACTGTCTCTGGGTCTGTCAGTCTTTCCAGGGTATCGTTATCTGATGTAACTGACTTGTCTACAAGTAAATATAAAACAATATATAAATATACAAGATATAAATCTAGACTATAGACTATATATCTAGACTGGTGACTATGGCCTATAGACTAAAGTTAGTAAAGGAAGGCTATATAGGAACGCCCAAGAAGAAGACCATATGCTGTAGCACATGAAGTACTGCCCGTGGAGACAAGCACGAGAACACTGCTAGTATCCCGAACGACATCATTTGATTTGAGAGGAATTTATCCAGTGTTTTCCACGGCGTGGTTTGCCTGTGTTTCGAGGTTTTTCACCGCGAGGCCAACACAGGCTATCCATCTTGCCATGCAAGATATCAGCACCCACACCAGGAAGTTTCTTATAAGATTGAATGAGCTGATAGGTTATGACACATCGTTGACCGCAGGCCCGAGTACGTGAATGAATGTGATACATACTGCTAAATATATGCCAGAGTTTACAAGTCAATTGAATCGCCCTAACCCATAAATAAACCTAGCGATCCTGTTAAAACATGTTATAGAATACCCCCCTATAAAGTGGTGCAGTACAGCACGAAGAGAAGGACTAATACCTCAAATATATTAAATAACTCGGGATATAAAATGGACCAGATTCAAACTTTGATCGTTAGGGAATCTTATATAACTAGATATTCACAACAATCTGCAATTCGCTAGAGCGTTGATATTCGTAGTACGTCTATCGATTTGCCGTATCATTTCCTACTCACGCGAAAACCGCGCTAATCTGATCGTGAAGTACTGGCTCTGCAGGGGATTGAAAAGGCGTGAGAAGTTCTGTTAGAGTACTTACTAATGGGAGAACCTTCTCTGTTCAGTGCGTCTGTTATTACACTCGATCTGGTCTCTGCTGTAAAATGTTTGTCAAAATATTAGCTAAGCAACGAATACAATATCTAGCGTACACTTGAGACGGAATAAATGTGCTGGTTTGAGCGACGCAATCATAAGCTCATCAATTCAAAAATGTACAAAAATCGATAAGCGATCATTTGGAATGGACTTTGAGTCATGCTCACAATCAAAATTTATATTGCCAACAAAAGATTGCAGGATACGGGTCCAGAACTGAATCTAACGGTTTACCGAGCACCAAATAACCTAACACTTGGCTCTGGAGAAATGTCTTGAAAAAAAGTGTTTACCACAAAAGGGTGAAACCGGCCTGGAATCGCGCTTGGCATGTATTCTGTTATCGTATGTATGGGAACTAAATGTCATAGGCACAATTAGGGCTTCAAGATTGAGAACTGTCACTGCGCTATGGGTCAACCGGCCTGGAATCGCGCTTGGCATGTATTCTGTTATCGTATGTATGGGAACTAAATGTCATAGGCACAATTATGGCTTCAAGACTGAGAACTGTGACTGCGCTATGACAGAGGGTTACAACAACACGGAACAACTCAAATATTCTGTTTTGGAATCTGGTATTTTTTATATCTGTAATTGGACAACTCTTTGGTATGAATATCTAAAGAATGAAGAGATGGCGCAAGTCTAGTAGATGACGAACTGTTACCTACCTATGTTGTTATCTTGTTGCACGTGTGTCATCATATCACTGAAAAAATTGAAAAGCTGAAACCAAATGAAATAAAAACACTATGAGGTTACGAGTACTGGTTAAAGAATGATAACTACAACATTAATAAAGAATATGTGACGAACGAAACTGAAGTACCACTAATGAGCATAGCCTTATAGCAGCAACACCACAACCTCCACCAATAGCAATGGTAATACCATACCAATAACAGCAACATCACCACCTCCACCAATAGCAATGGTAATACCATACCAATAACAGCAACATCACCACCTCCACCAATAGCAATGGTAATACCATACCAATAACAGCAACATCACCACCTCCACCAATAGCAATGGTAATACCATACCAATAACAGCAACACCACAACCTCCACCAATAGCAATGGTAATACCATACCAATAACAGCAACATCACAACCTCCACCAATAGCAATGGTAATACCATACCAATAACAGCAACATCACAACCTCCACCAATAGCAATGGTAATACCATACCAATAACAGCAACATCACCACCTCCACCAATAGCAATGGTAATACCATACCAATAACAGCAACACCACCACCTCCACCAATAGCAATGGTAATACCATACCAATAACAGCAACATCACCACCTCCACCAATAGCAATGGTAATACCATACCAATAACAGCAACACCACCATCTCCACCAATAGCAATGGTAATACCATACCAATAACAGCAACACCACCACCTCTACCAATAGCAATGGTAATACCATACCAATAACAGCAACACCACCACCTCTACCAATAGCAACGGTAATACCATACCAATAACAGCAACACCACCACCTCTACCAATAGCAATGGTAATACCATACCAATAACAGCAACACCACCACCTCTACCAATAGCAATGGTAATACCATACCAATAACAGCAACACCACCACCTCCACCAATAGCAATGGTAATACTATACCAATAACAGCAACACCACCACCTCTACCAATAGCAATAGCAATAGTAACACCTTTACCAACAACAAAAAACAGAAACGCCACCAACAACACCCCTCAACCAACATCATCGCCAATGACAAAAACAACAATACATGATAAAATAACAATTACAAAAACGATAACGAAATGTCTTCTTTTGAAGTGAAAAGATTCACGTCGATAACCAATGGTATGTCACATACAGACGCAAACGGATCGAAATCGAAAAGAATTTGAAAGAAACTACAAAGCTTTCCAACCTGTAACGATCTTGGGGTCGATAATCATTGCAATCGTGTTTTATAATCATGTTTGCAAGTATGTCAAACCGCCTACTTACCTCGCCCACACTGGTCCATTAATATGGTAGGAAAGACTGACAAAAAATAGGCTACGAAACCCGCCATTAATCAAGATATTGCTTATCATCGTCTAAAAATAGCAATTCAGGATTTTATCTACATCTTATTAATGAAAGAAAGATAAAAAATCGTATTCAGGTTATTTTTGGTCCATAGTTAATCTTATCTCGCTTTTGATCTTTTATTTTCGAAGGTTTGTAACTGTGTATACGACTTTTGCTATCAGCCTTCTTCACGACTAATTTTCATGACAAATTATAAATTATCGGCAAGGAGACGAGGAGATCTGAAAAGAACTTCAAGACTGCAATCCATCATCAAAAGTATTTTAAACGCGAAGAAGAAAGTAATAAGACTTCAATAATACATAGTCCTAGATTATAGATATAGTTTGTTTGTGATTTCTGCTATCAATATCAGTAATAATTTAGCTCCATTTTTTAAAAAACTACTCCAATATTCTTCCCACAATCAATCGATCAAAAACATCTTTGCACACTATGATGTCATTTTATTGGCAAACCATTGATGCTGCTTTCATAACTTAAACCTCACAATAGAAAACGTTTTTAACCGATTTGAGCTCAAGACCAACTATGAATAGAATCAATTAGAGCAGGAATCCTAATTGTAGCCTCTTCTGGAAATATTGAAATGTTGAAAAGAAATCTTTTTGAATAACAATTATTTGAAAAAGAAAAAAGGGTTCTGACAGAATCATTTCCTCACATGGGACTAACCTCTTAATAACAACATAATAAAGGGGAAAAAACGCTAAAATGAACGAAAACATCTGCCTCAAGCAGGGAACGCAATTAGAATAATCCTTATTCTTTGTTGAAGATAATAATGATAAAACCATTAAAACTTCTTTTCCCTGGGCCTAATGTTTTCCCATTTCAGACCACGGTGTATCCATAAGGGGGAAACATTATGTCCAGCGTAAAGAGGTCCGTATTGAGCTAGATTTGTTCATAGTTAATACGGTTTGATTGAGGTAAAACTCTAAAGTCGCGAACTAAATATCTGGTGGTTTTCACAAATCTTAAGGATACACAATTTTAAAAGTTGACCCTCAGAGGGGCCTTAGAATATCTTCAAGATTCTGAATACATTTTGCAATAGAAAAAAGAACAAATTTGTTAAGTCATTAAAGAAAGTATCAAGACACATTTTGAAACTTAACAGTCATCATACATATAGATACTATAGCCATAACCATCATCACTTCCATCACCATCATCACAACGAACATTATTAACATTATTGTCATCATCATCAGCATTATTATTAGCATCATCAACATTACCATCATCATCCATCATCATTACCATTATTAACATTATCATCACTACCTCCATTAGCATCATCATCATCATCATCATCATGTATCATTGTCACCACCATGATTATGATGATGATCATCACCAACATCATCACCAACATCATCGATCATCATTATCATTATCAACATTATCATCACTACCCCCATGAGCATCATCATCATCATGTATCATTGTCACCACCATGATTATGATGATGATCATCACCAACATCATCACCAACATCATCGATCATCATTATCATTATCAACATTATCATCACTACCCCCATGAGCATCATCATCATCATGTATCATTGTCACCACCATGATTATGATGATGATCATCACCAACATCATCACCAACATCATCGATCATCATTATCATTATCAACATTATCATCACTACCCCCATGAGCATCATCATCATCATGTATCATTGTCACCACCATGATTATGATGATGATCATCACCAACATCATCACCAACATCATCGATCATCATTATCATTATCAACATTATCATCACTACCCCCATGAGCATCATCATCATCATGTATCATTGTCACCACCATGATTATGATGATGATCATCACCAACATCACCAACATCATCCATCATCATTATCATTATCAACATTATCATCACTACCCCCATGAGCATCATCATCATCATGTATCATTGTCACCACCATGATTATGATGATGATCATCACCAACATCATCACCAACATCATCGATCATCATTATCATTATCAACATTATCATCACTACCCCCATGAGCATCATCATCATCATGTATCATTGTCACCACCATGATTATGATGATGATCATCACCAACATCATCACCAACATCATCGATCATCATTATCATTATCAACATTATCATCACTACCCCCATGAGCATCATCATCATCATCATCATGTATCATTGTCAACACCATGATTATGATGATGCTCATCACCAACGTCATCACGTGATTGAGTTTATATAATATCAAGACAGGTTTCAGCAGGTTTCTTCTGCCATTATCCAGCCAATACTAGGTATTGTCTTATCACATCTTATTACCATTGGATGATGATAGAAATGCTCTTTCTTTAATTCATTTTATCTTCATCAATCAATTAGCTGAATAATTTAATGTACCTCTTCATACAATGTACTAGAGAGAATCATAGAAGAGAAAAAAGACTACTACTTGTAGTCAGGAAGGATGGGAGACTGCTGAATGACAAAATGAAGCTTTACCGAATGAATGTGTTGCTATACCATAATGTAGTTAGATCAATTTGTCATGCTTAATCAAAGATGACTATGAGAGCAGGAAATGATCTGATACATATAGAACTAAAAGGTTCGTATTATATATGTTCCATTCTTGATGACAGCTGCATGCAAATGTACCCCTACCCCACACCCCCTAGTTAAGGGCCCCAGGAAATCCTGGGAGTAAGGATTGAAGCAGAATATCCTGGAAATAAATATGGTCAAAGAGTGATTAGGAGCCAGAAATACTATTGTTTGAATCTAGGTGCAGACACTAGACATCAAAACATGTTCTAGCATAAAACACTAAAATTCCATACACTTGCACAGTAACTTAGAATGCCATCTGACTCCCCTAAATCATAGTATTTCATAAGATATCTGGCTTAAGTTTCAAGGATATTTTACATGATAATAAGATTTAATATCCACTTTGCTCCAGAACATTAGCCAATGAGCATGCATTTGCAGTCAATTTGGTAATATTCTAAAACTTGGACAATGTTTATTCAAAACTGAAATCCATTATTAAAATTACAGCAAATATCTCAGTCTTAAAAGCATTAAATATTAAATTGCTGGGATCCTTTTTCTTGCCTGCCATGATGCATTCGAACCGTACTTCAAAATGACATGATACCAAAATTAATTATGGAAAATATAAAAGGAATCCATAGAAAACTGTTTTAGTAGAACCTTTTTATTAGATATAAATATATAAATATATAAATATATATACTTTCTTACTCTCAAAAAACTTAGGTCTCTTTTGAATAATGAAATGCTAAATATTGTAAATTTTAATATCAACGCAGTCACTGGTATCTGGTGACAGCATGTCACGTTAGTCCCTTGCCAGGACTCACAGAGGAAGCTTAAAAGTGTCGGGGCTGTATACCATTTTCAAATAGCAATGCCGATACCATAATTTTCTACATTTTCTGTTCTGGCTTAGAAAGGAGTAGTGAGGCTATCCCCTTGGCCTCCATTGCCCTGCTAACAGTATAGTAGTACTCAAATATTATTATATCCAGCTCTCATTTTCTTGAATCCATCAATCTTCAATTAAGCTTATATCTATACTCTGAAACAAACTCTTCACTTTTGTGAATGAAGGACATGCTAGGAAACCAGAAGAAACACAAATGCTACTTGCGTGTATGCTGAGCCAAGGAATCAAACACATATTGATGTAACCACAGAGGTTAAAGGCAAGTGCTCTACAGCAAATTTAACCTTGATTTGTTGTATCAGTAAAGAAAAAGTAAGCTTTCAGTGTGAGTGGGGAAAAAAGAATAAGAAAAAATATAATTTACAGAAGAACTGGTCAAAAATGGTCTAAAAAATATATAAGGTCAAAAATTGACAAAAAATCATTGAACTAAATATTGGAATAAAAGATAATGTTTTTTACTAGCGACTAACTGAAATTCCGTTAACCAGGTACGATATAAGATGTTTTAGGGATTCCGAAATAAGTACTAGCTATTGAAACAATAAATGACATCAAAGCTTACGACGAAACATGAAACCTTAAATTTGACAAGAGCTGACGAGAGGAACAGATTCTACTGTGTGTGACTGTCATCTCAAAATTAAACACCTCGAGCATTATATTTAACGCTAAAACATACTCTAAGTCCTCATGAATTTGCGATTTGAGATTAACAATTCGATCAGGTTGTAATAGTAAAACAATATTTGAAAATGCTTCGGAAGTATTTTTGATCTTATATATATAATTAAAAAACTTGGAGAGCAAATAAATGAAACAACCACTTTGGTTGCTAAGCACTCTTGCGACTCTACGTAGCACGTCAACGAAGAACTTCTAATTAATACGGTTTTGCTTTTGAATATCGTTAAGACTCCACTCTGAAAGCCATTATTAGAAAAGAGTAGAGATGATGTGACGGATAGTTCTAGTTTATCGTTGTCGTTGGTAACCAAAACACACAGTGTTTTCTATATAGTGAAAGCGAGCCAAAACAAATGGTGTTCTCACTTTAGCATCATGAATGGTCGAAAAATTTCCCTCGAATAAAAGTGTGAAAATCGATTTAGGACTTCATATTGAAAAGGAATTATTTTCTAATTCTAGGAATACCATAACAAAGAAATGAGGTTGTCGGGTTTGGTTCATTTAGTACGCTCGGTTTAAATACTCCAAAAACCGCAACAAAAAAAGCAAATATCATTAAACAATTTTTTTTCCTTCGACAACAAAATCTGTATGAAAATAGCATTTATTGATAATACAATAATCTCTAATCAGATGTTGAATAGAGTTGATCCTGGTATTCTGTGCCCTAATACAAAATACTAGAATAAGGTTGTTTCCGGGATATGCTCGGCTGGCTGGCACACATAAACATCGTAAAGGTTATAACATTTCCTATCATTTGTCACGTACCTTTAGTTGATCTTGTTCACCGGCATATTCAATGCTTTGAAAAATCTTCCAGGTACATCGCCTTCGTGCTTCGAGTCTCGCTCGATAGCGCCGAAACCAGTTTTGAATTAAGATCGCTGAACGTAGAGCTGAAAAATCAAATCAAATTTCGTTACTGTTCATATATATTTAGGTAAATATGCTAACTACACAGACTTCGAAGTTGTGCTAGGAAAGGTTTTTAGCATTATGGTACACACACGAAAGAGCATGCAGTAAAATATAACAGTAATCAAAGACAAATAACAATAAAAAATCTTACTTGTTTGGGATTTGGAAGATGTTGAACCTGAATGATCAAACTCTGGTTTTCTATTGTCGATCTTCGTTGACCCACAGCCCATGGTAATAATACTCCTAAATCCTATTACCAGCGCAACTAGCGAATATCGTCTTCCATCACGTATTTCATAGCGCGGTGAAAAAAGTCTAGATTTCAAAACTGGAGATACGAATTTGTCCAGAGAAGTTAAATACCCTTATAAATTGTACGCATTAACGAGTATTTCCCGTCTAAAACCATTCGTGTGTTTCCCGCCAAACACTCAAATGGCTTCCAGAATAAAAACGATGATCCTTCGTGGCTTGTGTCGAGAGGCCCAAGAGGTTCAGTTGTAAACTTCGATGTGTTTTTTAAACATAAAAAATGACCCTGCTGCGAAATTAGAAATGTGTTTGTGAAGCTTGAAGCCGGTGAGAAGAAAAACACGTCTCTATGTCTCTGTTGCTGTCTGCTTGGCGTAAGACAGACTCAAATGAGCCCAACAAGTGTAAGTACCGAAAAGGTCACACGTATAGACCTAGGTAAATGACTGTTAACAAATGCGACGATTGAGATCGATCGAACGTACAAGCAGGCTCAAGCAACCCGTAACACCATTGACACTAACTTACACTCATAATATATAAATAGAACACTAAGGTTTCCATGGCAACTAAGTCAAAATGATGTCTAAAATTGCAACATCATAGCCTTGCTGAAAAGAATGACAGAAGGACGAATAATTCATAATTCATCTTTGAATTTCTTCTTTGGATTTGAATGTCTAAGCTAGGGATTTTGATAATTACAAATCTTTATCTAAATATTCTATATTCATATACTGAGGTAATTGCACTAAAAGCACTAAATCTCTAACCCTTTTTGTGAAAGTGTTTTTCTTCCTTGTTCGTGTTGGGGGGGGGGGGGGGGGGGGGGGGGGAACTTCGTGCCAAAAATTGACCAAACTTGTTTGATGGAAGGGTGTTTTTATTAAAAAAACAGAGACGATTTTCGATTGGTCGTGCTAGAACATGAAAGTGATATTGCGCCTACTACATAGCGGGAGATTGCTCGATAATAAAGTAAGACTCCGACTCTAGTTCTGGAGGAACATGAAAATATGTCGATAGAAAGATAAAAACATATAACTACTTAGTAACAAATAGATAATGAATTAAATATTAACTGCAAAGTAAATGAAAGCCTCGCTACAGCAAGATAATAAAATTCGCAACGTTTTATTACCATTCCGTCTATGTAAAAGAGCTTACATTAAACAAAACAAATAAAATGAAAAGAGTAATAAGAAATGCAAAGCAGTTATTTGACCTTGGTCTCTAACTACACACAGACTGTTTAGTGTGTTGCTATGGTAACGGATAACTATCCCGAAGTACTATACAGGGGCGTAACCAGGGATCTCGCAGGGGAGGTGCACAGCCAATGATTTGCAGAACCCACTGGAAAAAAAAGGTAGCCAAAGAAAACTTCCAGAATCCCCCTCCCCCTCCCCCCTCCCCCCCAAAAAAGGGGAAAAAAAAGGAATAATGGGTGAGTGATTCTTAAAAATGCTATAATATGCAGATGGCACATTTATGCAATTTTAAAGCAAAAGAAGATGGATGAGCGGACCTTAAGCTTTTATGGGGAGGGGGTGTACACCCTGTGCTCCCCCCTGATTACGACCCTGCTATAGTAGACAGACAGTTACTGTGCATGTCCATATGGTCTGTCATCTTATATTTATATATTGTTCAGGTGCTTTTCGTCTTAGGAATATATTTACTTTTCTTTTTCATTACGGATGACCATTTTCCTTTTTTAATCTCTTTTTTGATGGAAGGTTATTTTTTGGCTGTTTAACTGTTCAGCTGGACGGAATAGTGACATTTTAAATGTTGAATGTTGTTAAGAAAAAGACAATTTACTTTTTATCATTTAAAAACAAGCTGATTAACATCGCTGGAGTGAATTGAAAAAAGTCTATATTGGGCTACCTGTGTTTCTTTTTTGTCAAAGAGGAAATAAATCCGTAAAAAAAGCCGTGTTGTACAATATATTCGTGGTAATGACTTCTTCATTCGCGTTTCAAGATCTCAATGACGAATTCGTTCGATTGGTGGATCCTGAAGGCTAACTTTGCTTCGTGGTAGAAATCTTGATCTATATATACTTTTGCACTCAGTTTTGTTGCCTATTTTGGTTTTCTCTCGCTGATAACGCTTTATCAATAACACAAAAAATAACGATTGTTATACATTCAGAAATTACCAGAAAAGAAAAAACATACTTTCTATATTCATGAAATCCAGTAAAGAATATTAAATTAGTAAAGATCGTTTTCAATCCATGTAAACTTAATGACAAAGAGAGTTTTCTCTCTTTTATCATAACATATGTCAGTATTTCCCTAAATGCTCATAGCAATTTCAATCTCATTTATTCAAGATACAAAATTCCATTCAAAATTCATTTCTGTGAGCACTTAATGTGACGACGGGTATCCGGTAATGTTGTGATGGTAACTAGTGATAACCATACATGCTATCAAACACACACACACAAAATAAGAATAAATAAGTAATTAACAAAAAACATTTTTAACCGTTTAAATAGTATTGGGTCATACTTTTGTTTTGTTTTTCTATTTTCTTTCTATTTTTCAATCTCTCTTGATTTAGTTTTTCTTTTCTACTTTTTTTCATTCTTTATTTATTTACTCTTTTCCTGTCTCTTATTCAGTTCTCGTCTGGTTATGACTATTTTTCCTTTTCCTCAGTCTTGTTTTATTTTTTATCTTGTACGAGTTTCCTTTAGCTGACATGTTTTTCCATTATTTTACGGACATACGCAGATAAACCAATACGAAGAACATATATTATTCCCAAATCATATTACTATAATCCATATAAACTGTGCCATATCAACATTAAGCACCCAAATCTACCAAAGTAAGACTATTTCGTGAACTAAATCAAGTCATAAGATTTTACCTTATGATCATCTAGTGATAGGATAAAAGGATTGCAGGATTAAAAAAAGGCAAATGATTATAGTGTTTCCTGTTTGTGCTAAGGAAAGTCTTAGTCTTTCCAAAACTGTTCTAATAAATATTACAGTCTAGGTATATAAAACAGACGGAAACGAACTGTTTTTGGATGTTGGTACTGTGACTCTCAAATGGTTTCCACAGACTAGCGCCATGATTGGATGTTTGTACTGACTCTCAAATGGCTTCCAGTCTAGCGCCATGATTGGATGTTCGTACTTCGACTCTCAAATGGCTTCCACAGTCTAGCGCTGTTGTTAGATGATGGTACTGCGACTCTCGAATGGCTTCCACTGACTAGGCCGTGACTGGATGTTGGTACTTTGACTCTCAAATGGCTTCCATAGTCTAGCGCTGTTATTAGATGGTGGTACTGTGACTCTCAAATGGCTTCCACAGACTAGGCCGTGATTGGATGTTGGTACTATGACTCTCAAATGGCTTCCATAGTCTAGCGCTGTTATTAGATGGTAGTACTATGACTCTCAAATGGCTTCCATAGTCTAGCGCTGTTATTAGATGGTAGTACTATGACTCTCAAATGGCTTCTAATGGCGCTGTGATTGGATGGTGTGCGCATTTAGCATTTAGTATCGTACGTAGCCCCTCTTCCCTAATCATACCAAAGGCTAGCATGGTGAGAGAGGAATTATGTACAACTAAAGCCCCGAGGTTCACTTTCCCAGGATAGATAGAGTATCAGTCTTAGGATCTTGTCTATCTGGAGCACTCGGTTCATCTGTTCATCACACCTTGAGGCTACTGAGATTCAATCATAAGATATACCTTAATTTTCCTCCTCAGATGTACCGTCTACATATATCCAAGCAGATTGGGTGCAGCAGGGAAATACCCCAAGTACTTGGAAAGGCTTACTATACCACAGCCAGCCCAAGCAGTGTTTAAATAGCTTGGGTCTGATTAGCATTTTCCGAGCTATTTTGAGGAATTCTTCATCGCTGAGTTGACTTTTTATGGACGAAGAAACAAAATAAATTTGAAAATAAACACGACAATTAAGGTTTTCTATCACTTTCTAATATCAGCAAGCAAAAAAGACGCCATATAAGTATTAAAGCGTTCCCTAAGAGAGCCCCATGATGCAACGCGTTCTGCAACCTTCGAAAGACTAACATCTCTCTAAATAGCTTAGAAACTAGAAGGATTTAAACCACAAAAATAATGCTTGTGATGCCTGCAGTAATTCTACCGCTTGCATGATTCAAATTCTTTCCAGCATTTCAGCCATACGCATAGATTATTATAATATTATTTTAACTCTACTATTTATCTACATTAGGTATTTATTTTCGTTTCAATATAGTTCAGGATGCTTCGTTTAGAAATAAAAATGTGACAAGTGTTCCCCAATAACCAGTCCTATAACCATACATTATTGGCAAATTTTCAACACTTTTGAAAGCCAATAATTTTGGTTCTTTTCTTCCAATCAGGTTCAAATTTGTCAGACTTACTAATGTTGAGATGCTTTCTCAAATGACAAAAGTTTTTTCCAATAAGATTAAAATTCAAAACTCGCCCCAGTCTCTTGCTCGTTTCTAAAGTGGATAATTGACAGTCGTGTTATGAATGGTAAACATAAAAACTATTAAAACTGATTGCACCCAATTAATTTCCTCCCTAAAATGTGATTCTTAATAAATTAATGTCTAATATAGGCTCTTTGTTTCTATCTCACGTCATTATGACGCACGAACACTCACACGGTCGCACACGCACGAACACGCACTATCGTTTCTTTTTCTTAGTGGTAACGGCTGGTTGCGGAACGAATATCACATTACCAAAACTAAAGAAATCCTCATAAAATAACAGCCACGACCAAACCACACCAACAGCACAGTAGACCGACGTGAAGAGAAGAGGCAAGAAAGGAAGAGCTGAACCCATCGGTGTTAGATGATGTACAATGGAGTTATAGAATTCTAGTACAGCTAGTCCACTTAGGTACATGGCCTCGTAAGGTGCCACTAAAGGAAGAGTAAAGATATCGGAAAAGGTTGACTTGCTGGTTGACTTTCCGCTGCAAAGTAAAAGAAACCTTTTTAGATTTTATAACGGCTTGTTCAATAGCTTCTGTCTGCCTGATTCATTGTTTTGTGAACTGGACTGCCATACGATAGAAGAGTACGTACAGGAAAAACAGTTTCTTTGATATATGAGTAGAAAGGACATCGAGAGTATGGAAATTAATTTAGTTTCCAAGTGCGTTACGAATAACTAACCACTTCTTATCATTATCTTTTCGCTTAATTCAACTATCGATATATTTTCCACTTCAGAAAGTCATATCATTAGCCAAGTAGTCTTCTAGATGTGAATATTTAGTGGATACTTGCCAACCACCAACTAACCACTTATTGCCCATTTACCAAACACCCACCGCACCCACCAACAAAAACAATTTGCCAAAAACTATCAATCATCTGAAGACCACCTGTACGTAGACCTGTACGTAGACCTGTACGTAGAGGTTAAATTATTGACAACATTTTTTCGCTGTATTTTAGGGTTTTTTGTCAGCAGCTGGAGCCGGAAAAACTCAATCAAGAAACACATTACTAGGGGAGGTGGTCGGGTCGGCCTCAAATGAAGTGGAAATCTAATATAACGCACTAATCCCATTTCTAGATGTGTCTTTGAATCATTAAAAAATACCATTGACTTGTTGGGAGAAAAATGTTTCTGCTAGCGGTCTACAGTATCATAAACCGCAGTAGCAATGGGCCGGGGTAGGAATAACTGCACCATATAGGCCTGTCAATCTCTAAGTATTATAATAATAACTATTGCAAATATCAGAGTACAATAGACACTCACCAGTGCACAAGACAAAGAGAATAAAATGCCAATATAGTGAACATCATCATCAGACAAACTTTTAGTGTAGTTTCTGAAACACAAACAGGGGTATGTTAGTCATAGACACAAGGCAGGGACACGGCACGGAACTGACCATGTACTTTCAACCAATCACAGTGCACGAGATCGTTGATCAGGCCGCATGGAAACGCTACTTCATCAGTAATTTTAGTTGCTGTCACGTGACCCTCATAAAATAAAGTCCCTATTTTATTCACCAAACTCTTATTTTGTGCTTAAAATTGAATAATTTCGATAAAGGTCGAGCTTTTCTGATTGTAGGAGTGGTGTGGCGATATTCCCAAAGCTAATGGGAGCATGCGCATTTTAATGGGGCTAAAGGTCTCACCACAAAAAAAACACAGCAACATTAGAGAGTTTCAGATTCTCGTTTACGTCCAAACGTGAAACGTCAGTTGACCATTAAAATGTTCTTTAAAATTAGTGAAAAGGAATCGCAAAAATCTCAAAAGTAGTACATAAACAAAAGAATATTTGTCTTTGTCGAGAAGCTTTGCTAAAGGTAAAGTGAAATGTAGGGAAACGATGAAAACGTGGTCACGTTTACCGTTTGCGGGAAGGAAAAACGGGAATCTTAATCTGACTATTCTATGATCATTCCCTCGATTTTGATGTCCCCTCCCCGTGCATTTATTAGTTGAATCGAGATAAATGGTTGATTTACCTTCAGGACGAAAGAGTAAAGGAAACAAAGATAAGTGTCCAGCTGAGGCGAGAATCAGATAAACACGTGCATCCCGTCTGTCCTGCACAGCAAGAAGGCTATCAAAATAACAAAACAAAGATAACTATAGACTTTTATATATTAAACACATTAATTAGTTTTTGAGATTTATTTTGCAATAGTATTTGCCATGTCAGAGTATTGCAGGAAACTGATAACACTGTCATTACATGGCATTTCTTCCTTCCTTTTTTTTTCTTTTCTTTTTTTGAAACTGATTTCAACATTCTTCAATTAATGTCCTTGTCAATTAAGGCGTTCAGTTGTATGTGTGGGAATTATTCAAAACGAACCTCCCCAAGTCATTTATATATACTGGTTGACAAGCAGGGATAGATTAGGATCAGGGGTGTAATATGAGCCGCTTACACTAGACACTACTCAACACAGGTGCCAAATACAAACCTTCTTCATCATCAACTTTGCCCTTCAATCCTCCCCCTGAGCAGCAGTAAGGGGGACTCGCGGTCACCCTTCGGAATCGCCCGGGAATTACCTGCCCCCACGTAACGGGGGCCCCCTCGGGAATTATTCGAGCCAACTCTACGGACTTTTAGGCAAATATCCGATTTGTCCACTTTACCCGTACCAAACCCGTAGGCAGATATTTTTGTACCGCAAACGGAGGTCAGCAGTAAGGGGGACTCGCGATCGATGCCGTATATTTGCGGGTTTAACCCGCGGAATTCCGAACGCGGGTACAGCAGATTTACGGGATTTCCCGCGGTGTGTCCTTACTGCTGCTGTGTTGGGTACCGCAAACGGAGGTTAAAATATTTGTTGGATATACGATGCACGAATGTAAAAAGTTCACCAATGACTTCTGTATAATTTGTCTAAGACCCAAAGTTAACATACCCAAGCCTCGGGGTTTCTGGTGTTGTGGTAAGAAAATGCAAATAGAAGACGACACGTCAGCACAGTGTTACGAGTGTGGTAAAAATATTCGTAATGCCGTACCAAATGCTACCAGAGAGCAGTATTACGCCAATGGAGGTCGTAAGAAAACACCTTATAAGAGAATAAAATACTTCAGGGACTGGATGAGTCATATCCAAGGTTATCGACCGGTATATTTAGACAACGAAGTAAAGAAGAAAATCATAGACCATTTAGAAGAGCCAACCCCGCAAAGTTTACGGAAGACATTGAAAAAATTAAAGCTAGGGAAATATTATAAAGCTATTCCCTATCTTTTGTCTGAAATTACCGGTAAGTCTATTCCCGAGGTTTCTGATATGACAAAAGCCGAGTGGATGTTTTGTCGGTTGGATAAGGATATTCCTTATTACCCTGACGTAATCTACGAAATATTTCACGAAATCGACCCCAACCACCCCCTGTTAGGATGGATTCCAAGAAGATAGCGAATCTTATGGCATAAGATGAGAAATTACGCGTAATAATTCGCCAAATAAGGTCATGCAAATAATTCGCTAAATAATTTACTAAATAAGGTCATGCCGTGTATTATGGTATAAATCTTATGGCATAAGATTACGCGTAATTTCCAGACTGTCGTTCGATATGTAAACGAAATCCTGTCACGCTCTTTTCAAAGTAAATATTTACTGAGCAAGCTTTCTTTGAAGCTCTTCTTTTGCCTCCTGGTAGATCTTTTTGCGAGATTCCTCGGAAAGATCTTTTACGACTGTTTTTTTATTCCTTATGTCCGTCTTTAATTTCTCGTACTTTTCCTCTTCGGCCAGAATAAGCGAGAATTCTACGTCGTCTATCTTTCTGTCACGCAAAGCCTTTGAGACAAGGTCAGTGATCGTATTTACTTTAGCCCTTGACAGAGCTATTGTCGTGTCGTGTTTTGATATTTTGCTTGACAACTGCTTCATAATGCCCGTAGCAACAGCCGAAATAATACCACAGGCTGCCCCAACGCCGGCCAAAGGAACCCCAACAATTATTCCCGGCCCAGTAAGCGAAGTAGCAACGCCGGAGCCCGTTAACACAACAGATATGGACCCTGAAGTTATCGCAATCTTATGTAGCGTACTCCGGGCTCTAACGTATTTTTTTCTAACTTTTTCGTAGTGTTTTGCCTGCCCTTCCAAGTAAGCCAGGATTAAGTTCGCTTTATTAAGCCTGAAATTCTCCGCGTTTAGTTCGTTAGGTGTAGTATAGGGAACATCTGGGTACAACTTAGGTGCTGATGGTATGACATCCATTATATATAGTATGTACGACGCTTTTGGGAATGATATTGAGGAGCAGCCACATCACGACAACCGGGATTACTGGAACTGGAGGGCCTTTAGGAAGATGTTTCCGCATGCAGACCCCAGTAAGTTCGAAAGAAGACCCGATGGGATTTACTATAACGGCTCTAGGATGTACAGCAATGAGGATTTGAAACCAAAAATAATGGAGAAGGTAAGCGAGCGGCCTTTGTCAATAACGAAGGAGGTACAGCCTAATTTCCCGGAGAATTTATTGATAACCAAGGAAGATTACCCATTTTATGATGCCGAAGGTGGCATAAACGACTTTGATAAGCTGGTAACACACCTAAAGATTCCAGTGGGTAAGCAAACCTTTGACGTAGTAATAAGGGATATCTTTAAGGATTTTAAGCTTAAGCACACTTCAGGAAAAGAAGCCCACGAATGGCTAAAGGGACCTAACTTTAAGTACTGGCCGCAGCAGTTAAACTTTGCCGTCTGGGCGGCTACAAAAGGCTGCGGGGTTGCCGCGGATATGTTCAACATTGCCTTTCTAAGGTTCCACGTTGCCTTTACTATGCGCCGCATATTGAAGGAGCTGCACGTGCCACTGCCAGGGGAGAAGCCATTTAATCGAATGGATAACCACTACGATTCCGCTGCCCTAGAAAGACTAATGAATGAGTTTAAGCCGCAGCAAGAAGACTTTCGTTATCGGGAGGGCGCCACGCATGGCTTGGGCATTATCTATGCTTGGCATGTTGACGGCGTGCGTCCGGCAGACATGTATCATCAAAAATACCCCGGGGTCCTAAAGTTTTACGACTTGGGTGGTCGTAAGAATGACGTTACGCTGATCGATAGGATTGAGACAATTTACCCCAGTCCTTGGGATCCGTTTGTATTATTAAAAGGAAAAGGCCTAAGAAACCTAGCCAGGATCAACCGCAGCATTGAAGCATTTGTCTACTGCATCCTGGGAGCGCAGGTAAATACCCGCAGCCCCATTGTTGGATCCCAAGGTGCTTCGCGGGAAACGCAACAGGAATTCCTAACCCTGTTTGAGTCCGCAATAATAGAAAATGACATATCCAAGTCAGTGCAGAGATATCAATTAGCGGTGCAGCAATCTAAAGTGCGGCTAGATTATGCCTTGAGTCCTGGTTGTTGGTTAATGCCAAGTAACTTGGTTATTAACACCAATTCCGTTGTGGGTTATAACAACAAGCTGCAGCGAGCTACTAAGGATATGAAGTTTGGGGTGAATGACGTGAACTCTGACATGACCAAGGGCATTCCTCACTTCGTAGAGAAGCCAAAAAAGGAACACGCAGAAAGACCAATTCCCAAGCCCACAGCCCAAAAGAAGGTTATACCTGCGATACCCGAGGAATATGACCACAACTTACTAAAAGCCGGTATAGTAGTTGCGGGCGTTGGTTTGAGTTATTATATATGGCGATGAACAACCCCTACATGGCTGGAGTAGATTGCGTTTATACGACTTACACAGGCGAGAAAAAATACAACCAGGCATCTTGGGTTGATGTCACGGGGATATCTGTGGACCTGAACTACTCAGGAAAGAAGCTGATAATATGTAGTATTTGCATTGGTACGAGCAGCCATGCCAACGTGGGCTTTAGGTTCCTGGATGACAATGGCGTACTGCAGCCTATGCGCGCGAAGACGAACAACAGGGAGCCTGCACATTTCTCCGTAGAGCCGCCAGCGAATAGCGCCGAGAATTTATCTGTTTGGACTTTTCACATGGTTGCTGATTGTCATGGGAAAGTAAAGCTACAGATAAGAATAGACGATACGGGAAAGGTTACGGTAAATAGCATAGAGGATCAAAGAGATCAGCCTTATAATCACGCGACCATTAGCACTTTGACGGTGGTTAGCCTTTAAATATATGAATCCGCATCAGAAGGAAACTCGTTACGTTCACTATTTGGAGGAAAAGAACCATGTTGAATCTACTGCTTGGAAAGACACTGGCATGTGGGTTGAAGTTGGAGGCGCTGCGTTGGTTATCTGCACCATTAGCATTAATACAGGGTCGGGCGCAAATGTGGGGTTTAGGCTCGTCGATGAAAATGACGAGCCCCTGCTTCCTTACCGAACTTCGACGAACACTAGGAAAGTTGCCCATTTTTCGATGGAGCCCTACACGATATCAGGTGAAGACCTAACGCCGGTGACTTTTCACATGTTAGTCAATTGCAAGTATGCTCGGCTGCAACTCCTTTCTGATGATGGTGGTACTAGGATAAATAGCATAGGTATTAATCCGCCTAATGAAGTCTGGAATCATAAGCCTATTTCTACCGTGAGCGTGTTGCCGTTGGTTCCAAATTACCAGGGCGGCGCTAATACTGTCTTTTATTATCCTCAAAGCAGGGCACCGCCCGATGAGAAGGCTAACCCTTCATCTTCTTCAGGAGTACCACCCCAATAGCGACAACCAAGATCCAAATGTTATTCCCCACAAACTTCAACAGTTCGCCGCCGGCCCTAAGTGTCAGGCTAAGAACACTACCCAGCAGCCCAGGCAAGCCGGCTGCCATCTTTTTTCCCAAGTCCGTCAGCCCATTGCCTAATTTCTTTACGCCCGCGCCCGTAGCCTTAAGCGTGGATAGGATAACTCCTACTACGCTCGAATTAGCAACCGCAAATGCCAGCGGAATACCATACTTCAAAAGGGCTCTTTTTACCTTTTCCTTGGTGGTAAGCCCCAACTCCTTTTCCAGGTTTTCCTTTTGAGCCCGCAATTCCGCAAGACGCACCTCTAGATCTTCTGTTTCCCTTTGGGCAGCCTCCCTTTCCTCTTCGGTACGAGTTTGGTCCTCGATTACTTCTTGCTGCCGCTCTATTTGCCCCTCCAGGTCTTCGATGGCCTGATCTCTTTGCCGGATTTGTTCCTCCTTAGTATTGATTTCAGCCATTAACCGCCGCCTTTCCACCAAAGAGCCAGCTATGGTGGTTTGTAGGTTTTCGGTATCGTCTCTAATTAAGTCTAACTCTTGCAGGGCGAGGTTAAGAGCCCTTTGAGCCTGATTTCTTTCACGTCGAATTCGGGTTCTTTGGTCTACCAACTCAACTACTTCTTGATTTTTAAATTCGACCTCCCTCCTATGTGCGTCGGCGAGCCGCTGGTTTTGCTTCATGTATTCTTCCTCCCTTTCTTCCAACGTTTCCCGCAGCGCTTCCGCTGAGGCGCCAGAGCTTTTGGCCTCCTCCAGGTCCCTTTGCGCTTTATCCAACTGGTTTCTCATTTCCATCATTCTTTCGTTACCGAACTTTTTTTCGGTATCGACGAGTAGTTGAGTTTGCTTTGCGTATTCTACCTCCCTTTCTTCCAACGTTTTTTGCAGTTCGATCGCGCGTTTTTCTAGCGCGACCCTTTCATTTATGACTTCCAACCGTTCTAACATGCTTCTGGTGGCACGCTGGAAACCTTTTAATCTTGAGACGTCACCCCTAACTTCACCATCTTCATCAAAAAGGGGTTGCGGTTTCGTCCAGCGGTCTTTGTCAGGAAATCTCAGGTCTTGGACGCTTATGAGGACTTTGTTTCCGCGTTCTGTGAGCCTTACTTCGTCAGCATCGAAGCGGGAATAGCGCTGCGTTAGCTCTTGCATTGCCCACTCTACGGTTTCCCGCGCGGTTGCTCCCTGCTCGTTCATGTTTCGAAGTTCCATGTACTCGGGGGCGGACTTACCTGGGTTTTTTTCGTGCCACATGCGATTTAAGGAGGCTTTGAATCTTTTCCACCCGCTACCATATTTATTTTCTAGGGCCATGTCGTAGATTAGGGGGTCGGTTTCCGCGCCTTTAGTCCATGCGTCGAATTCGTCATCGTTAATGTCTACTTGACCTTCTTCGGTGGTGGGGTCGAAATCCGTTCCTTCTACTTCCATTATATATGATAAGCTCAAAGTTAAACCCCAACGTATTACCTAAGCAGGTTGGCGGACTAAAGGCAGAACGCACCTTTCACCGGGTCACCTTTACCCCCAGCAGCGCTAAACCTGGAGAAACGCTGTACGTAGGCGTGCCCCGCCTAACGGATAACCTAGTATTGGTTCCTGGTACCTTGGCTTTAAGGTTTGACCTAGCAATACAACCAAGCACCAAGGACAAGCGCTATACCGTCAATAACGTGGGTAGGAACCTCGTTTCTAAGATGAGAATCAAGTTCGCAGGGGAATCCCTCTTGGATTTGAATAGGTACGATTTTTACACCACGTATAAGGATCTGTGGCTAACAGCCTTTGACCGTGCACAAAAGATAGAGCAGGGAATTGGAAGCGTTATTCTTCGTAAGCTTCGCAGTGAAACCAACCCAGCGCCTACGGACTCCAGTGGAGCAACCGCAGTAGCAGATGCAACAAGGGTAAAGACCGCCTATGGTAGCAAGTACGTTATCCCTTTGGATTTCGAAGTAATTACGAGTCATGGTGTGTACTACCCCAGGCAGTTATCCGAGTTACAGTTTGAAGTAACCTTGGCGGACACTACAAATGTCATAGGAGGCATGGACAGCGCGATTAGCGGGGCTGTCGATCCTTATTCTATCACCAACTTAGAGCTGCAGTACGAGACCGTGTACAGCGAAGATCTGGCACGTAGCGCTGGCATGGAATACAGCTCCGGGAAGGCATTCCTTTACGACCACGTAGTGATGTATAAGACATTTAGCTTCCTGGATAAGACGGATGAGGTTATCAACCAAAGCATTAACCTCCCCCGAAGAAGTCTCACGGGGTTGATGTTGGTGTTTGCCAAACCCTACGAAGCTGGTAAGCGCGACTCCGAAGCCTTTCACAACCCCAACATTACTAATGTGGGGGTCAACATAAACGGCGTTCCAAACAAGGTCTACTCGCAGGGAATAAAGCCTGCAGACGTGTACAGAGAAGTAAAGCGTAAGTTTGGTGACCAGGTAAGTCCCGAGGAATTCTTTAATGATAAGTACGCGTTATGGATTGACATGCGCACCATTAACGACGAAGACCTACATGGTCAGGGTTTACGTCTAGTAAATACGCAGGATGGCATAACATTGGAGATCAAGCGCACCAAGAATACCTCCGCGGGCGACGGCGATAAGATAAACTGCTACGTCTTTGTCGTGTCTGACGCGCAACTGAGCGTAGAAATGAATCAGCTAAAAAGCGTTGCCTACTAAAGTATAATGGAAGTTTCCAATCCCCACGTAAACAAGCTAGAAACAACGATTGTTACGGTGTCCATACCACACATTTCCGTGCTAACGGCACCAGTAACGAACATCCTTAGTCAAAGTCAAACCACAGCGGTAAGTCAACCCACAACGGATTTTGATTTTTGTCATGTTAAGGTGTGGCTGCGTGACATAAAGCGACATATGCAGCACTTTTTTCCCTTTGAACAAGAACAATGGGCAACCATAGACTTTCCGGGAAACCATTACGTTAAGCTGTATTTTACCAAAGGAGCAGTTGAAATGAAAAAGACGTACTGGCTGCAAATCAAACAAATTACCTTAATTCGTTTTTCGTAAAAAATATGGTATATATACGATGCTTCGCGTATTCCAAAACAACGAAACCAAACTGCAATGCATAGTGCAAGGCGATAAACTATACTTCAAAGCAAAGGAAGTGGCGGCTGCGTTGGGTTACGAACGCCCAAAAGATGCAATTAAGGTGCATGTTCGTGAAAAGTATAAGGTAAAGCTTAGCGAACTTAGAGTGGAGGTGAATCGCCTCCCCTCGTATTCACAGCCTAATTCCCTGTACGTAACCGAATCTGGGTTGTATCAACTAATATTTAGCTCTAAGATGCCAACGGCAGAGACATTCCAGGATTGGGTCCTCGAGGACGTTCTTCCCGCATTGAGAAAGACAGGTAAGTATGAAATAGAAAGGCGGTTCGATAGTCCTAACAAGTTAGTCTTCAAAATGGAAAATGAGTTTGACCTGCATAAGAAAGTCGTGGACTACATACGCCGCTTCTACCCACAGATGCTCATAGCACCCGGCTTAGGGGAATTGCAGGATTCTGACAGCAAACGCATAAAATGCTGGCAGAAGGGTTATCAAAGGGGTCAACCCGACCTCTTAATACTGAACGCGCATTTAAGGTATGAAGGGCTTTGCATCGAATTGAAGACGCCGAAAGGAAATGGCATACTCTCCGCAGACCAACGCAAGATAATTTCGCAGTATGACGCGAATGGTTACCTAACCATGGTTAGCAACGATTATGACGTCATCTGTCGTGCCCTTAGCAACTACGCGGAAGGCATCCGTATTCCCTGTCGGTGGTGCTGCAAACGCTTCAAGACTACGGAGACAAGGGCAACGCATTTAAGAATATTTCATAGATATAATGATCGTAAACCAAATACACTGGCGTGACCTGATTTGCGGTAAAGCATACGAAATAAAAAATTACGTCGTCTTCGAAGACATCGACCGCTTACGGTTAGTCCTCAAAGACTTAGAAGGTAAGGAATATTCCCTTTGGGCGCCGGATTGCGTGCGGTACGTAATTCAGGGCGAGGAATTCACCCACTTACGCAGCTATGGTAAGGCAAATGGCCGATGGAAGTTTGACATTGAAAGAAGAGTCACTCCATCTCCTCTTTGTAGTTGAGCGCGTCTGCTAAAGTCCGCTGCGCTTTAGGATCCGCGGAGCACCAATGCTCCACAAAGGATCCTTCGGAGAATACCCTGTCGCAATGAAGGCAGGTGTATTTTTTCTCCTCACGAATTGCGGGGGTTTCAGGGATTATGCAGTCGCTTGGTAGTTCGCATGTAATACAGTCCATATATTGAAAGGGCGATTAGGAATCCTCCTAAGAAGGCGGCTGCGTAGGCTAGCATATACCTTTAAAAGGGGTCCTTATTTTTATTGTTGTTTTGTTAAATGTTGATCCCTAACAAAACAACAAGAAAAATAAGAATGGGATTTGAGACTCTTTGCACAAACCCTGCTTTACTATTAAAGGCCCCCATAAGCTATTCAAAAAAGTGTCTCAGAATGTTGACAATAAGGTTAAATCTTTGTTAAGTCGCCCATAAGCTATTCAAAAAAATGCCTCAGAATGTTGACAATGAGGTTAAATCTTTGTTAAGGATGCCTGGAAACCATTTCAAAGAGTGTCTCAGAATGTTGACAATAAGGTTAAATCTTTGTTAAGACAGTTGAAGATATGTTCCTCTTCTCTAACACAACCACAACGATCGCACTCCTGCCTCCAATACTCCCTTTTAGTCCACGGAACGCCTTCGGCGCGTTCAAAAGAGGGGAAAGTACGGACTATCTTCTTATGGTAATCTATGCGATTCCTTAAGTAATCCTCTTTATGCGGGCAGCGACACATCAAATCCGCACATTGGTAGCAATCCACGCCTTCTAGGTCATACGCCCCAAAGAGAAATCGATAATTCACTTCATGCGTTCTCCGGTGCGTCTGTAAACGTTGACGACTACTAAGTATCTTATTACAGAAACTACACTGTCTGGCTTGATTACAGACGCCCCTTCTCAGATGCTGCTGCATTTCGGAGGTGTTGGGGAATTCCTTATTACAGTCCTTACAAAGCCCACAAATGCGTTTATCCTGATGTTGTTGCATCTTTTGAACGGTGCTGAATTCCTTACCGCAATCCTTACAAACCTTACTAATTGGTTTCTTTGTACAAACGCCACGACGAATGTGGTATTGAAGTCTTTGTTTGGTGCTGAACACCTTCTTACACAACAAGCAGTCCATATATACTTAACAATATCTTAGCCTCCATTTAACATCCTTAACAAAGATTTAACCTTATTGTCAACATTCTAAGGCACTTTTTAAATAGCATATACTTAACAAAGATTTAACCTTATTGTCAACATTCTGAGGCATTTTTTGGAATAGCACATCCTTAACAAAGATTTAACCTTATTGTCAACATTCTAAGACACTTTTGAAATAGTTTCCATATATACTTAACAAAGATTTAACCTTATTGTTAACATTCTGAGACACTCTTTGAAATAGTTTCCAGGCATCCTTAACAAAGATTTAACCTTATTGTCAACATTCTACAGGGGATATCGCATGAAGTCCTTAACGGACTCCTTAGCCCACGTTGCCATCGTTATCAGCGCGCCAAACCGTTCTGCACGCTTCAGACCGCACATTTCATCGTACAATTCCTGCACGCGCTCTTTTAACCGGTCTATCTCCTCCCTTTGCATTTCTATGGTGTCTCTTTTATCTTTTGCGTCGGCGACAATTCTTTGCACTGCTTCCACTGGCTCCATATATATATGAACCCAGATCACATGCCTTGTAACGCTCTGATAGTAGGACCCACCGGCTGCGGAAAGACCCAGTTCGTCGTGGAGCAGCTATTAGGGCCCTTTAGATACCGCTTCGACTATATCGTGCTATTATGCCCCACCTACGTGAATAACCGCACCTGGACGGGTATAGGAGTGAACGATGACGACTTCTTTGTAGACATCTTAGACCCTAATGAGTTATCCGGTCATTTGAAGTTTTGGCACGAACAATTCCCTAAAGATACGCAGACGCTCCTCATATTGGATGACATTGCCTGTGGGGATGACGTAAAAAGGCGCACTTCCGAGCTCGTTAAGCTCGCCTTCAGCGGTAGACACGACAATATCAGCGTTTGGTTGCTCTCGCAGCAGCTTACCAGCGTCTCTAAGCCTTTTAGGGAAAACATAGGTTCACTTGTCGTATTTTATACTCCGAGCAAGTCAGACCTGGAAACCATCTTAAGCGACTACGGTGGTGAGATAAGCAAGGAACAGTTGCATGAATACATGCGGCATTTAAAAACGCACCAACATTCCAAGATGATCTTCTCTTTGAGGTTTCCTTATGACGTTAATGTATATGGACATTGAGCAACTCTTAGATGAAGTCCCTACACAGTTAAACGAAAGTAACCTCAAGGAACAACTTAACATCCTTGTGTCTTCGGGGAAGTGTAAGGAAATGATAGGCAAGGAGTTGACGCATGAGCAGGTCAATAAGTTGTCGGAAGAGGAAGTCAAGAAATTCCATAAGAGGTACGAGGCTGCCCTCGCAAGTAAGACCACGGACGCCGTAGCAGACTCCGCTATCCGACTTGCCACCAAACTCCTCGGACTTGCGCTGCCCATAGACGACGTGGAGCAACTGTGGAAGGACATAAGCGAGGACTATGTCATTGCTCAAGAACTTAAGATAACCTGCGGGTGGTTGTCGTTGAAGTGCGGTAAGTTAATGGCAGTCGCCTCTGCGGCACTTCACATAGCTCAGCACGTCGACTTGAAGGAACTTGCGGGCACCTTTGGTGCCTCTTGGAAGGACTTCAAGAAGGATAGAGAAGTCGAAAAGGTCTTCCAGGCGGCACTTGCTGAGGTACCTGATCAAGTCGCCTTAAGTACCTAGTTAAGTCATTCGTAAGTACTTAGTCAGGTCATTCGTAAGTACTTAGTCAAGTCATTCGTAAGTACTTAGTCAGGTCATTATTAAGTCGTTCTCAAGTCGCAACCAAGTTACTTGTCAAATCCTTCAAGTCCCTTAATATAAGATGAGTGGCACCGAAGAACAACCACCCGTAGAAGATACCAAGATTACCAAGGCTAAATCTCCAGGCAGAGTCGCTGCCGGAAAGAAGCTCGCGGAGATGAACAGGAAGAACAAAGCAAAGAAAGAAGAAAAGGTGGAGGAAAAAGAAGAGGAATCCTTCATTAATCCTGGGTACGTCATTGGCGCGTTAGGAGTCGCCATAGCAGCAGGCAGCCTTTACTTACAATGGCGGGCTACGGAGCCAAAAGTAAAGTGGGAGGCCGCAACATATCACGCACCTGTGGAACCGGCTGTTAGAAAAAGTAAGATCCCTGAAATGGAGTAGATTTTCCTTCTCGCTTTGTAATATAATGTCGACCGCGTTGTTGAAAACTGTTGAAGAAGCAGCTATCATTACTTCCATCGTTGCGGGTATTGGTTGGGTAGGTAAGAAAGTGCTCAAAGAAGACTTTACTGAAGACCCAAGCAAGAGCTTCGCTAATTTTGCTAAGATTACCGCTGCCGTGGGCGGGGCTATCATGGTAAAGGATTACCTACGGAAGGAAAAGTACCTCCCTACGACGTAAGCTTTGCTTGCGTCTAATATAAATGGCTAGTTTAATCGCAGGTGGAGTTATTGCAGCTTTAGCATTCACTGGAGCTAATTATGGTGGTCAGTATTTGGATAGATTAGTCAGAGGTGACAAAAGCGGAGATTTGGCCGCTGAGAGGAAAAGGCACGATTTAGCGCTGGAGAAATATCAGCGAGACGTGGCGGCTTGGAATGAAAAAAGACAAGCTTACAGGGATTGGTTGGACAAGAATTACCAAGACAAGATGCAGGCGGATAAGAACTTTGAAAATACGGACTACGCCTTTAAACTTTATGCACAGGCGCACCCCGCGGCATCGACGGGGTTGAAAAGGCCCCAGTTCAAGAATTACTACCAGCCTTCTAAGAAACAAAAAGACAATGAGTTGGTCTTCGTAGGAGTCGCAGGGCTGGCCGGAGGCGTGGCTTTGGCGTATCTAATATAATGATCGTCTTTTTGGAAAGCGACAAGAATGACTTTACCACTTACTTAAATCCCCCCATTAAAGCACATAAGGTTCGGCTGGTTAGTTGCTCTTTGTACAATTCTTGGTATAATTTGATTAATGGCTTTGTCATCGGAACTTCCGGCACCAAACCAAAAATACCAGATTCCCATTACACCCCTATAACACTGGCTAAGGAGCTAGCAAAGCATGGATATACTCTTACCACAGGATTACCCCATGAAATGAAATTCAAGAAAAATAGTGGGAGCGCTAATTTGAAGGACAGTTCATTGGTAGAACTCCTGGGTCTTACTAGTACCACGATAAATAGCGGCAGTACATATGATGTGAAATGGAAAGTCGCATCCTCTTACGAAGTCTATTGCGACTTGGTCAATAGTTACAACAATGGGGAAAAGTCTTCTCTTATGTCCAAGTTTCTACCCAAAGGTAATCCATTTGACCCAGTAGAATACACTCCCATTTCTTTGAGCTATGACTTGTCTAATTTGGTAGAAAGCATAAACATCACCATTAAGGTGGACGGAAAGACGGTGGATTTCAACGGGCGAAAGATCAATCTTGTTTTGGAATTCATATAATGGGTCGAACAGAGGACAAACTCAAGAGGATTTACTATGGGCCTGAAGGCTATTGGAAAGGAGCGTCAGCTATCAAGAAACTCGCGACCGCGGCCAGGGTATCAGAAGAAACGGCTAAGAACTGGCTAAGAAAACAAACCCTCTGGCAGGTTTATCTTCCCGTGCCTAAGTACATTCCCAGGCCCAGCTTTACCGTAAATGCCCCCAATGAAGTTCATCAGGCAGATTTGCTTTTCTTACCGCACGACAAGGTGAGAAAAAAGACCTATAGGTACGCTTTGACCGTAGTTGATATCGCAAGCAGATACAAGGACGCCGAACCCATAACCAGCAAGGATTCTGGGGAAGTCGCAGAAGCCCTAGGTAGGATTTATAAGCGCGTCTTGAAATGGCCTAAGCTGCTGCAAGTGGATGCGGGGACAGAGTTCATGGGCGTGGTTACTAAGACCCTGAAAGACCACGACACTAAGATTAGAAGAGCCGAAGCTGAGTACCACAGGGGTCAGAGCATCGTTGAAAGATTCAATAAGACCCTGGCCGAGCGTCTCTTTGGGTACCAGTATTGGAAAGAGCTGGAAGATCCCTCCAAACGCAACAGGGAATGGACTCAGAGGCTCCCCCGGGTCATCGCGGCTTTGAACAACGAGGCGGCCAGGGCTACGGGAATGAAACCCAAGGATGCCATAAAAAAGAAACACGTGGAACACAAGTCCTACGTCAGAAGTTCGAGGGCGGTCGGACTGAAGGAAAAAAAGCTACCCCGCGACATAGTGGTCCGATACCTCTATCAGCCGGGGGAACTCGAAGGTGGCAGTAAGAGAGCCACGGATCCTAACTGGTCCCTGGAAACGTATGAGATTTCGAAGTCCGTCACCAAGGAAGGGCAACCCGTGTTGTATTACCTAGATGGCCCAAGTCGCGGATTCGTCAAAGAAGAACTCCTCGTAGTTCCCAAAGACTCAGAGTAGTGCTGCTCCACGCGCCCGATTACACTCTAGGCATGTCAGTCTTACGTTGCCTCTGCAATGCCCGCGCTTATTATTTATACGATCCACGGAGAACTGCTGATCATCATTCGGGTCAAACCTCCATAGTAGAGGTATGTTACATTTGGCACACCTTGCCTCTTTCTTATAGACGTCGTCCACGCATAGGTCGAACGTCATATTTTTTTCTTCGTCGTGCCGCTTGTAGCGAAGGAGTTTCTTGGCGATATTCTCTTTGGCTACGTCCTCTGGCGTCTTATCGTAGCGCAATTGCGGACCCCAGGCTCTTTTTAACTGTTTGGCATACTCCACACGACTTACGGCGGTGTAGATAAGGTTGCTCCAACACAGCCGCTGGTCTATGATCCATAAGGTTTCTTTTATGGTAAGCCCCTGCGCGCTGTGGACTGTCATGCAATAACCCAAGCGCCAATCTGGATGGGAGGTTATTTTTTCCACCTTTTCTATGGGTACCCAGGCTTTGTCATGCGTTACTGCGTTCTGCAGTTGGATGTCAGTACCAGGTACCCAGACGTCTTTCCTTTGCATGCGGGTGTCGTGGGGTTTGTAAGAAACGGGCACCAAATGCGTAGGGAAGCGCTCTTGGTGTATTTTGAAGAGGTCTTTTTGTATGCGAGACTGTGCTGCGCGTTTGCTGCTCAGCACCAGATCCTTTGGATGTCATGTGTAAAGGAAGTCTTCGTAGGACTTCGCTCGTACACGTTTGCGCAGCGTCTTGCATTGCTCGGCGTCACTGAGGCCCCTCAATTCCGCTTTCAGGTTTCTTACTTGATCCTTGCTGCGGTAGTCTGTGTTAATTTCCTCCGCATGGTCTACGAACCCCTTTAGCCATTCGTGGGGCATCTCTCCGGCTATTGGAGGAGGCTGGCATGGATCGCCTGCAAAGATCACCTGGGATTTACCTTTTAAGAATTCTACGAACTCTTTTAAGATTTCCAGCGGCACAGTACAGATCTCATCCCAAAGTATTATTGGTGGGATGTCGTGGATGGCCTCTGGTACCCATTTTTGGCCATTCCAGCGGAAGAAGCTATGGTAAGTCTGTGCATCGTATCCAAGGCTGCATAGTTCACGTTCTAAACGATGGGTAGGAGTTAACACCTTTACTTTGGGGAACAGCTGCAATACCCGCGTCGTTTTACCGCTGCCTCCCGTTCCGTAAAGGTAAGAGAAGCGATTGTAAGAAATAGGGTCTGTGACACTTGGTAAAGGTTCCTTTGTAGGTTCTACTTTACCTTTCGTGTGGTCACCATGGTAGGTAACTCTTTCCCTCCATGCCTTAATCTCCTCATCTTTTACCCGCCATTGCCCGCTCTCCGCTAATTCGTCTTCGGTGTAGAACTCTTGCATCTTTTCTAACACCTCAGGTTTCACGTACAAAGAGTCAGTAGCTACACGCGGGATATCTTCTTTATCGAACCTTAAGAGCATTGCTAGGAGATTGATGTGCGCGTAGGAGAGCATGCTAGCACGCAGGTGGTAATACTGCGGTCTATGATCTTGGTAGTAGCATAAAGCATTCCATTGGTGTTCTTTCTGTTCGTCTTCGATGAAGTAATTCCACTTTTCTAAGGAAACCATTGTTCCTGCGTCGTGAGCACGTTTGATAAGGAAGCTCAATTCGCCTTCGTCGGTTACCAAGCGTCGCTGCATGTGCTTCTCACCTTCCTTTGCGCCCTGAGTGAACTTGCCTATCACTATGCGGGCGGTAGCATTGTCTTCTGGTAACCATTTGGTAAAGGCACTGTGACACAGTATGGCTTCGTGGGCTACGTAGGTGAGAAGTTCGCGCTCTTCTAAGAACTTCAAAAGCGGCACAGGAATCCATTCCTTTTCTTGGAGGTGTTTTCCGTACCAGGCGTAAATGATGGGATGTAATCCTTTGGCAAGCTTCCAGCTGGTTAGGCGTACGAACCCAGTTGCTGGAGCGTCGTAATGACCCGGCAAAGCAACACGGAAGAATTGCGAGTCGGGATGTCCGTAACGGTCATAGTACTCTTTACAATCTCCTAGCCCTTTAAAAGAAGCAGGGTAACAATGTTTCATATCCAAGGAGACGTACTGACCTTCGTCGTATTCCATGTTCCATAAACCACCGTGACCGTGTTCTACGCAGGCTTTGGCTATGTCCTGAAACTCCACTGGAGTAGATTTCCAACCATTCCTCTTTTTGGCTGCTAAGAAATCTAGGCTACGGGAACTAAGTACTTCCTCGGAGAAATCCTCTCCCAAAGACTCACAAGCACTCTGTATGCGTTGTTGTTCTATCTCGGGCCTGTATAAAGTACCATCTTGTGTCATAAACTGGGATCCGTTTGCATCCATTAACCAGATAGAATTCTCATGAATCAAATCTGCGAGCGGCGACTTCTTGTAAACGCGCGTCTCCTTCTTCTTAGGGAACCTTGACTCTCTCCATGCGTGTGCGTTGTGCTGGTAAATTACTATAGGAGCACCCCGGCCCCCATACTTGTGCGTCCCAGAGTAGATAAACCCGTCGGTGATATCCTTGACGTGTATGCGCCTTTCTAACGCGGTTTCCAACTTCTTGATGTTTTCGATGGTTCCTCCGGTTTTACGAGTAGCATGCTCCCATTTCCTTATGGCTTCTCTTCTCTTTAAGGTTAATTTACCACCGCGGGAGGAATCTTCGAAGAACTCTCTAACCAGCTTCCCTACGCAGTTACCTGGATGGCGCATTGGTTTTAACTTTTTAACATCCGGCGTCTTTATCTTGTACGCACCGTAAATAACCACGGTAACCGGGTAAGCAACTTCGTAGAACAGCATGTCTATTCCCTCAAGTGCTCCCGGTCGCGTGTCCTTGTTTAAAACAAACAGGTCCTTCCTGCCAGACGCCCGTATTGGATTCCTGCCCTTTTCTATTATCCACTCGCCGTCTAAATACTTTATAAACGTCAACTCCAAACGGTAGTCGCCTTCGGGCATCAAATTGATTATCCTTTCTGCTCTTTCCTCGTCCATCGTCTCGTCTGTATCTCCCTCCATAAATGTCGTGAAGGCAAAGTCGGCGTCTAAGCGGTCCAGCACCTGAGTTCTGAGCTTGCGCACAGTCTTATTTCTAATGCTTTTGATGGTATCCATCTATACATAAAGGATATTTTAACCTCCGTTTGCGGTACCCAACACAGCAGCAGTAAGGACACACCGCGGGAAATCCCGTAAATCTGCTGTACCCGCGTGCTTAATTCCGCGGGCCAAACCCGCAAACATACGGCATCGATCGCGAGTCCCCCTTACTGCTGACCTCCGTTTGCGGTACAAAAATATCTGCCTACGGGTTTGGTACGGGTAAAGTGGACAAATCGGATATTTGCCTAAAAGTCCGTAGAGTTGGCTCGAATAATTCCCGAGGGGGCCCCCGTTACGTGGGGGCAGGTAATTCCCGGGCGATTCCGAAGGGTGACCGCGAGTCCCCCTTACTGCTGCTCCCTGCATCTCCCCCTCACATGGTCTAATCCACCCTACCTTAGTGGGATGATAATCATTGACTTTGCCCTTCAATCCTCCCCCTGCATCTCCCCCTCACATGGTCTAACCCACCATACCTTAGTGGAATGATAATCATGATAACTGCCTTCTCATGGACATGCCAACCAAACAGAAAAGATCCATAGGCACAAAGAGTTAAACAGCGTAAGAATCCTCTAGCACCATCAGGTCTGTACCATATACGAAGTAGAGCAGGCTGGAGAATAGGAACAAAAGAAAGAAATTATATTAACTGGACAAAGGAAGACGCATCAGAAGAACACTAAAAATATAAACATCAAAATAATTTCTTGCTTAATTACCATGATTGACAAGAGTGTTAGGATGACTGTTGCTATTGGAGGTACTGACGGCAAAATAAGATGCTGTGATTGGCCAACTAATCCCCCTGTCATGGATGCCTGAACTTTGACAGCATGTTTATGGATCAAGCCAGCTTTGGGTCCTGGTAGTATAAGCAAAACAACTCAGTAAGATTGAAAAAAGGTAGGCAGACAACAGGTAGACAGACAACAGTTAGACAAACAGACAAGGAGTAAACAGACAAACAGACAGACAATAGGCAGACAGACAGACAGCAGGTAAGTGTAGACAGATGGACAACAAACAGACAGACAACAGGCAGACAGACAGACAGACAGCAGGTACATGTAGACAGACAGACAACAAACAGACAGACAGCAGGTAGACAGACAGGCAACAGAGAGCATGTTACAGTATTCAATAATGTATTTACCTATGATAGCAACTGCTTTATCAACAACATTATAGAGAGCCCATATATTTGGTGCCCAATAGGCATGACAAAGACCTCTCTTGAATGGGAACAGCCTGGAAAACAACTGAGGAAGCTGATTCTGGAAAACAAAATTAAGAACTTGACTTTTAAACTTGTTCTTGACAAAGATGACAAGTCTCACACAATTTTGTGATTAGCATAAAATACTGTTGTGTTCCTTTGCTCAGGGTTGGCCTCCTTTCAGTGCTAAAATATTTATACCAATATACTGTACCAATAGTAAAGAATGTACAACTTCAGCAATACAAACTGGAAAGCATGAATATTCTACACAAAATCAAGGCCAACCCTGAGCAACACAGGATTCAAAACCAGAGTATTGCTGTAATATCATATTGAGAGTACTCACCAGTAATATGAATGGACCAAAGGACAGCACAAACACAAAGATGACAAAGAAACCAAGTTTCATAAGCCTAAGTGGGGAGAAGTCCCATAGATGAACTCCAAGCAGCCAGCTTGCTTTCTCTGAAAATATTGAAAAAGATCAAGTTAAAAAAAAAATCAAAATGATGACAAAAAAATGCAAACTTCAAGTTCAGATATAAAAACCAACCTGGTTTTTCAGCATTGCTTTTGAAACAGTACGACCGTAATAGATAAACAAAGAAAGCAGGAGCTATGTACAGGAAAATGTGCTTGAAATTCAGAAGAATTGAAAACCAAAATGCACCTTCTATATTTCTTCCCTGAAATATAAAAGAAAACAGAAAAAAACACCAAATTAATTATGGAAACAACAGCTATTAATTCTACTGATGAGTTCAAGTTCAAGAAATGACAGATGTTATATAGACTTGGTTGGCCAGGTATACGTTGACCTTGCTCAAGCATTTACTGGATTAATAAAATAAATTCATTTCAAAATATTTTTCTAATTCTTTGTCTAATATATTTTATTCCTCATAAAATATATACTTATTTAGTTTATTTTACCTTCAAATGATATAAATAATTAAATGTCTTGAGGGGCAAGAATGCAGATAAACATGACATATATAACACAAATCCTTAAATTGGATGTTATCGATGAATTAATAATCAATTATGATTACAGTAATGTAACATGGTGTTTACCTCAGATATTCTTGTGATAGAGAGTAAGAGCATACCAAAGAGAAACCCATTATATTGGAAGTGAATGTCTAGACATGGTTAAGGTCAGTTATTGTAGCTAGCTTAAAAGCAGAAAGAATTTATTACCCAAGAGGTCACAGAATGGTGGCTGTATCTTTAACAGCATGACACGTACGTGATGAACCCTTGTTAAATTAAATTGCATGTGAGGGAGAAAACACGCAAGAAATGCTGAACTCTTGATCTAGGACTACTTTAAACATTTGTTGAATGTAATAATGCAAAGAGGGTTATTCGTTTTTAATAAAATTACATTGGGTATTCTCTGATGCTTCTCTGGTATTGACTCATCTGAGGTAGTCATAACAAAAGAAACACTATATGCCTCATATGGTCCACCCCATATGACTGTGTGCTCTAAGTAGGGTCTAGGAGTTGAGGGCCAAATATCTTAGATGGTATTATGATCTCTGATGCTTCTCTGGTATGACTCATCTGAGGTAGTCATAAGAAAAGAAACACTATATGCCTCATATGGTCTACCCCATATGGCTGTGTGCTCTAAGTAGGGTCTAGGAGTTGAGGACCAAATATCTTAGATGGTATTATTGGAATCCATACAACTTATCAAAGGTACATGCACAAAACATTTATACTGGAATTGGAAACTTTGACCCCAGGAATCATGCCACCAGATAATCTGTGATGAAAAAGATAAATAAATTTATCACAAAGCTAGGAAAAAAATCCCGAATTTAATGATAACTGAAAAAACTTTGGTCAAAATCAAAAACATGCACAAAATAAGACAAGACCAAGGCAAAACTTTGATATGAACAACCTTTGATAGTTATCCAGAATTTGCTAAGTGAATACTGATTATATTTAACAGCCAAAAGTTTCTATCATTTGCCAATTGAATTACTCTGGAAAGAGATTTGTATCTTAGCATTAGCCCAATGGAAATTTTTAATTGACTGTGAATATTGTTTGGTTGACGGTCTCCTGCCTGTGACTTTATTCCTCCAGATAATAGACCTTTCAGAAATTAGTAAGAACTGAACAATGGTTTATAGTCAAAACTGGACTTGATAGAAAACAGGTAAAATATGACAAACACCATGTCAAACCTTAACTTGAAAACCTCAGGTCTATTTGCAGATTCTTTGGATTAAGAGGGGAGGGGATAGGGGGATTAGCCTCTCCACTTTTTGCTAATATCCACTACTTTACAGAAGTACAATTTTAAATTGTTCTCGGCAGTCATTGTTATGGACTCGTGGTTTTTCTACCACATGTACATTCACTGCTAGGTGTTCGTTTAATATACAAATGCATGTGGACATCTTATTGTGAGAGGACTAAATGGCAATTCAAGATTAGTTTTGCCTGCCATAAGTAATATTTGGCCTGCATTTTAGCCATTGGCAGCCCACTATTTAAGGTTCTGGTGCATTTTTGTAGTGCTAATGTATTTGTATTACTGAATGATTCATAAGGATACGATCCACGATCAATAACCCAAAATTGAATATCACCAACAATGCAAGAATCAATCCATTTGCAGCAGGAAAGGTTAGTTTCCTAGTCTTATGTAAATAATGACAGTACCTATGAAATAACATAGTATAAATATTCTAATTAATATAAAAGAAGTGTGTCTTAGATTTACATGTACAGTAGGGTTACCAAACATCAATTTCATATCATTAAAAAATGAATATTATGAAACCCTGTTTACTTTTAACCCAAAGTATGTAAACCGTCATATTAAGTGAGAGACCTAACAAACTTTACTTAGGGATAGCCTCAGTTATTCAGTGTCAAAATATTCAAAAATACCAATGGTAAAAGCAAAGAATACACGAATTTCAAAATATGAAACAATGGTTTCAAGTCAAGGTTGGACTTGATGATCAAAAGAATCAAGTTCAGTCTTGACTTCAAACCATTGTTTTGTGGTCATCCAACCGAATGTGGGACAGGTCTAGTGGTGAGAAATACTTACTCCTTAATGCCATAGGCTAGTACAAGATCAGTTACAATAACTGATACACGTTGGAATACTATTGTTCTTGTACTGGCATACTCTTTACTACTGATAACAACCATCATTGGGTCAACATGAACAGCTATTTGAGAGAGAATGAACTCAAACCAGGCAAACAACGGAGGGTAGTCAAGGGTCCATTGAGACGTGTCCTGGGAAATGATATAATTCATAATTAGTCAAAGTGCTTTTTAACCCTTAAACTACCTCTGGGCTGATCTAAGTCAGGGCATGTCTAACTCACAGATTGAACCTTGAAACAACCTCTGGGCTGATCAAAGTCAGGGTATGTCTAACTCACAGATTGAACCCTGAAACAACCTCTGGGCTGATCAAAGTCAGGGCATGTCTAACTCACAGATAGAACCTTGAAACAACCTCTGGGCTGATCAAAGTCAGGGTATGTCTAACTCACAGATTGAACCCTGAAACAACCTCTGGGCTGATCAAAGTCAGGGCATGTCTAACTCACAGATAGAACCTTGAAACAACCTCTGGGCTGATCAAAGTCAGGGTATGTCTAACTCACAGATAGAACCCTGAAACAACCTCTGGGCTGATCTAAGTCAGGGCATGTCTTACTCACAGATTGACCCCTGAAACAACCTCTGGGCTGATCTAAGTCAGGGTATGTCTTACTCACAGATAGAACCCTGAAACAACCTCTAAGCTGATAAAAGTCAGGGTATGTCTTACTCACAGATCAATTCCTGAAACAACCTCTGGGCTAATCAAAGTTAGGGTATGGCTATCTTACTGATTGAATTGGAATTAAGCTCGTTTGGTTTTGTGAAGGGAAGAAAACCAGAACCAGAAAAGAAAAATGAATCAAAGGAGACCCAATAAAATCTACTCACATGATGTGCAAAGTCTAGGAGTCAAACCAGATATGCTAGAGTTGACAAGTATTTATGATGTCGGACTGTATTCCTACCTCATAGTACCATTTATCAATGGGCAAGCTGTGTGTTACAGCCAACCAATTCCTATGCACCTCGAAGTCTGTTGAACGACTGGAAAATAAACATAAAACATAGAAGCCTACATTAAAATGTAATTATAAGACAATAGCAATCATTATAACTTACTATGACTGCAGGAAAAGAAGCTTCAATAAGGAAGAAAATAAAACCAATGTAGCGAACCAAGACTCCACTCCGTCCGCCATCTTGGATTGATGAGTCCTCAATGCGCATGCTCAGTATTGGTTATTTGTTGTCATCAGCTGACTGAGGCGTAGTGCAGTCTCATATGTTATTCAAGATGGCGTCTTCTAACAGATCAGTAACCAACACTTCTTTGTCACTAACACTACCAATATCATGTCAAATCTGCCTAGAAAAGGTAAGTCTAAGCAATCTAGATACTCGATAGATGAATCATGTTGCCTGCTGTTTGATTCCCAACTGTGTTTGTTGTGTTTTGTTAGGTCAAGGAACCGGTTGTCTGTCCCAATCAACATGTCTTTTGCTCTCCTTGTCTGAACCTTTGGTTACGTTCAAATCCTTACTGCCCGACTTGTAGGACGCCGATCACCAATGATCAACCCTGCAAGAAAATATTAGGTAACTATCATCTTCGTCTTAGTGTTTTAGGGTAGGTTATGTGAAATCCAGCGTAATGAGAAAAAGATGTGCGCTTTTTCGAAATGATTTTTACACTTGACGACAAAATGCGCTTTCTTTTGTGTTCATTTGCTGCTCTGATTAAACTATTTTATAATTTAGAACTGATTACTGTATTATCCAGGAATAGAACTTTTGCCATTCCTGGAACGAAAGATGAGGTCAAGGGACGATTTGGACTCGATATTTTATTTCTTGGGGAAGGGAGAAAAGAATAATGAGTTCTGAAATGTTTGGACGCGTGAACACCTTTCGATAATGGCCTCTCTGTCACAGTACAGAGTGCGCGTCACAAAGGTTGACATTAAAGGTCAACGCGTAGTCTACGACTCTAATTCTGTTCATGCCAGGCTTTGTTTTGTGTCTGGATTGATGTTCGACCCACGCCTGACCCTTCTTTAGCTGGTATTCATTTATCTGTGAGCAAAGAAACTTTTACTCTGCTATGTGATGTTGATGGTCATGTCTTTAGGTGAGATTGACTGTATTTTCGTTTACTGACCCATAAATTGTGAACTGATCTTGGCTTTGAAAGAAGAACTTGTAGCTAAATTGTGTTTGTGTTCCGCATGATCTGGCATCTTGAGTTTAAGACTTCTCAGACATTCAGAAGGTTCCATCAAAGTCAAAAGATCACAGAGATACACTGAACTAGTGTTAAATATATCTTAAGATAATAGCCATTTGTCTCTACTATTTAGACTCAAACTTTCTTGAAGTATAAACCTCATTTTATATTCATATATTTAAGGTTCAATAGTTGATCATTGAGTAACCTTGCTTGCTCTATCACCCAGTCAGAAAGTCTGCTGAAACCTCAGAACAAATGTAGATTTTTTTTTGATAGCTAAACTAGATAGAAATAATATAATAAGGTTTCATTATCCTGCAAATATAATCTAGAAAGATATATTTGATTTCTGTAGCTCACATGATAAGTTCTGCATCCCCTTAACTTCTGATGACCTTATAATGTGTGTATTTTTCATGACGCCAAAAATCAAAACCTTTAAAACATTGCCTTTCAAATCGTTTCTTTGTTTAGGAAGTATTGACCTGCAAGTTAATTCAGACGCCATAACAAAAGCTGAGCTACGAAGGACAAGACTTGAACTCATAAGGAAGGAGTATGAGGTTGGTCAAATGTTGCATTTCTTTGTACTTCATGGTCCTTGTGGTGTGCGCTGTGTATTGATTGACCTTTATCTCTGCGTGCAAAAATTTAGAGCCTTCAAATTAGTATTTATAGTCAAATCAGTACTCCATTTCTCTCAAAGTTGTTAGAAATTGCAATACGCAGAGGTAATACAGTACTTTGAAGCTTATGGAATAAATTTTTGCAAATAATTCTTTTATAGCTAATGATATTAAATACTCATGAGAGAACAATACGGTCATTATTCACCTCTGAATTTATCGTTCCCGAAGCCATAGAAAACGATTATGACTTAGCACTTTTACCAGAGCAGTCTTTGCAATAGGCCATTTCACGGATCCTGTTACTCAACCTCAGCCTCGTCAGCGTGTAATATTTTCTTTAGAAATTGCCTACAACATGTGAATTTTTTAAGTGTTTCAATTGTTCGTTGATGTGTAAATTCCTTTCATTACTACGGACTGTAGTCAAATCCTAAAGAATATATTACACGCTGACGAGGCTGAGGTTAAGTAACTGGATCTGTGAAATGGTCTATTAACTTTAGAATGTTCAAACATGAATTTCAAATACTTTGATTTATTATTGCCTATTAATTAGTTATATATTAAATGAAGGCTTGTTGTTTAAAATGGGCAATAATGTTGTTTCATATCATGGTACTTTTGGGACAAATTGATAATTTTATTGAAAATGTAATCAGTTTACCAGTACACATATACATGTATTAAACAAAATATTCATTTCAAAACAATGTCATACATTATTACTAGTTATAATCAAGGCCTATCTATATATCTTTAAAGGTAATACATATACCAGGGAAATGATCAACAGCCATAGTAATCAAGTTTCATGATCATACACTTGCTTTATCTTCACAAAATATTATTTGTAGTCAAATCATACTTGGATATTTTGAAGTAGACCTGTTCACCTGGATTCTGGTACATGTATATGTGAGCCGTGAGAATGTGTAAAACAGTTTTTGTAAACATGGTAATTTACAGATCCTCAAGTTTAACCTTTTTTGTATCATGCAAATAATTACTAGCACCTTTTTGGCATTATCAAAGCAAGAAAGACCAATTAATGGTGATTATATTGAGTGTAACCTCAATAATTCATCAACAGATGGAAAAGCTGTAGATGCGTGCTATGAGATTAAAATTATCTTTAGTTCATAAAATCCTATAAAAAATACTATAACAGACATGTTGTTTCTCTGTTTGAATATTTTAAAGCCTGCAGATATAACTTTTGTGTTACATTGTGCACTAGCGTAGGGAGGGGGGCATGTGCCCCCTCCAAGAGTTTGCTTTCGGCACCAAAATTTGATTAATTCATGTTGGATTCCTGTGGATTTGATGAGAAAATAGTAAATTTCCCAACCCGAAATTGAGACCTCACTATGTTCCTACCATTGTGTAACTATATCTATGATATCCAAGTGCCTCAAAACTAGTATTTTTTCGTAGGGCATTAGATAATTACTTGGATTTATAGAGTAATTGCTCATTCCATAAGAGTGATGTGCTTTGCCTCATTGACATTGGTAAATTGCCCAAAGTGTGAAATCAAAGAAGTGCTTTCTAACCTCTAGCCTCAACTGACATGCAAAAATACATGTCCTTATAAAATATATTTAATAGTTCTTACATACAACTGTTCAAGTGCCCTTTATTGAGACCAGCCAAACCTATTAAGTATTGTATTGTCTTGAATGTTCCTGACAATCTTATCCTCGAAAGGTCACTACGTGGATAGTGATTCTTGATAAAGCAAGTCATGTCATATGATCTTTTTTACCATCTTTCTGACTAATGTATCCCTAGATGGAAAACACCTGACCTTTAGCCTTACGTGTTTGCTGTTTCATGCGGGGAATTTGATCACCAGGATAAGTGAATAACTTAGCTAAAAAAACATTTAAGATTATGGATGTATATGAAGTCAAAACATATGTTACTGTACCTTTAGTATTAAAATATATATTAATGTTCCTATAGATCTTGTATCCTATATGTTTCCAAAAATATAACTGTCCAAGGAATGATTAAAAAAAAGAAAGACTTCTCTATTGTTTTCTGTAGTGATTAAGTAGTTATCTCATGACCTTGGGATGACTAAAAGGGTACAAAGGCCAGTGCTAGTGGTCTGATATCATTCAGCTAATCACTAAAGCTTCTTCTTGCTGTAATTTTTTGATTTGTTAACTGTGATTTGTCATACTTGAAAGGAAAAGACACTTTTGGATCCCTTTGTGGGTCGAGTCAAAGGTCAACATGTGCAATGGATCATTACGTTATTAAATTTTCTGATCAGATTTCATAAGGGCTTCTGGCCAGCATCTTATCAAAGAACTGTCTTCATCTTTTACTCAAGATCACATGCCATGCCGTGAGCTACCAAAGTTTAGAAATCCACAGACCGAACAAGAATGTATTATTGGGGGGGGGGAGGGGAGGAAGGTTGGTTATCTACTACCCACGACTACGGTCTAGAAGGTCAAATCTATGGAGGGGAGTCCTGTATTGAGTTTTTAGATAGCAGCTCCCCCCTGAATTAAACTGGATCTGCCACTCCATGAGGCTTAGGATCTCTGAAATATCTGTTTGTCAGATGAAGCTTGTTGTGATAGTTGTTGTTGTTGTTTGCTTCAGCCTTATTACTGGGATTTGAAAAAATATATATATTATATTTCTCACTATTGCTGATCTAAGCAGCAATATTCATTTTGTGCTTAAAGAACCAGTCATAATCATTTTTATTGCTAATTATCATTAATATTATTATTAATTGTTCATATTTACTGGGCTACCTGTGTTTATATTTTTTATTCTTTTAAATGTTTTAGGATGACTTATCAACAATGCAGAACACTATTGAGAGGCTTAAAGCGGAAAACAAACGACTCCACGAAAGGCTCTCTGAACAAGACAAGACGATATCATCACTTCATTTATCTGTCAATCAGAAATCAGGCAAGGAAAGCAGTTCTTCCAAGCCATGCCCTGATCTCGACATGCTCCTCAAGCTTACTGCAAAACTTCAAGAAGCAAGTGTGACTTATGAACAACTTAAAAATGACATGTTAAAAACAAAAGAGGTAAGAAACTGAGAGAACAGGAGTTGGGACTTGATGAGTTTTACAAAAGAGGCAACAAAGGAGAAATGGGTCTTAACTTATTAACTTATCTGGTAAAGTGTAAGACTGAGGGGGAGGGGGTTGGGTAGGGTTAGGACTTCAGTTCATCACTCAAATAGGGATGGAAATGTAAACCCAAGGAGGAAGGGGTAAAGCTTAATAATGGATTGCATACCAGTAGACTGTGAAAATACTTAATCACAAACTATGGAGAATGTCATGGTCACTTGATAGTGTATTGTTGTTAATGCACTTACTTTCCTTAGGAAAACAAAAGAGTACGAGAAGAAAACGAAAGTTTGTTACGACAGACAGCAAGATTAAAAGATGATTCATTATTTACCAAGTCTCCACAGAGGTTGGTACATCAGATACTTTGTTACTGATTAAATCTAGAAGAGATATACTGGCTTGTGGACCAACAGACAGATACACAGACAGGCAGACCGACCGACCGACCGACTTACCAGAAGGACAGAAAGAGTAAAACAAACACCACCGTCTCCTCTTCCTGCTCTTACATAGAGTAGAACAGGAGTTATTATTTAACCTTCTAATGTATCAGTCAATGCTGACGGCCCCATAGCAACCCGAGCCGCGTAGGATTCTCACCTTCCTGAAAGCCGAAAGGTTTGCTATTTCACTTCCCATTTATACCCACCCGGCACCCAGCATAAACTCAAGCAATGTTTTAATGTTTTGTAATAACGTCCAACGATTTACATGCAGAAATATTTTTTGGACATTGTTACTCAACTAGATTAGCTTTATAGTTATTTTGAGTAGCATTTACTTTTCTTTTGTATTAATTTTCTATTGTGCAGTGTAAATATTTATAGTATAAGTAATAAAAATGATTGATTGATTGATAACCGCGGTTCTGTCTTAGGTTTAGTCGTTACAGCATGGCAGCAATGCAAACAAAAGTCAGCCAGTACGAAAAGGAAGTTCAACAACTGAAAAAAGCACTAAGAAGAAGCGACAGTCACATTGAAGAACTCAACGCTAAAATCGATGTTAAAAGTTGTGATGAACGACCGTTCTCGTTAGGAGATTCTTGTCAGAAGCAGGCATCATCTACGAATGATGAGTCGCGCCGCAGTTCGATTGCATCTATAGAAGGCCTCACCACTACCTCAGGTACATCTCCAAAGAATCCTGCCGATAGTAATACAGAGAATAACTCTTCGTCCGGTGATGAAGACAGACCAACAATGGTCGATGTTTGTAACTTTCCCAGTTCATCAGCACTGACTACACTTAGTCAGAATGCATCTAATATTGGGGACGTACTATCTTCTCCTCTCGCCGAAGCAGCCAGTGCAATAGAAGCTGCAGATCAGTGGTTAAAAGCTGCATCTAGTAAAGCTGATAGCTCTTCTGGCTTGCAAGCCCCAGACGTTTTCTACCAGGCAGATATCTCACTCCAGAGACTCGACTCCAAACTCAACATGGGTAGTACACCACCAGTCGATCCTTTTCCCGCCAGTAGACAGTTAATGATGCTGAGCGAACGATTCAGTCGGCAGAGAGATACACCGCCTGTTAAATTAGACTACTCTGTTGCTTCCCCTTCAAGTTCAGATGGTGGAAGGGTTCTTCCCAAGACCCTGGACTTTGATATGTTAGTGGAAGGAGGGTCAGTTAACGGAGACTCACCCCGAAACACTCCACAACTTGGTACTCTGTCACCAAGAATCGAAAACTGCTCAAATGACTTGACGTCTGTGTCTGCCGCCGTGTCGTACGCTTATACCAAAATCAAGACTGAAACTAACGAATCCTTGGATCCTGCCACACAAGCAAAAAGAGTAAAACTGGAGAAAGACGAGACGTTTCAATTTGGGGACTAGTCCCATTCTAAAGTCCGTCTCGAAGGAACATTAGGCACTTTGAGATAGGCCATGGTGAGTCATTACAGCTACGTTGGTCAACAGCGCTTCCCTGCCAGGAACAACTTCGACGCTTGCAGTCTCTGAAGACTTAGAAGATAGCACATACTAAGCGAATAAGAAGGCGCGTCATGACGTCACCAGTCGTGATCTCCACATCTTGGTCTAACTGACACTAGAGAAAAACGTTTGCGCATGCGTGCATTTCAGCACGTTTTCTAAGAATTTTGAAGAGTTTGAGTGAGAAAATAAATGTTTGTTTTCTCAAAGTATACAAAAAAGTTCGAGAGTATACTTTCATCAGATCACGATACTGTCTTAACAAACACAATATTAAAGAATTAGCCTTAAGTTTCAAGCATGGACAATAAGTTTTGGCATTTTGTGAAGTCCAATTTATCAGGCATGTTTGAAAGTCAAATTTACTTATGTTTTGACTAATTTACCTACGGATTCAGAGCATGCGCAGACGTTTTTCACTCGTGTCGGTCTAACTCGAAGTGACTATCAACCAGATCTTGAATAGTAACGAGAGAACACTTTATGAGTGCAGATATATAATATACTGGCGTACGCACATGTACATATATATAGTTTTAAGCGTGTTTCTAAACACCATACGCAACTTATCTTATGCCAAGCATAGGTTCGTCCCAGACATTAAATTATTTTGATTCTTTTAGAATACTTGATAGGTAGGGGACTGACTAGTAGGTTTTCTTAATATTTCGTTCCATAAAGTATTTCCAAATATTTCGCGCAGAGAAAGACAAGTACCTTATGTTATTATTAGATCCCAGTTTTTAACGTGAGCATAGAAGGATTTGACGTCACCATAAACCTTGTTGCCATTTGCTTCCGTCTTGTGAAACAGCCAGAGAAGTCTTATGCCATGACGTCACTCTTAGGGTCCAGTTCCCAAGTGAACTCATTGCGCTTTATAAAAGCGTGTGTCTCAATATATTAGAGTATATTTGGTTTGACTGTGAAAAGGGACCGCACGGTTTTGGACCAATCACAGCGCGCTTCTTGATTACTGATCATCAAATGTTGAACACAGCACGGTCACGACATAGGAACGAGCTTTTCACAGTCATACGAATTTTGCTCTAGGGCGCCAAAACTTGCGTTCAAAGGTATCGGTAGGACAGACTACCTAAACTGTAAGATAACATGATATCTAAAATACTATAACTAGACATAAATTTTGAGAATTTTAGTATATCAAATTAATTTAGAAGAAAATATTCTATTCAGTCGTTGGTTTGTCACAACTTGAATTTATCGCCAAGCGAGCTATGATCTTTATTTTATTTAGTCATATTTTGAGGATAAAGTAAATAAAAGTAGGAATTGTACAAAAGAGATAAGTTTGTTTTCTATTTTAAGTTAAATGTCAGTTAATGCTGTAAAAACAAATATTGGGTTTAATTAATATACCAAAACAATTAAAAGAATTGTTAATTTAGTGCCGTTGGCAAAAATACTGTTTGTGTTATGTACTTGTACTGTGGGAGGGGGATAGGGGACTGTCTGGTGCACTGTGGGAGGGGGATAGGGACTGTGTCTGGTGTACTGTGGAAAGGGGATAGTACTGTTGGAGGGGGATAGGGGACTGTGTCTGGCGTACTGTGTGAGGGGGATAGGGGACTGTGTCTGGTGTACTATGGGAGGGGGATAGGGGACTGTGTCTGGTGTACTATGGGAGGGGGATAGGGGACTGTCTGGTGTACTGTGTGAGGGGGATAGGGGACTGTCTGGTGTACTGTGGAAGGGGGATAGGGGACTTTGTCTGGTGTACTGTGGGAGGGGGATAGGGGACTGCCTGGTGTACTGTTGAAAGGGGATAGTGGATTGTCTCTCAGCCTGGTTGAAAGATCATTATCCTAATAAACAAAGTCTTTCTACATTTAACATACACCAGTAACATATTCCAACTGCTGTGCCATGACTCCTGTGACTCCTACTCCTATGCGTCACGTACCCAGCGATCAAACATCCCCACTTTATTCTTAAATCTACACCACTCGGCTTTGTTAACAACTATATCACACTCACCATTCATCAAGATTCCTTTAGTCTACCAAGAGTCGCTAGCTTCGTTGCTGTGGATGTATGTAATGAATGCATTAATACCCTAACATTATATTTGAACCTTATTAAAGTCGCATGAAGCAGTATTTTATCCCCGCTAGAATTATGCACCAGACTAAGGATGCATAATTGAAACTTCTCAAAAAAGGCTAAAAATTTACCAGACACAACATTGGATGCTTGGAAATAACCAGAGAAATGTGTCATAGAGAAGTTCCCTGCAAAAGCTTCTTGGTCGGGTCATCATTTCTCTCCCGCGCTAGTCTTCGCGCCGTTTTCAGACATCAATGGTTTCGCCGAAAACCCTTTGTCGAAACATGGTATCGAGGATTTAAAAAACAATTTTTTTTTCGTAGATACTACACTAATTGTAGCTTATTCGCTAAATTATCTGAAAGATATAGTAATGCTTTGTATACAGCTGCGAGTAATTTGAATTTGTATGCGTTATATATACATATAGATAGTCGGCGTGTTTCGAATACACGTTTTTATTCGATACATTGTATTTAGATTGATGCTTCGATCTCGGTTCTAAAAAGTATAGTATTCAGATCACTGACTTAGTAATCAGTAATTCTTTAATCTATCTTTGAAAAAAGCTCGTTTAGCTAAAAAAACTGAAGCGGGAATTTAATCGCGCGCGATCAAGACTCGAAGCTGATTAGCAAAATGCGCAAATGGTTTTCAGGAGAGTGTTTTTATCTTTTCACTCAACTCAATCTCCAAAAACCCAGCGCTCAATACTAAATGCTTAAAAAATGAATATGAATTGGTTTTAAAATAGTGTGTTGGTGGATTTGAATGTCATTTCGGCCAGCAAGACATAATTGCATTTAACTTGTGGGCTCGAGGATAATTACAGATTGTCTAAAGCCAGCTTTCACGGTTACTAACTAAACCATTTAATTTTGTTTAATGCTAGAAAATTATGCGCGGCAAACCCCACTTTACAAATTTGGCAGATTTTCGATTTGGAGGCGAACGAGAGCTGGTATTAGATAGACTATAGTCTTAGCGGAGGTCTTAACATCTTAAATGCCCGAAACCAGATAGATGCTGATGGCGTTGTATTGTGTCGTATATATTACACTACTCCAACGGCTTCCGATTTAATGCTAAAAAAAGATTGGAAAAAAAAAAGAAATATATAGAAAAAAGTATTACGACTCCCGAAAGAAACCCAAATATAACGCCTCTATACCACAAAAAAGATCAGCTACAGTCCAACATTTACGGTCATTTGAAGTAAACAAATAATCCAGTGCAGTTGAATGCTATTGGTAGAAAGACATGTTTGGTTCTTCACAACACGAAAGAGGGATGTCACAAATTACGTTTTTTCATTATTATTTGATGAGTAATAACACATTGTGGCCAAAACTAGTGAAATACACGCATAAGACCATCATCTGTAAACCTAATAGCACAGTTCTGAACTAAGGGTACGACAGTTTGTATACCGATTAAAAGAATTCCTAACGACGTTTTTACGTTTGAGGATGTCCCGAGCAAACCTCGTTTACGTTAAATTTATGCAGAAAGTTCGTAATGACAGGTGGCTTTGAATCATTTATTACAAACAAATGATTTCAAAAATTGCTCTTTGGGCTTACAATTACGCACCATGCTGCGTATGAGAGATCAAGAATGAATGAAATGGTGTAAAAGTTTATACAAATTCGCTTTTTTTTCCTATCAAAAAGCTAAACTTCCAAATCACGACCTTCAAAAGAACAAGGTGGTTAACTGGTATCTTTCCCTACAAAACTTGGTTTCTTTCAAGATTCTAGTTTCATTTAAAATTAATACAGGTGTGTTTGTCTGACAAATACGAGACAGGCCACGTTAATTTTTTATACTTTTTACGGGATCACAAAAAAACCAATATGCACAAATCGCTCAACAACCACTTTCTTAGGGCTGAGATGTGAATCTCGCTCTAACAAACCTTATGTTCTCTTACTCTGTCCCGGAATGAGAATGGTTATAGAGCAACTCGTAAGGATTCGACAATGGATTATTGGAATTTTCTGCGTTGCTGACAATGGATATTACAACGTGATTTGGGGAATGGGCTATGTACAGATACATGTTGTTTGATGGATGTCTTCAATCATGTTCTAAGTAAGCTGGAAGAAAGATTCACTAAGAGAGTCTTTTGGAGCTGTGTTACGCTCATTATATGGTATATTTGGGATCCCTCGGGGATGTTAACGTCATTTACTGCAAGAGGTTAGTGCAAAGGCTTGTTTTAGTTAAGTTTAGTCACTAATATTGTAATAACTAGGTTTCACTTGTATGGGCGCAAACTGCTTGGGCTTACATGTAAGCTCGTGGGATCGTACCAATTAAGACCTGCGATAAACTTTTACGAATTGAGCTTTTGAACTCTTCATCGCCGGGAGGTATAGAGGGATTTTTCAATGTTACCTTACGTGAAATGATAATAAAGTAGTCAAAAGATTCTTAAAGCATTGTAAGTAAGAAAACTTTGCTATTCTCGGCTCGTGAATGCTTAATGATTAGCGTCTTGAATAGTCGCGGTCGTTGTTTTAATTCTTTTCGCGAATTTATAGATTACATTTGAAGGGCTTCCCATAGAGTAGCTTGTCCAAAGGTAGTAACAAGGTTTAGCTGGTCCAGCACAGTACTGGCGTGAGTAAAGAGATGTATTTAGTACTAACAGACGCGACTAAACGAAAATCTAAGGTTTTTCTACAATTTGATTAAACATGCAAAAACGGTTCTGAAAGTTATCAAAAATTTAAAAGATTGAACGCGTCGAAGGAGCTTCTTTCGAGCTATTGGCGTTGACGATAAGCCGAACAAATACTTAGATATTAGCTAAGTATAACTTTCATTCTATCCATCATTTACGATTAACTTTCTATGATAATCTATTACGCACCGTGGTTAATTTTCCGTTTTTGTAACAGAGTAAAACCGACAAAAACATCTCGAAAACGACTGAAAAATTACTAGATAAACAAACTAAATGTAACTATAAACAACCATAACAAGAAGTAGATCCCAGGAGTTTTGCCTTGACTTGATCAACTAGTTACTGAACATATCAGTAAAGCAGCGTATAATTATAAATGAGATCTACATAGCTATATTGAGGTACTGCTTTCTAAGGGATACTGATTCACGAATTCTCTTGTTAGTTAGTTTCCATTGAGATTTCTTATTTTTTAGTGTTCACCTCGGTTAAACGCCCTATTTTAAACTATCAGTTTAGTTGTACGTATTTTTGAGCTTTACCTGTGAGTATAACGTGCGAAGAAGTGTTACAAAAAAATCTGCCTATTTGTTTGACTTTATTACTTTTACGACTGTGATATGCCGGCAAATATTAACATCTTGAAACTGAATTTCTTATCCCTCAAAATCCTTCACTTTTACTGTTGGGAAATTACATTTCATCGGAATGACAGTGTAACAATAGCTGGGCGGCGGCTTTGGATATGATTGATGAGCTAAAGTCTGGATTCATGACTTCTTTCTTGTTTTGATATTTTAGTAATCATTCTGTATTCGTTGAGGTGGTTAGTTTGTTACTTTATAATGTATTACTTGTTTGTAATGATATCTCTGTCAGTTATTTGTGGCCCTTGTTGTGTACTTGTTGCGGGCTAGCCATGTTTTAATCAATATCTATCTAAGTAGACATACGCGGAATCTCGCACGCGCCAAAAACTGCACACACAAATACCCACAATGGATTGGCATTTCATGTGGAGGTTTTTTCTTCTTGATGAAGACCTTTTTTGAATTTAATTACACCATATCGTCTTTATATTTTCCTTCTTTTTTTCTTATCGGCCATTTTTATTTATTTTTAATCTTTCATTTTCCTTTCACTATTTTTTTTTTCATTTCTTCCATTCATCTCTTTCTCTTTTTCCCTCTATCATACCTTACGAAAGCATTAATGAAATGCAACATATATCATTGTAAAGCGATTTTTTCAATTCCGTAATTATGAATTAGTTAAAGTTTCAGATATTGATGGGCGTGATAGTCTTTTATTTCGGTTAACAGTCGCGGAACGTGGAATAAATTCCCCTTAATATCCTTGTCTGTGGACCAGATGTCCAAGTGAAGATCATTGGTTAGTTGTATGGAGTTAAGTAGATTTATACCATATGTGAATGGATGGTTAGGAATCAAGATGTCTGCATAAGTCAATTTGATTACTCGCTGCGTGCTGTCGACTTTTTTAATTCAGAATGCTTCTTTTCATCAAATTCAAAAGCCTTGTCTGCCTCTTGTGATTGAGCTTTTGTGGAAAAGAATTTGAATGAGCAATGCACAGCTAGGTATAGGCTTAAAATGAACTGTATATCTGTATGAACTTACAAATTATATTGAATATAATACTAGTGATATTATAGATATAGTTCATTAGAATGATATTTTGTGCGCTTGATTCATTGAACAACGAATAAAAGAAAAGAAAGAAATTAAAATTTACTTAGGAATAGACTGTACCCATATTCGTCAGTTCAAAGAAAAACTGATTAAAAAATTAAAAATCAAAGTTTTAAATCTGATGTCAGGGAATTAGTGAATACTTCCTCTCGTGCTTTATCTAGTGAAAAGAAAGAAAGAAAGAGAGAGAGATACGCGTGCAAATTGTCACAATGTGTCGGGACCTACGTACCACAAGTTTCATTCGCAAGCACATCACACCCGTCGGACTGATATACTCTTGGAATGAGGAATCATTAGCATTCGAAACGAGGAAACCATTAGAAAGCGGATACAAAGACTACAATTCAGGAATAACTAGTGAAAAACTAGTTTCGTGACACGAGGAAGAATAAGTGGAAGAGCTTAAGTATTCTCGAGTTAACCACTTTGAATAAGAAGAATTAAAGTTATGCATATATATATATTTAAATTCTCGGAATATTGGTACTGGCAATGGTTCATATTTTCCCCCCAAATATTATATGTTCTGAAACTGAAGTCGATATAAAACCATGACAATCTCATTTGAAATACTTCTCCCTGGTCTAGTTTGTCAATCTCTACATACTCTCAAGACAGCCGGACGTTTATGAAATAACTAAGTGTTTGCACATGGTGGTCTTAGGATTTTTTTCATTACTTTGTGGTTTCAGATTGATACAATTCAACGAGACACTAAGATCGAGCCAGTATCCACCTTTTCTTTGATACATCTTACATGTGCCGCATATCATGCATGTCAAGCTTGACGTTTGATTACTCGAATAGTACGAGTTGAGTCGAATATTCGACTGTACAACGGTATTTACATTTTACCGTCATTTTTTGAACCGCGCACGCGCGTCTGATTTTATATCTATTTCCCATCGGATCGTAGGTTAGAATAGTTTTACGTTCATGTCATCTTAGGTTTCTCCTAACCAGTAACTTAAAACTACGACTGCCTTCTGCTATTCAGCTAGTTAGGGCGCGCACAATAACACGTGCGCACCACTAATATCTTTTTTCAAATGTGCCATTAGCTACGCGTTAGTTGTTAAAGTTGCGCATACTCAGATGTTTGACCGCTGACTGAAAAATTCCATTTTACGGCGGAAAATTACAGTGTACGATTAGTGCTGGTAGAACGCATGCTAATCCTTTAACTTTGTAAGCAGTCTTTTTTCTTTTTTTTTCCTAACATAATTTTTAAAGTATCAACGATATGTCGAAGGAGTACGCATGCGCCGTAACTGAAGCGACCTAGGTTTTCGCTAGGGAGGGGTGGGGTGGTTTCGATATTTAGTTTTCATCTACTTTCTCACATAAGCTAAAAGGTCGGAAAAAAGATAACAGAGAAATTTCTGTATACTTTAATCCCGGATCAACTCGCGTTCAGCTTGCGTATGGTCGGTCAGTGGTTTCTTTTTTTTATTTTCTCCTTGAGTGTTTTTCTTCGACGTATTTTCCTAACATCTCCCGTGATTTCGGCACAAAACCACAATAATATGTCTGGTAAAATTAGCTGTTCCATTCAACCTCAGCCAATCAGACTCCCTCGTGTTCTCCTGCACCCAGCTGTCTTATCTGAACTACAGATGCATCGAAATTACGAGTCGACTCCTGATTAAAGCAGCAGTTGGTATATTACGTCAAGACCTAATAACTTTGACCCAGTATTGTAAATAATAATAATGAACTAGAACGTTCAAATAGACCCCTATGGAGACCACAGGAAGACCAATTCCTATTTTTATACATTCACATAAGAAATCTTTACTATTTTTGGAATAAGACTTAAGAAAGAAATTCGTTGGCTATAAAGACACTGTTTACTCCTAAGTTATTTGTAGAACTAACTACTCCGAATGTTTGATAAACACTTCGTCGAGATACCTGTGGTATAGGAAGGTTTTTATAAGAAACCTTTCGTGCGTACTTTTTCCCACAATGATCACGTGATAGGGCAAGCACTCGATAGTCAATTTAGATAGTTAGTGAACACCGTGGTAGGTCGTTCCTTTTACCTACCGCCATTTGGGAAATAAATAATCTCCATTCAGACCAAGTTTAAAGTCTATATGAAGTGTGTCGTTTAAAATATATATAAAAATATTGAATGAAAAAATGGGAAATTTTGTGGGTATTTTTGAGTAGGAAATGGAAGCTATATAATGATATTAAAGATCTCATATACCACAGTATAATGGTTGTGTAAACTTTGAATCCCTTCATCTGGCATGCCAAGCATTATCCAGCATATCTAACTAATGAGATTCGCGATCAGCAATTTCGCTTGTTTTGTGTTTAAATTCTACAGCCCAATAAGTAGGAGGATTCATTTAATGAGCTTTTGGTGGTTTTTGACCGGATATACAGGGACTGAACAATGAAAGCAGGAATGGTCCGATATATGAACATGTCAAACTGAGTGGAGTACTGAATGAAAGAGAGGAATAGTGGGAGGGAATGATGGAATATTGTAAGAATATAAAGAGGACAAGAGAAAAGAGACTGAATCAAAGATTGTTATATAAATAGCCTGTGTATCTGAATGGAGTACTGAATGAAAGAGAGTAACAGTGGGAGGAAATGATAAATTATTGTAAGAATATAAAGAGGAAAAGAGAAAAGAGACTGAATCAAAGATTGTTATATAAATAACCTGTGTATCTGAATGGAGTACTGAATGAAAGAGAGGAACAGTGGGAGGGAATGATGGAATATTGTAACAATATAAAGAGGACAAAAGGGTAAATGGACCGAGCCATAGAATAATGCAGTGAGACATACATGACTTTCGAATATCTCAGTTGAGTATTGGAAGAGCAGATCAAGGCGAGTTATTGTGATGTACGAGCAAGAAAAGGTCTGAGCCATAAATATATATGCCGGAGTATGAGCGCACTATAAGTATAACTTGAGAACTAAATGAATGAAAGTAAATAGAAAACCCCTTAAAATGGCACACTGCTTATCGAACAAAAAACACAGCAACTTCTAAAAAGGAATGTAAAAGGATTGTCTTACAATTACCTTGTTTGTTGGTTTCGTTGTGAATGCTCCCATCAAACGCAAGAAGAGAATGAGTGCGCCATAACTGTGGATGTATCCCATTATCTAAAAGAACAGTCATTCTTAAATTATCATTTGTAGAATGCCGGCTAAGTTTGATTACTAGTTGATCCGTTATCTCAGCCATAGCAGGACAGATCAAGCAGTAGTGTTAGTATCATGTACATTTGTCCTCTTCAAGACATTCTTCAAGTTATCTGGCTTTTGGTTAAGTCCGCTTCACTTGCGCAATTAAACAACCTCTCCCGCCGTCTTCTTTCTTAGCACTACATTATATAGATAATCGAGTTTTTCTCTAGAAGTGTAAGAAAGTCAATGTCAATGTAGTAGACCACCTGATTTAGGTTACTGGTTGGCTTTGCGCAGTTTTTACATCATAAAAATTGGTACCAGACTGGCGCTTTTTGAACTTTAGAGAACAGATTTGCTTGTCAGCAATAGAAACCGCCGTTCTGTCTTTCTTTTTCTTCCGTTCTGTCTTTTCTTTTTCTTCCGTTCTGTCTTTCTTTTTCTTTCTTTCTTAATTCTTTCTTTCTCTCTCAGCCGAAAATGTTGGACTTTGCGTCCAAGATGAATCATCGAACGCTATATCTCTATAAACTGACGTATGCAAAAATGCATTGAGTTTGTTAAGACCAACAGACAAACAAAAGTCAAATCCGGTTTAAATCAATGAGTGCGCAATGGCCAGGCGAGACAAGATTCTTCCTATCACTAAGCTACTTTGTAAGAGCTTTTTCATCACCAAAGTATTCATCACTTTGCTTATTTCTTAAATTGCTCGAAGCACCTGGTGTTCATGCCATGCTTAGAGGTGTAACACAATTGCTATGGTTTTTTCCTGTCTCTTAGTCGTGTTACGTTCCCATACTTTACTAATTCAAAATACGCAAGAAAAAAACCCACGAGATACACTGACAATAGAACCTCTGTTGTATATGCAATGCCATTCACTTAACGTTTAAAGCCTTACGGTAAAAATATATTAAGATAAGTGAAGTCATAGATGACCCTTACCTTCGTGTTCGAATCAGCTCAATAGTACTCTTGGATATTCTCCTAAAAAGCACATTTAAAAGAATAGGCTTGAGAAAAATATATAAAAACAAATGTATTTTTGTTAGTTGAATAAGTATTGAATAATTGTGAGTACTGTAGACTAGATAACGACAGTAACAATAAAAATACCCTTTGGTACGAAAGAATGTCGGGATTAATTTCTGTAACAGAAATAGCAACACAAACAAATGAGAAGAAAAAGGAGCGGAAAGCCTTTGATCACTTCATCCCACATTAACAAGACAAAAACTAGTAGACACCAAAACAAAATATGAACACTGCTTGATGGAAGAATCTCACGATGTAATAAAAACAAACATAGCAGTTAGTATTGTTCACAGCACTTAAAGCTTCAAGCTGTCTTAATCGGTTATTACATTTGTGACATACACTGTTTGCACTCTCCTAAGAAAAAATAATATTGGCAAAATACTTTTGCTTTTACTATTTTGTTTTTGTTATTTATAATGAAATATTTTGTAAAATGTTTGACGGTGCAAAATTTTTCAAACCCACTTCTTGTGCAAGCAGAGTATAGTACGCACATCGGGGTGCTTGGTGTTGCCTTCGGCGTATACTCAACAAAGTCAATAATAATATTATAGATATTAACAATTTATATTTACACCTTTAGAGAATCCAGCTTACATAACACGGCTATTGTCAACATTCATATGAAAAACAACCCTTACGTGTGTGCTTAAAAGCCAGGGTTCTGCCAACACAATGACAAGTATAGATGTGCTTGCATGTTCTGAAATACCCTTTGGCTAAATTTAAATGATCGCATTAGGTTGATACCCCCGACTGCATATTGACAGGGGGGAATTAGAAAAACTGTGCCGAGTATTAAAGTTTGCAGTATTGGACAAAAATACAATACTTTTTATAATCAATAAGTAGAATTATGTTTGTAAAAAGATGAGTCAGTAAATGACTGTCGACTGAAGACGTAAGATTTCTTTTTCTGACATTGGTGTTGGAACATCTCCAATATGGACCTCCCTCGGAGATGAATAATTAGCAGTGTTGTATGGGTAACCTGTTTAATTAAAATTAGACTTCGTTTAGAGAAAATCACCCTGTTCTCGCCATCAAGTAATAGATCAAAACCAAACAGGTGCTTGGGATAATTACTAGACTAATAATAGTGCTTTCATACTTTTTCTTTCCAAGTTTCAACACGAATTCAATAGAAGTGTGGAGTTCTCAGGGCTATTTGCTAAATACTTTGACTAATATGCGAGTATCACAATTATGTATTGATGGATTTAGACACATATATGCCAAACCTTTCTCAAGTAATATGTCAATGCTGCCTCACTAAGGCTTTTGACTTGGACATGTCAGGAGAGAGTCAAGTCGATCAAATAAGAGAAGCACTTCAAAATGTTTACACAACCAAGTAATCAATATGAACCCAAAAGTGACGAGTGAAAGTGTATTGATATATCTCTATCCAAATAAACTGAAGTTCTTAAATAATCATATCAAAACTGTGATATGCAAATACGGCACTGCTGTTGTAAACATTGAATTAAGAGTATTTTGATCTATATATCTGAATCTGCAACAGAAATAAAAACAAAACAAATTCTTTTGAACCTAAAAATAAGATGTTGCTTATGAGATTGACTTATTCTTACTTACTAACGCACGACCATTTTTACTCAATGAACATTGGCTAGTTTGTGCGCATGTGCTGGAGAAAACACGTGGCTCCAATAAAAAATATCGAAATTCTTTCATCGATTTTACTACGTTTTTGAAAATTTTTAGCTTGATCTCACATAATAGCATAGGGAAGTTCAATAAAAATGAAAATAAGACCATACGACAACTATCGAAGCTTTTAACAAAAAATTCATGTTTGAAAAACAAGCCTAGATAATTATTGGAATAGTTTATTTCATAATTAACTTCCAAATCGTTCAATTAAGCGACTGACAGATGGGAAAGTTTGGGGCCTGTGAAAACCATGATCTCGTTTTTAGAAGCAGGTTTAAAATATGGTATGTGTGTGAAAGTTTAGCTGCACACAGGTGGTATATGAGCGACAGTATCAAAATAGAATGAAATTGAATTAGGTGATAGAGAGTCCGCAGTGTGTGCCTGGATTTGGTGGCAGTAAATAGGCAAAGTGCTCAGTAAATATCTAAGTCACTACCTGTTAAGAAAACCACAATGAATCAAAAGCCTTTCTTGAATACAAATACCGTATCTAAATACCTACCTGTCGTCTCCAGGACTGACGTTTTGTAGTAAAAAATAAAAGGCTTTTTTTTAAAGGGTGGCCAATCGAGGGTCTCAGATCTGAAATCTCACGTGGTTGCGCAATAAGGCAGGGTCCAGAATGTCTCCAGATTCTTGAAGATAACCCATGAATAAGTAGTATTCTAGACTGCGCAATCTCCGTTTTTCAGTCCTGAACACAATTGATATGTAGATGAGAGAAACACACAAGACTCGATACATAATATTGAGATTCTAGCTATCTGTGAGGGCCGGTCATCGATTGATATCACACACACAGTCACACGGTCAGCTGTCGCGCTCCAACCTGATTTCACTCCATTATCTCAGTCAGTTTCACAAAACAAGGGAATATCAAGCAAAGGAATTTCCCTGACTCGATTTAATTTAATCGAAAAAATATATTATTAAGATTCGCAGAATATAATTCTTTTTGGTAAGAGTTCAATCATTTCTTAAAACGAACGCAAACCGAATTATCTACAAATATATATCATCTAAATGTCCAACTGTGGCTTGTGTTTGGCAATACGGCTTGATATTCTAAGAATGTATCACGTGATTAAACTGAATTCCATACTGAGATAAAACTAGAGATTGATGTTCTGGTGAGATTGGGAAGAGTATTTTTATGGTTCGCTTGGTACCGAAGGGAGTAAAAAGGGTTACCTAATGAACCAGGTTTTCAATAATCTGAATTTCCATATTTGCTGTTTATTTTGAAGTGGGTAGTTAGTTTGCGTGAAGTTGTTCAAGTACAGATGGTTGTAGTATTGCTGTTTGTACTTCTTTACAGTATCAATCGTCAACCAGGTTTTGAACGATGATCATTCCAACAAGCTTTAACGTGAATTCGCCTAACAAGAATTATACAAGATATAACTTAATACACATGAGAATTGAAGAGCTAGTCTGTTTGGACAACATTACTTTTTTAATTTTGCTGGGAATGAGTTTCACAAGCTGATAAAATGTGTTGGCCTAGCTTAATATAAGCAAAAACTAAATAAAGTTCTCATATATATGATAATATGATTTATCGTTATGGGGGTAAATCCTTCAAACTAAAGGGAAAATTGAACACAACCGTTTATCTGCAGTCATGTGACCAACACATCAATCAAAAGTGTTGCCGGCCAATTCCCTCGAGACATACAACAACAACCACAGCTATCTTCGTTTTGGGCCAGAATTTATCAAACCCATCAAACAAAGCCTATTAAAACAGGCTAGACTCACTGAATGAATGAAAATAAAGGATTTTTATAATGAGTTCGAGCTACTGGCGAATTGCCCAAAATATTCAGTTAAGCTAACGCCTAGCTTGACAACACACACACACTCACACCACTGTCCTAAAGGATTGTGATGGTAATTGAAGCTTTACAAACACAAGTATCGCAAATATTAGTGAAATATTTTTTTTAATGTGATCTTTCCCTGTGATCGCTTATTCCTAAGACTTGACCAAATCTGTCAAACCCTGACATAAACAAGCAAATTTCAGAGAGAACTATTTTGGCACCTGCTTAAACCTCGGAAGTTTGAATTAAACCACAAAACCACGATTTCTTTAAGCGCCCCTTGCCATGGACAATAATAGATTACTCAATAAGCCCAAGATTTCCAAAATGACACAGAAAATTTATTAAGAATTGGTTGGCAAATATACTCTAGTAAAGTAGAATTAATTCACTGCATGATGTATATATTTTCTAGATTTTTTTCCGCGTCCCATGTAGGGTACAAAATACCATCATATCTTGAAGTTATTCCTACATGCGAATTATAATTTTACTATCGCCATGAATATTTCAAAACGAAGCCATTGATTCAATTTGCTTTTCTGCTCAGACGTTGGTAGTTCACAATAGTAAAGAACTGTTACCGCCTTTTCAATTATCGCAGCACCTGAAAAATATTTTTAGATTCCAAACTTTGAAATCGTCTTTCACTTGTAGTTCATTGGTAGCGAGAGTATTCGCGGACCAACGGTCTTGTAATACTGTTGAACTAGCTTCAGTCAGTCTACGTAATCTGCTGGCATTAGTGATATTTCTTTTGCAAGCAGTGTATTACATAATTAAAATATATGTTCTTTTAAAAAGTTTCTATAAAATATTAACATTTGGCGCTAATTTTAACTGCGTATCCTCTTTCATATGGACAGTACGTAGGTTTAGATCGACGAATACAGGGAAGACCGTGTTTGAACTTTGACTACATCAATATATTTCAGTCAAACCTGCTCCGTCCATTTATATTACTCAAACACATTATACCATCATTCAACAGATATATTATTATCTTTGTCAAAAATAAGAATTCGAGTCTCAGAAACCAAGGCATTTTTACTACAAACTAAGTGCTTATGCCTAAAGAAATACGGTTCAGTATTTTCACTAAGAAATGGAATAAAAACTGTGGCGTCTATTTTCCAGAATCGATTGAACTTCTTAGTTTTCTTATTATTTTAGAGCAGGTGTTTTATGTTTTGTTGTCATAAAATTGACTGTAATATTATGAAGTTATTCCTTAGTACATAACGCTGACATTTTTATAAACGTCTTGGAATTTCCTCTTTAGTAAACGGAATAAACTGTTGCACATTGTCGAGTTTGCGTTGTTGGTAGGATAGATGGGGAAATGCCGAGATATAGTCAGTCCAAGAGAATTATTCAACGACTAAATCAAGAAGAAAGAAGACGACCTAGTATAAAGCTATAGGCTTAGACTCTTTCTTAATGTTGGGAAATTGAATTTCACTTTTTGCGTAATTTTTGATCGGCACATTTCTGATAATTGACTGTAATGTCGAACAGTCGTAGCACAAACTAAAAATGTTTCAAAATTTTCCCCAAACCTCAAACCTTTTGTATTATCCCCCTAAATATGGAACCCGATCTTAAAAGCTCAAACATTTTTCTAAATTATCTCTGCTTGATTATTCGTTTTTTGTTTGGAAAGATTTTATCTCGATACAAAGTTGTGTTGCGTAAATCGTCCTGCTTGAATTGGAATCTAAAATCTGCCATTTGTAGAATGCTAACATTACGAGTATGTAGTTACTAGTAACATAAAACTTAACTCCAACACCAGTAACCTTTGTTATCTAACCTATATTCATCCAAAATCGATGTCTTTTGGAAATTAAAAAATATATATAATATCACCAAACTATTATCCACGATTCTAGTTGATAGCACATGATGTACGACAGGACTGAGTGATTCGAGTCAATTACAACACTGTTGCTTCCCCGTCTCGAATGATTCATGTAAAACTATAGTTTTCTGGAGTAAGAGCTGTCAAATTTTAATAGACAAAATAAATATATAATTTTCATTGACAGATTTTTAATACTAACTAGCCATATATGTGACACTTTGTGTAGAACTTTAGCACAGAGTTTAATTTTCCATTTGTTTTGAGCACTAGATTTAAAAGGCTTTATCATGCACTTTTCTACCTAGTCGTAAAGATTCTTCGCCGAACACTAATCCAGTCCACGTTCTACATATACACACATTCACTTTTTACTGACAAAATCTAAGTATATTCACAGTAAAGCATACGTCTAACATCTGCTTGAAAAAATGTGGAGACTGCAATTCATTTTTTTGAGAGATTCTAAAATACCGCCTACTATCCCCTATTCATTGAATGGCTCTACTCTTCGTGGGTCCAGGAGCTTCAAACCTCGGTTTCTATGGGATCTTAGTCAAGTGTTTTTCTCTGAATAGTGGTGTAAAGTAGCTTATACATGGCTACCTGTCTCCCTCGTTGGTTTTTTCTTGGGAAAACCTTTCCACAATCGAATAGGACTACAAAATTAGGCTAGATTTTAGACCATTTTCTTTAGATTTTTCATTTATGACTTGTTTTCGGTTGTGAACGTGTTTTCTTATTTTTTTTATTTTTTCATTTTTATGATGTTAACATCTGCTGCGAAGCAACGCTTACTTGTCGCGTATCCTCATTGAACTTGGGTGTAGTGAAAGGTAGGCCGCTCTATCAAAACACCCTAGTTAGAAAACACACCGGAAATATCTCAGTTTTACTAGTCAAGGGTTTAAAGTAGTTAGATTCAAAAAATAAACTTATAATTAGCGTTTACAAGCGAACGGTCTGAGTTCCGTTCAAAACACGTGTGACATCTAGCAAGCAACACCAAGTTCTATAGATGCGGTGCTTGGACAAATACCTTCACTTACAACGTTCTAGTTCAAAATGCTGCTTCATGACTTTACATGATGGCAGAAAACTTAGCGAACAAACACTAGTCATAAATATCATTATATTGTGATTTGAGCAAATTTAGGTTATCGAATGAAGAGACATATTTATGGAAAAGCAAACTATACGACTCGTTTGTATTCACTTTCTGTCTAAATAACTTCATCGTATTTAATTATTATCAACTATGTTTATTTTTTGCCTCGTCCGTCTTTCTTCCTTTCCGATGATTTACATCATAAGTACGGAGGCAAGAGCTTCTTTATTGAAAACGAAGTAAGACAGTCACAACCATGTTATGAGAAATGAATGTTAGCGGGTGGTTTGTTCACACCTGCGAAGCAAGAGATGATTACTACCCTGTTCGTTGAACGTCTTCTACAAGGACAGGAAATAAGAATAGAAAACAGAAAACTTCGAATACATGAATCACAGTTGGAACAAGTGTGCTAGGCGTCGAAAAGTCTATTTTTTCCTTGCTTTTTTGAAAGAAATTCCCCTTCGAACTTACGAAACTTACAAAATATCACGTATGTTTACAAGTCGTACACTTTCTATATAAATTCCTGTTTGTGTTTGCGTTTTTTATGACTCTTTCGTCGGAATGTTTTTACACGAGAAATAACTGTTTATTTTAGCGTTAAAATTAGGCAGCATTTTTCAATAAATGGAAAAATGAATTGAGTGAGTGAGTGAGAGAGAGACAAACAAAAGCGCGTGCACCAGTACTTGAAAACCATGGTCAGCCAGGCGGTAAAATGTATACAACAAGAATCTTGTACTTGTGGACCGACCACCATGAAGCTGGTGGATCTATCTATCCCTTTAAAAAAGCCAAGTCTATGCATCTACGAAACAAATACCAAGCAGAAGACTAAATGTTCTCTTAGCTTTATTAAAACTTAGAGGCCTGTTTAGGCATAATTCATTACAAACTTTTCAAAAGAGACAAAAATCCTTTACTACAATTAACAACGGGCCAAATGAATTCAGGCCCGGGTGATGAATTTCAATTTGAGTTTTGAAAAAAAAAAAACAATGAACGAAAAGTAGGCCGAAATTTGGTGCTTTATAATTAAAGTTATATGTATATATATGTATTTTACACCAATAGACGCAGACTCATAAAACATTCCTTAGAGATACAAAATTCCAAAATATATATTTAGTATTATTATCGGCTCAATTCAGTGCCGTCAATTCGTTGAAACTCCATACTATGAATTCCCAATGATCTCTAGCAAGATATTCGTGCGCTTCCTTCGCTAGTAGTGAATTGTCGTACACTGACGAGCCAAACGGCATATACTTGCTTCGTATTTCCCAATATTAGTTGAACGATATTCATTATCGTCCACTGTTAATCGGGAGAATAATTTTCTTTTTTTTTCTGCGCCATCAATTTAAAACTTCAATATTGTTTAAAATAACAGATCTCATTGTAAAAGACCTGGTCAAATTTACATATAGCTATGTTATAATTCTAACTCATTGACACACACCGAATTGGATTTTCTTTATAGAATGGCAGGTGTGGGACCGCAGTAGTTTTTTCTAAGTTAGTTTCTTTGATAACCTTGAGTTCCCCGATAACAAGAAAAACAAGATTATAAGAGTCTCTTATCGATGTAGAACAGAAAAACTTTTCTTTTCTCTTCAAGATGAAACGGAAATGATTGATGTTACGGAATTCCCCAGCACTCTTGTTGAAGCTAATGTCCATTCCATTCCATGAACAATGTTTATGCGCCTCAAGCTTGCTATTCAAAACAATTTCAATACAAGTAATAAACCAGCCTTGTGTCGAGTTGTATGGCTCTCACAGGTTGAATTCGTTCACTCTTTTTCAACTTATTTTTATCTCACTAAAACGTTCTGGAACCAAGTTCAAGTCTTGGTTTATAAATTCAAAATGCAAATTGACAACTCCATGCCAATAATTCCCGTTTTTGTCCAGGAGAGTAAGTATATAATTAAAATTTTGAGTCAAATGTGACTTGTATAGCCGTTACTGTCTTTCAATCTTGTTCATATCCGAAGTAATATTCTTTCCAAAGTTCTTGAATTCTCGGGCTTATCAATGGACAGAAAACTTCATTCGCTTTTTCTTTTGTCGTTGGTTACAAAACCAAACTCTAACTACGTTTTTTGATAGGTCTAGTTTCTCTGCTATCGAAGAAATCTTGTCACTCGAAGGGCGCGGGTTCATAGCAAAGTAAGCTTCCAGAGAGCGTTTTTCTGCTGCTCCGATCGAGGTACGCTTTCTTTTCTTGTCGGAATTCGGTAGAAACGCACTGTTCATCTGTTTGGTTTTGTAAGCTTTTTCCGCTTCCTCTAGCCAGGCTGTCAGAACGGGCTTTAAGGCCATCATGTTATTATGACTTAGAGTAAGAGACTCGAATCTGCAGATTGTTGACTGGCTCAGAGAGCCAACTCCAGGTATTTTCAAGTGTGCAAGAGCTGTGCCTACATCGGCTTGTGTCACCCCGAGCTTAATTCTTCTCTGCTTGAATCGTTCGGCAAACCATTCCAACTCTCTGGGGTTCATGTCATCATTAGCGGGAACGAGAGCAGAGTGAAAATGTCCTGCAGAAAGGCTGATGGGCGATGGCGTTTCGAAGGATTTATCAAAAGAATCACTGACAGAACACGAGGGTTGCAGTGAAGCCGATATCTGGTCCAAAATATCATGTGCATCGTATGTGTCCGGTGCGTGAGAAGTGTGTAGCCCAGGAATGGAGTAACTTTGCTTCGATTGTTTAGACAAGTACTTCGGCGAAGCATCGGGCTGCGGTGCTGACAGTAAATGCGAATCATCAAAAGCATCGAAAACACTAGGTGGAATCTAAACAAGTAGAAAAAAGAAGCATATTTAGTCAGAAGCATGTTTGCAAACGGAAATGAAAATCTATGAGTATTTATTGATTTTATTTGTAACACGCACCAGGTTTGTAGATCTTGAAGGGAACGACAACTATGAGAAGAAAAAAAGAAGAAAAAGATAAATAAATACCATGCGAAAACACTATCTAAGATACTTTTCTTATTCCATTAAGATAGCGGGCGAATTCTTCAAGAAACTCTTGACATACTCGAGGGAAAAACGGCAAAAATTAAATAAAGGTAAATAATAAAGAAAGAATATATATATACCGAGCCGTTGGATCCACGAATTGAAGGTATCCAACTTGGTTCCCTGAACTGTCCTCCACCAGAATTGCTGATATAAGAATTGGAAAGAGATGTACCATTGGAGATGGATATCCGCGAGAGAGGAGGGCTAAGATTCTTGTTGAGCAAGCTGTCGCGATTCATGTTGGAGCTGACTCAGTTCGTACTGAAGACTACTACCATGACGTGAAGACGTCTTTAAATGCAGTCAAAGTGCTCGTAAAGAAAGGGACAATCATTATCATTGTGTTAACAACATTTGCACTTGACGTGCACCTGTTCCCAACCGGCTGCGCATGCGCAATTTAAAAAATTCATTCTACACATGCGCAGAACGACAGCTGGACCTGTCCGCTTTTACATGACAACGAGGCAAGGCCCGCACTTGCGACAAGGTTTTGATGGGTAAAGGACAAACTAAGTCATACGACAAATATCTGAGAAAGAGAATCAAAGAGATAACAACGACAACGACTGCCGTTAGAGTTGTCCATTTTCTACTTCATAGTTCGTTACTTCCTCTTCTTCTTCTTCTTTTTTTTTTTTTTTTTTTTTTTTTCGTGTGAGCGATCCATGTGTTACTAAATTTGCGCCAGTAGCCAAACTCTAGTCAAGCGTAAACGAGTCTTGTAAAGTGTAACATTTTGTCGACCAGCAAATCGGAACAATAAATGGCTTTATTAGGATTCATTAACGCACTTACACTCCTCATCGTCAAGTTCCTAAACCAATAGGAAAAAGCTGCTTTCTTTAATTCCAATTCTGGCATAATTTCGTTATTACATTCCTGACTACTCGTACGTGTACTTGCAGCGTTTTCTCGGCGCTGCCTGATTGGTCTATTGATAGAAAGCTTTGAGAGTTAAGAGAATTAGCCTGATGAATGAGGTAGTGCTGGTCTTAATGAGCTCGGTATGGTTATAGATAATGACAACGATTATCGCATACTATTGGATGACAACTAATATGCCAAAATAAACTTTGCAAAACTAATGAAGGCAAAATATCACGCAAAGCGAACCAAAAACCACCTTGGAATTGACAAGACCAAGTCGTCGTTTTTATTGTAAGCACATTTCAACCGTGCTCTAGTGGTCTGGATTTAGATTTCGATGGGGAATTCTCATTTTGCCGAGATAGCGTTGTTTTTGTGTTTTTATGCTAAGTTCGCACGAGGCGGCGTATCTTTATGCCAAATAGCGAGGCGATGTAAAGCGATGAGCGGTGTGACAGCTTACACTTTACGACCCACCCGCTGGCTCACTATTCCAGCCCATGCGAATAAGACTAAAAACACTCTAATTAGACAAAAACAGAATGTACCCGAAAAGATCGAAATGCTGTCTGTTGTCAAGATACGATATATTTCCGTTAGCCTTGAGGGAGACTGCCCTAAAATAATCCACATCAGATTCACATCCGAAATATCATAGTAATATAGTGCTTGGCTCTCATTCACTGTTACAGACTGGTTGACGATGCGGCCTGAGATCCTCTCGTCTATGAAAAAAATTCTTTCATAATCAGAATCATTATAATGCTAAGGTAATAAGAAAATGTGTCTTATTTCCAACAGGCTTTTCAAAAAGAGCTCCAATAAATTAATTTCAAGAGGAGATTGATTTTATACGCGCTCCATTGACAAGTACCGGTCCAACATGCCACGTTTTACGCTTCGTCAAACACAGAGACGAAGATTATCTAAAAGATCCAATTTTTTTCTTTTCAATAACGATTTGAGATAATTCCGATAATTTTTCATTCCACAAACTTACTTTTACCGAACACGGAGTGAATTGGAACCTTTTTAAACTGTAAAGCAGATTGATGTGTTTCATATAAAATGGGATTTTGATTAAATATAGGATTTATATAACAGAATGAAGCACTTTTCGTGCAAAGCAATGAGAAATCTTGTTCCAGAAGAAGCAGTACTAAATGGTTATGTGTTAAGCAGATGCTAGAGCAGCTGCCGTTTGTTTGGCCGACATTAGATTTTATTTCGACCGATAGAAGATTTCCCCATTATGGGTTGTTTCGATCAGATTCCCAAGAGAAAAAATCACGTATTTTTTCTAATTAAAAAGGACTTTGAGATTTGGAGTTTATTCGCCGTTCAGCAGCAAACCTTGTTCGTGTATGTGTCTTAGTATTTCGCGAGGTTATGATAATTATTCTCTACAACCGGTCATATCTTAAGGCAGAATTAAAAAACCAAACAGAGTATAAAAAGAATAAAATACAAACAGTAAAATCAAACTAACCTAAAGCCACAGGAACCGTGTGATAAAACTCATGAACCTATGTGGTGACGCCAGGAAAATACCCGCGAGTTATCGCTGCCAAAAACCAAAAAAGATCCGCTCAAAACTTCCCATTCTTGTTTGTACAAGCGTAATTTCAAGTTACGATCTAAGAAAAGTAGTAAACCCGAATCCCAGTTTGAATGGATGGTTGTCGTTTTAATATGTAAAATGTTGATCAAGTATTCCATTAAAAATAGACGGCCAAGACTCTTGTGTACATGTGCCCGTACATAACTGAGCAGTTTGGGTGCTTCGTGATATTCATGTATGCATGCCTTTACTGTCGCTGTTAGCAAAACCAACACAATCTAAAGATAAGGCGCACAAAGGCCGGCTGAATCGCTACAAAACGATCTTCCGTACGGGCAGAGAAAACATTGTCTATTGATAGTCGCATTCTGAGCGCGCGGCTTCCACATCGGCCATTACGTTTCTCTACTCCACAAGTTACGGACTCTATTTGGAGAAAACGAAATCTAATTATTAAAGAAAAAGGATGTTTGAGGACGATTATAAGAGGTATGGTCAAATATCTTAATATATTATAGTGAAGATTTAGACACGTACATTGAAGACTGATTTTGAATCGAGTTTATGGATGGAAAATTCGTGACACTGTTTCGAACGGCGTGTCCGCTTTCAGTTAAAACTTTAATCGATAAGAGGCCGATAAGGATTAAGAAATAACATTTAATGAAAAATAGTATTTAACTATCTAGGTGTCTTGTCAAATTACGACTTTTCGCGGCTTTCCTTGCAAAAAAAAATCGGCTCCGAGTGAGTTCAATAAGTTTTCAAATATGTAAAATCCTCCAAGGATTTTTTAATATGGGTGTTCGTATACCGATAAGATTATATTTTTCTGGCCTTAGGCAAGGGAGGTTTGTATAACAATACGTCTCAGTCAACTCGTTTCCGGAGGACCTATTGACTTTCTAGGAATTAGACCAAACAATTAAAACCTTTCGATCAATACTCTTTATTTCCTTAAGGAATCTGATAGAGAAATAAACCTGTCATGTACTGGAAACTCGAAGTTGTTAAAATCTAAGATTTGGATGGAGTTGGCGGCGATGTTAGTCAATTTTGTCAGGTGATTGACAAGCAAACGCGGGTTGTTCTATGGTTGGGTAAGGCTTGGCAGGTGCCGCAATTATACGCAGGCTGGTGTGTGCAAGTCTCCAAGTAAATTAGTATGGAAATTCAAAGTTTTGTTTGTGATCAAAAGTGTAGTGGAACATTGACTTCATAATGAGAAGAAATAATGACAAAAAAGAGAGAATCTAGCATTGGACTTAACTAGTGAATTTATTGACAATCTGTAGTAAAGTAAAGGAATTCCCAGTTACATTTGTCGAAATTTCAGTGAGACATTTGCTCGTTAAAGGTTTCTCTCTCACAAACACAATAATTTGTAATTCCCAAGTCATCTTCTGCTTAGCAAGCAGAGCACATTTCAATTATCCAAAGTTAATATCGATCAGCAAGCAGCATTATTTTTCTGCTCTTTTCCCTTAGTTAATATTCTAAGATAAGACGAAAATAATTTATTATTGACTATGATTTTGACAGACATTGGTTTACAGAACGTTTCTTCCGTGGCTTTGATGAAGAAAGTAGTTGTTTATCGCTTCATATTCATTCACAGACCACTGAACAAAATGGCGACAAATGTTTATAGATTGAAACCTAACAAGTGCTGAACCATTTAAAATCGTTTAGATCGCCTTTCAAATTGATCAAGTAAAAGAATATTAAATTTGGTCAAAATACCAAAATGCGGAAAAGCCGAACGTATCAGTCTTCTATTATTTATGTATTTATAGGTAAATTTAGATTGAATTGGATGTTACGGAGAGTTTTTGTTATCGATATATAACGTCATGTAATCTGGAGAATGGGTAAGCCCACAATTATAAGTCCAACTGAAAAAAGGAAAGTAAAAATAGAAACAAGAAGATAAAAATAAAACAGTTCTGAGATGGAATGAGGTTAGGAATGAAAACTCTTCTCGAACATCATCCAATCAAAGTTGAAAAAACATGGAGAGATGTGATAGGAATTCTAATATGGCAGTTATTGAAAAACGAATGCGTTTTGAATTTCTTTTCGTTGTTCTTTGACGATGAGGGAGATTTTGGCGGTAACCCGCGGGACTCTCGACTTAAAGTGTTCAAACCGTACCGCAATGTTGGCTCATCTTTATAAGGACGACTAGCTATACACACGGCGGTTTGTTGTTGTCGTAAACCAATACACAAACTAGTGCGAGGTTCTCTTCATTTCTATTGTAGTCTTTAGAATAATCATGTCGTGAAGAAGGAATATCCCCCCAGCAATACTTAATTGGTCTTACTACTGGAAAAGAAAATATCAATTACTAAGCTACGCGTGGATATCTTGTCACTGTTTTCAATATGTACACAAGCGTCCGTAATTGTTTGTCTGCTTGGTCAAGCATTTTTGAAAGCCAGTAAAAAACTGTCGTATCTACAGAACATGATGATGAACGGCTTAAAAATAAATGACATAAATGAGTCTTGTGATGGTGAAGAGTACCCCATGTCTGTCTGTAATGATAATAAAAAATGAATAAACACAGACTCCTAGGGGCGAAAATACGTTTTTAGATGGATTAGAATTTCATATTTCAAAGACTGAAATTTAAAATACTGAAATATAGCTCAACTCGAGTTCAGAGACAGTTTAAACTCTAGATATTTAAGATGTATGGGGATAAAACAAAGCACTGATAACAAGGAACAAATTAACCAACAGACCTATGAACACAATCGTTATTTTATCTTCCCTTTTTTCATTATTATTTCTCATTTCATTTCATTTTAATCAAAGTTGAAATTAGATGTAAGACTACTTGACCAACTAACAGTAGTCATGAAGTATAAAAAAACGATGCAAATAAGTAATCAAGTCTATTCCACTCGTTTATACCAGCAAATGAACCACTATGATAATCCTAGACGATACGACTGTATATATATATATACAAGTCTTTCCCTACGAATCATAACTATGGCATTTTATTCTACAGTGATCAACCACTTCATATGAGTAAGCTAACATCAATGATATAATGAATACGTCAGTGGAGGATGATGGATGACCATTACTAGATCCATGAGTGAATTTTCTTGTTATCACTCACTGAAGGTTTCTTTGCCTGGCGGGTCCTTCAATTTCCTCATGGGTTTTCAGTCCTACGTGATTAATTACGACACGTTCAGGAGGGCACCACAGTCTAGTTTTCGTAATAATTACTTATCAGTCACTCAAAATATATATACTTCTTTAATTGAATGTTTGCAGTCCATATTCTATGACTACCGTTAGATTATTTTAATGAGTTGGATTATATTATATACTATTCAAACAAAAAGTAGACCAACCCTAAAAAAAAATTGGAAATGGAATCTTAAATTTAAAAAAAATCCTAATTCTACGGCGAGCCAGCCAAATCTCACACATCAAACGAGTTTTTCAGGCGTTCTTTTTCAGAAATGCTGGAAAACACGTCTTCGAAGCTATCCATTCTCATTTACTAAAAAACATAAATAATTTCATGATCATATTTCAAAATAGTTGTGCGTAAAAACGGTCAAGAAAAAATTGATGGTGCATGTACCTGAAAACTACCTGTGCGAGACCGTCCGAGTTTATTGAAATAGTAAATTAAAATATTAAAACGAAAACAAAGGGGGAAAAATATTTCGCTTCTAATATTAATTTGTTGTCGAGAAAAGTTATTCCAACTAAAATATTAAAAAAATAACAGAAACAAGGAAAATATTAAAGTTTAAGAGCCATACATTTTAATGATACTTCCGTGTTCTAACATCAATATTCATAGTATTTTCTTTTTTTTTTTTTTTTTTTTTTTTTTTGGAAAAAATGTAGAGTTTAATTCCTCGATTCATGGGTCCATTAAACAATTGAGATAAATGACCTTAGACGTTGACGACCCAGCGTATATATCATTTGAGGAAAGGCAAATGTTTGATCGGCAATAATACGAGAAACACTATTTGAATTCATTATATCAAAAGGAAAATTCATTAAAACTGTAGTTTGTTAATAAAGATTTCCTAATGAGCCAAGTTAAAAGACATTTTCTAATGACTCAACAATAGGGCTTAAATTTTCTTTTTTTTGTTTGAGTTGGTTATTTTGGGAGATGTACGTGTTAGTTTTCACATGGATTGACGAGGCACCAACTAACCACGTGGTACAGTTCTATAAACCGCCTATCTACCCGCAAAGCAGGTAGCACCATTTCTGTTCTCGTCAGCTGGACTTCTTATTCAACAACCTTTAAATTCCAAAAGAAATACCCGATATTTAATTCTCCTAAGTAAGCCGGTGCTAAACACTAAAAATTCTTACTGACAAAGCTACCAAATTATATTGTCACGTGACCTGAGACTATTCTTATCTGATTCTCTGGTTTCGCTCGGAAAATCTTCAAACTTCACTCATTTTTCTAATTACTACTTGTAATATTCTCATTAAAAGCTCTTTATCTAAATTCATTTTGTTTCGCACTAATCAGGAATCTATTTCAAAAGCTTAGGCGATGAGTAAATGGATTATAAATTAAAGAAAAATTACAATTTAGGAAGTTGGTTAATTTGTTCGCAGGTAAAAAGAATTAATGAGTTAAGTAAATGACATCAGTTATCGATAATAATCATCGTAAACCATGGATTCTCTAAGCGTAATCCCAGCAAGGCATGTGGTGTACTAAAAGTAAGCGTAACCGAAAAAGGCAAACGAATTTGACCGCAGTTTTTATTCACATTTTGTTCAAACCAAAGCCGTCCGGACTAGATAATGAGGCTTTGAGGTTACGTCTGCCAGATATGGCCGGAATATTACCACCCATTCATAACGTTTGCGCAAGAGTCTTCTCTAACCCATCAAAAACATTATTACAATTTTCTTAGATCAACGGTTTATGATTTTAGATAGACAATTTTAATGACACCACAGGTAGGGATGAGTGAAAAAGAATGAATGGATTGGGTTGAGTAATGACTGTCGTTCTTTTATTAACTATGTTTGTGGGTTTTTGTGTTAGTGACTGTGGTTTGGATGGAAGCGAAATGGGTCGACAGATTTGATAATCCGCCCTAAAATCCATCACTCTTTTCTTCACACTGTGATATAACGACCTACTTCTAGCCATGAGGTTAAGATTTTTATCCTCTCCTTATGTACTCAGTTTCCAACGAAACATTTTAGATTTTGCTGTTAATCACATTCGAGGGTTTTTCTCAGGGTTCTCCAATTTTCCTCCCTTCGTCAGGTAAATCCTAACAAGTCAAATTATTTCAATTCGATTTGTGAATTAGCCGTTGCCCTGGCTTAAAAAACAGCCCAGAATCGTTTCAGGATTCTAGAAGATTTTAAGTTATTTTTATTCATATGAAATAAAGTCATTCACACTACGTTACGTGAATCTGTACCATTTGTTTTGTTTGAATTGAACGGCACGTCCTCGTGCGTGCGAATCTAAATGTACCATGCATTCTTACTCATTTTTATTTGAACCGACGCCAAATTCTCGTCCTCACGTCTTTGAAAACAGCCTCAATTTCTTCGAGCCATTGCTCATTTGCCATCCCTATATATATGTAGGAATATGCGAGACCTGTACTGAGTACTGCATGAGGACATGGTTTGAAACATTATGGGAGTGTCAGATGCGTATGTATATATGTATATTAATAACGAGAGATAACTCACGTGACTTCATTTAGTGGTTCATTTTCCAAACTCAATTCGTTCAATTCTATTTAGTTTAAATTGAACCCAGCAGGTAGACACAAAACAACGAATATTCAAATAAAGTGCAGGCAGTGGGTACGTGATAGAATGAAGCTGATCAACAGTTATAGTTTACATTTTGAAAAGCTCAGTTTTTATCAGTTTTTCACCTTTTACTTCATCCCCCCACCCACCCCTACCCAACTAATATTTTATCTTTCTCTTGATGTTTATTCTTTTCTCATTTCAGGTCTTACAGAATTACCAATTTAGTGCAATTTGATAGAGGATGTTGCACCACAGAGCTAGACCTAATTCTTGGCATAAAAACCATGCTTATTAATCATGATATTATTCATGAATTAGCTCGCAGGTAGATATTTGAGTTTTAGAAGCTTCATGTGACTCCTTTTCAAACCAAAAGAAAGGAAGGAAGAGGCAACTGAAATTCAGGATATCCCTGCCCACTTATTTGATAGCTTTGCTGTCTGTCTGTCTGTCTGTCTGTCTGTCTGTCTGTCGGTCGGTCTGTCGGTTGGTCTGTCTGAGTGAAGGAACAAAGATTTCTTTCTATGATCCACATTACAGATGTTTAAATAAAACTACAAAGAAAATCAAACTAAGTCAAACTATTCATTCATTTGCATGCTAAATAAACTTTTAAAACGACTGTTTCTCTTATCTCAATTACTGTATTAAAAAGCAAGCTATAGATAACCTACTTGCCATGCTGTGGTCGTGGATTAGTAAACACGAAAAAATAAAACGAACCCAACAGAAGCTCGAAGAACCAAGGATCGCAATATACGAGGAATTTCGCTGTAACTAATGGTGATATTCTGAAGGATGACCGCTGACTGAATAATTATAAGAGATGATCGGTTTGTGTGTAAGATTATTACAAAAGTTTACCCTAATTTTATATTGACGTAAGACCTTGTGATAAAAGAAATAGCTTTCTACCTCTTGAGCTTTCAAAATATGGACGACAATGATGCAAAATATAGTCAAGTTTGATCAAAGAGCATGACAAAACAATAATATTGATTGACAGTGGCGAGTTAAGTCATTTAGAAATCCCGAGAAATTCATTTTGATATAAGTAATCAAAACAACTAACCTCAACTCTAGACTCATCTTTACCTTGTCTGGTTCTTTGGGTCATTTCCATGTTAAATAGTCAATGGAAGAGCTTTATTAAGCCCCGTAAACCTTCCTTCTTTCTGCCCAATCTGTAGAAAAATGCGCGCGTAAATGTTGGTCACGTCACACGTGATGTCACGCAATGTTCAGTGGACAAAGTTAAGTCACAGGCATGCAAGAGAGAGAGGGCGGGGGGTTAGCCTGCTTCAAATAAACAAACAAACTATGATAATAAAAGCTGTAGTCCAACGAAAAAAGACGTGTACGCAAGGCAGTAAAGTATGTACGCATTCTCTTTTTCTTCAAGGGTGTGTATGGGGGGGGGGGGGGGGGGGGGTGGTCGTGTTAACAAAATTTAGTTAGCAGAGAAATTTTTGCTTTCAATTTTCTCTCCCAACAATTGCTAACAATGGAGACTGCTAGTAGGGAATTGAAGGGAACGAAAAGATCTTTGTACGGCCAGCCTTTCTTATTACAAATGAATGATAGAAGGAGGTTTTGCAGCCTCTAATACACCGTTCTCATAATGGCTGACAAGTGCACGAAAACGAGGTCAACCAGTTATTAGTTTACAATGAAGAAATAAAAGCGCATGAAATGCGTTTATAGAAGGAAAGTTAAGAAAAGTATAGAAATTGACTTTTTGTTTTGACCTGAATTCGCGCTATCCACCTTTATTTTGAATGACAGCCTTGTTCAGCCTCGCAAGATGACTGGATGGCCTTATTTTGGTGCGCTTGTCAGCCATTATGAGAACGGTTTATGGCATGATTGTAAATACATCAAACAATTATAATAGATCTCAGAATGTTGCATTCAGGTGTCTTCAGGCCTGGGTCACTGAATGTGGCCACTCCATCAGCGGGAGACTGGCAGTCATCGTTGAAGAAATAGACAACGCGCACGCGGGCTGTGTGCAGTTATAAAGCACTGGTTGGCTACTGGCACTGGTGTTAGGAGAAGCACGACGTGTAGCGGAAGGTATAGCGAAGGTATAGTCAGGAACCTTTTCAGAATCTCATGTAAATTTATACAACAACCAGGTGAGTTTTATGTAACCGGAAATGATAGCAGTCAAAAGTGACGAGCAGCTGTCAGGCCACTTGAAGTGGAAGATAAGTGGCCATCCAGATACTCTTTTCTAGCTGTTAAATTGGTCTTTTGTCAAAGGTTACTGTGGTCATGATAACAAAACAGTCTTTTATGATCAGTCACTTTATTATTTACAAATCGACATCCCGTAAGCAACTCCTCAGTTGATGTTGGGTAGAAACTTGCCTGGAAGTGCCGATTGCAATCAATGATTGATTATGACAGATCAAACGCGTTCTCTTGTTTCATAAGCCCTATTTAGTTGATTGTAACCACGCCCACCGATGGACCTACGATGATTGAAGGTAAACTTTGCACTCATCATATAAAACAATTTATAGATCGTGCATATTTTATTCCTTCTTTAATAACATGGTACTCGTTTGCACAGCAGAAGTTTGATCATCTCTTTATAACAGCTGGGCGTCCCGTTACTTAAGTGGTCAGAGGGCTACATTTAGTGCAACATTTGTTGATAAGTCATATTGTAGTAGTGTGTTGCGAGTATTTCATCAAGCCATTGATCAGTTGCCTTATTTCATTTTCTTTTGGTATTTTCTCTCTCACATCTCAGAAAAAAGAGCTATTTTTCTAGTTCAATGAAGCGCCAAGAGGTTAACAAAGTTAACACAATCTTATCATTCCCTACTCTCCTTTCTCTTCTCTAATTGGATAATGACTCTGAAATTAAATGCGATAACGTGGATTAATGATAAATAAATGTCTGTTAGTTTCCGCTGATTTGAAGTCCGATGTCTAGTCACTAAGCTTGTTGTTCAAACGCCAGCCAGCCTGTGGTGGCTTTTATGAAGCCAATAGATCTGCCTATCACAAGTGTGTAAGTACTACGGGTTACGTTGTTTTGATAATCGCACTCCACACGAAAAATGCACCGAAGTGAGAGCACTAGTACGAGTGAAGCAACGGATACGACCACTGAATGCGAGACTCCTGACGAAGATTCAACAGAACGACCCGCAAAAAAACGCACAACTGCTAACCGCAAGGAAAGAAAACGTACTCAGACTATGAATTCAGCATTCGAGGATCTAAGACAGCACATACCGAATGTCCCTGTCGATACCAAGTTGTCTAAGATAAAGACATTACGACTTGCTATCAGCTATATACGATATCTTAACGAAGTTCTAGAAGAAACTAAAGATGGGAAACCATGTACTCGGAAGAACTTCGTTGTAGAAATGGCTTTACAAAGCGACATGAAAGAGAAAAGAAGAAGAGAAGAGTGTGTAAGTATAAAAATGGATTAGTTAAATGCCAGTGGATGTATCCCATACTGAGCCATCGGGTAACAATGACGATCTTTAGCCCAGGACACTTCAAACATGAGTATAAACTGATACCATTCAGTTAGTGAAACGACATGCCAATCCACAAGCTGGATATTTAGGTGAAAAACAATCTAGCAATCTATTAAATCAATACTTTTATAGTATATTCTGTTCTAATTGGATACTTGTTCAATATATTATTATACTAACCAAGCCAGAGATGTTTTAATGTAGTCAATCGCAGTATCACTAAAGACTTTTAACTTCAAGTGATTCAGAATCTTTCAGTTTATTGACTGTAATATCAATAACTGTTGGTTTTATTTTTATCAAACAGAGTGCGGATTTGTCCCCAAGAAAACGTGGACGGACAGGATGGCCTCAGCAAGTTTGGGCAATGGAGCTGAGACAGTAGTAATTAAAGCCGTGGGGTCTCTCAATAAACAGAATGGCTCGATTCTTCATAGTAATCATGCACAACTTTGTCTTCAAAAGAATGAGTCCAGTTGCCAGCATATGAGAATACAGTAATGTTGAATACATGACTAAATAAGACCTGTACAATGTTGGCCAACACATCTAAATCACTTATACTGCATGTCTATCACGAGCTTATCTCCACGATCACTGATTGATACATATGAAGGTGCAGAGGGATTAGAATACTTTACTTTTCGTGTACAACAAGTGAATATCGACCAAGGAAATGACAAAACAAAAGAAATAAGTTGAAATCCACACATGGTTTGGTGGATTAGCCTCACCCAGTGTATATACCGACATATTTAACAGAATTGTAAATACACAACCACTTCACTTGATCAAGTTCACTCAGTTGTTAAAGTGACTGCACCGCCTCTGTATGTGACGATATTTCAATTTGTAAATCCTCAATCATATTTGGTATATATTATATATACATCAGTCCATATTAGACATGTATAGCAATCAAACAAGATGCACATATATGATGTTGAAAAGAACGTCTTTGACTATGGCTCCTGACTGAGGTATTTATATCTACATATGGATTGCACGTAGTGCATCAACTCATTTGTCCATTTGTACAGGACTATCAGACAATCAATGTGCCCAAAGTTGCCAGTTAGGAAAAAATGGAATTTCGATTATATCCAAAATGTGGCTGACCTTTTATCTATAAAAGAACCATCTTCGTTTTCAAGCTGTGGATACCTTAACAATAGTAATACCTTTTTTAGTTGACTTGAGTCCTCTGTCGGTCGTTGCTTGTCATGGTTGGATTTATTACAACTTCCGAGAACATGGAATGAAAAATTAGAGTATATAAAAAGTGAACTTTACTTTCTACTTAGATGTAGTTACAAGAAGTGATAACAATGATTGATTAGAGGGCAGGCAACACCACACAAGACTGAAAAATTAGAGTATATAAAAAGTGAATTTTACTTTCTACATAGATGTAGTTACAAGAAGTGATAACAATGATTGATCAGAGGGCAGGCAACACCACACAAGACTGAAAAATTAGAGTATATAAGAAGTGAATTTTACTTTCTACATAGATGTAGTTACAAGAAGTGATAACAATGATTGGTTAGAGGGCAGGCAACACCACACAAGACTGGGGTCGGCAATATAATTCTATCAATGCAACTCCGTACCTAATTGATTGTACAAACTGATAATGTACACAAACCTAATTGCAAATACAAGCAGAATGGTTTGAATTACGATTCCTGGAAAAATCAATACCATATCTTCTTCTTTGCCAAAACCTTCGATTCCAAACCAGTGCCTTTTTCCAGTTATACGTTTATTCGTTACTTAGGACAAGCATTGTTTACCAAGATGAGTGTGGCTCTTGTGAGCGTAAATGTGTTTTTATTGTTAAACTTGTACATTATTTACTTAGTCGTAAATATGAGCATGTCATGAACTGAATGAGTCTATTGAAAGAACATGCTTCCATCTGATGCCATGTACTCTTAATACCTAAGAAACCTGCAAGTATTGTAGCTTAGTAATAACCTAAAACAACATCTCCAAAGACAATCTAAAGAAAAGATCTATGTATTAGAGAATGTTTTATTGCCACATACAGTGGATTGATCCACCAGGCTATTTCACAGTCCACAACTTGGACTTTTTTTATGGTATTTATGTTAATAAAGAGTTGCAGTGGAGTTGTACACTTTGCCCACTACTGTGCCACACTAAACGCGTATGCGGTACTCAGCAGTTACCAAACAAATCACATAAATTTTCATGAAAACTTATTGAGAAATTTTTTTTTAAATGTTAGCAATTGTAGCAAAGTGTAGTAAATTCGAACATCACCGAAGACAATGAGCAATGCAAAAACCTTTTCGCTTAAAATTGCAAATATTTGAGAACCATAAACTTGTGAATACTGAATGCTGCATTCTGCATTACGGCTCGAGTTGAAAAGTTTACAGTTAATGAGTGTAGCGGAACCCAATTCCAGGTTAAATGTGGCTTTTAGATTTTCGCTGAAGGGGGTAAGCTTCTTGCTTCATAAGAAGGATTACGATTTTTCTGTTCTTAAAACAGTGATTGAAAGGGGCTCAAAGAGTAGCCACTCTATACATACCGCCAACAACTGCAGGCTGTAGAAATACGTTATTTAGCCATGACAAAACCACACCCTCTTCATATTAACTGTTCAGTAGCTATCCTTTTATGCTTATAATGAAGTGAATACCAGTTATTTGGTAAAATAACCAACAAATAATAAGCTGATAGAAAAAAGCGTTGCATTCATTTACGAAAAACAATTTTTTTTCCATCTTCTGAGTAAAGTAAAAAAATGATACATTTCGAGCCGATATTGTTTACAGAATAATGTTCCGTGACCGACAAATACCGGCTCAAGGTATCTTGAGGTATCTTAAGGTATCTCTTGATAAAACTGCCATTAATACCTCATCGACTCAGCGAATACTCCAAGTACTTCATTTCCTTCTCATGTGTTCAAAGATCAAGAGATTTCGGAACACTACATGCTCGGCACTTATTCATGGCATCAAATGCAATGCAAATATATAACTAGAAAATAAGATATAACTGAAAAAAAACACGTTTTTATTATACGGTGATGAGGTTTCCTATGAAAGATGCAATCAAAATCTCCTCGCTCTGCTTGTATTCTTAGACAGACAATGATGTCCATCTATCCGTGCGCATGCACTAAATATCCATCAACGCATCCATTCATCCCATCCATCCATCCATCCATCCATCCATCCATCCATCCATCCATTCATCCCATCCATCCATCCATCCATCCATCCATCCATAGTCATTAATTCATATTTTTTTGATCCGCATTCCTTTACCTTTCAATTGCTAGTCGAGTCGTGTAATCTTTCATAAACAACAGGGCTAAGGACTAAAACTCGTACTTATTTTACTCGAAAAATAGAAGATATCTTCTCAGAAGAGGCTTACGGCTTGTGCTTACGGCTTGTGCTGGTTGTTAGACGTATATCTTATAGAGTATGCACCATACTTGACTTTAAGTAGCTAAACTCTGTCTCAATAAGAAAGTACCCTGATTTAACCATATCTACAAAAGGACCGCCCTTCAAAACTCTTCCAAAAAGCAAAATACCATTCTAAAGAAGGGGTTTAGGATTTGGTGGAGAAGATAAGTAAGTAGTGATGATTTTTGTCTGACATTAGACACACATTCAGCTACCACGCAGCCCCTGCTTTATACAAAAGATAAGACTGTAGGTTGATCAATGTTATCTGTTCTTATCGATGTGATGATTCTTATTGGGTAGGAAGTGCTACCGCCATGGTAGAAGGGTGAATTTAAGTTTAACTCTTCGTAAGATATCGCTAGTGCCATGATCTTTGGTTATGACCGTATCTTAGAAAGCTGAAACGGCTTAGACCTCCAAGAGTTTTTTGATCCATAGAGTTGGTACACCAAAATCAAGTCATGTACGAAATCAAGTCATGTCGGGTAATGAAAGATACGAATAGAAGCTGAGAACAGAGTGGAAACGAAAAATATTTTCACCTGTTGCCAAAAAGAGTATCAAAGGGAATAATTGCTCTAGCAATTTGCAGGCGGTACGTGGCCAAGTTATATATTATAACTGATTAAACGAAAGTGAGAGCTTATTATCAGTTAAGACCACTTGAAGATAGGAGATCAGACTTACTTTCATTAAAGATCACGATACGAGAACATTTCCCCGTTTGTCTTCTGGCTTAAAATAGCGATCACGCGAGACTTTCTTTGGTGATATTCTCTGTAAATAAAAGTTAAATAAGATTAATGCTGGAGTCCCGCGCAAACCCCTCTTAGCAAGTTATTTATTCATTTCATCTTTTTTTTTTTTTTTTTTTCTTTTCTTTTTTCATGCCGTGGGAGCGATACGAAATACAAAGTATATACAATTATTCAATGGCGTGAGCCACATACACACATCGATGAATAGACCAAAGGTAACAAATGAAAGCGAGCGCAAGAGGCGAGAAGTGAAAGTGGCGGGATGGATACAACCTGCAAGTGTTTGGAGGATTGGCTGGGACGTAGGCTTGTTTGTTTTCACCCCAGCCCGATGGGAATTCCTGGCTACGCCCTTAAAGCCCATAAGTACATAAATTTCTAGTCTCTATCTAAAATGATAACAGTTTTATGCTGTTACCTATAATTATCCAGTAATAATCTACTTGCGACAGGTGCAGTTTAAGCTGAAACTGGCTGAGACAATCAGCTGCGAAGATTATCCGCGTTCTGCTGCTGACCACTGCGTGGTATGAAATGAAGTCCCTAGAAGATAAAAGCCAATCAGTTTGAATATACTGTGATATAAGAATCAGCCTTGACTATCTGTGTGGTTTATCTGGGCAAACCCTTACATCCCTTTATATTGCAGACCTATGTTATCTATGGATGTGCAAGAGTAGGTAGGCGCAGAAGATCATTCAGATAATAAACCACTTTCATATATTAATATATGTTGTATAATCTTGTTGATCGATAAGATTCATCTTCTTGAAGCCGAATGGATCTGAGACGGCTGAACATTCAATATTTATCCATTTGCGAGAGTATGTTATACGCGGCAAACAAGTATTTGGAACTATGCAGATAACAGTGGTAATAGATGCTAAGACGAAAATATATCGAATAATATATGAAGAATACTGATAATGAAAATGAAAAAAAAAAGAGAGAGAAAATGATACTGCTGCGATGCTACAAAAATATTCGAACCAAGTTAAGAAAGGTTACATCATTGGAAGATAAATCATACAAAATGAACTGTAGAGAATCCAAAAGAAGAAGAGAAAAAGAAACTTAGAAAAGAAAAGAAAAGAAAAAAGAAGAAAATTGATAGAATTAATGAAAGAAAGGCAGCAATGAATAAATGAATCGAATGAACCGCGGAATGGATGAATAGGTGGATGAAAAAAAAAAAAAAAAAAGGAAAAAAGGAAAAAAAGGAAAAAGGAAAGAATGAAACAATACGATAGCTTGATACGACAAACGACGATAAAAGGAAACAAAAAAGGAAAATCGACGCATTTTCTATTCGCAAAAAGGAAAGTAAAAGTAACATTTCATGTTGATCAGCTTTCCTGGTCCATGCAAGTTGTGTTGTAAGAAATCGAAGCAATGAAAAAATCCACGGAAACTATATACGTCCCAAAAATGGATTAAAACAGCGGTTGTTTTTTTAATTATTGAAGAAGATAACTAGATATTAATTGGATGGTTTATTGGTACTTTAGCCATCGTTTTTAAGCCTCATTAAGTCTGTGATTTCTGTCAGTGATTTTGAAGCATTTCTCGAGGTGTTGTCATCTGTGCTGCCTTCGAACCACAAAAAGGTCAAAAGTTAAACATTAAGAGTGAGCTATTTCAAGATATCTGTCTGAAAAGGTGTACAGCGACAAACGTCAACCTTCGCAGCACCACACGAAACAGTAATTAGTTATTTAATGGTTTTTTTAACGTGCTTTAAGATGTTATACAAAATATACTGGCCCCAGTGAAAGTCTTGGAACGTCGACTTGTCTTTCGTAGCAGTTAATTTCAAGTCCAACCGCTTGGTTCGTAGTTTTAAAGCGGCAGTCCTTTTTTATTCCGGATGTATATTGAGAGGGGCAGATTCAGTTTCACATTCTAGAAGAGCTTCAGGCAAGTGTTGGCCCCTTTTATTGGAGCATGGATTGTCAGTAGTGATCGAAAATATCAATGAAAGATGAGTGTGTTAGATTAGGGCTCACTTTCGGGATGAGGAGTACGATAAGGAAAATCACGAAAAGTTTCTAGAGAACGTCAAGGAAATAATGTTGAGTTAGAAAAATAGGACCGGTTTAAAAGTCATGGCGTATCATGATGAGTGTGTGTGTGTGTGTGTGGAGGGGCTTACTAACTTAGACGGCAACACCCGAAAAAAGTGTGTGTGGCCGCAGCGAGGGGTGGGAGCAGGAGAAGCACAACATGCTTTCTAGCTTTCTTTCTATCCTTCTTTCCTTCTTTCCTTCCTTCCTTCCATCCTTCCATTCATTCATCCATCCATCCATCCATCCATCCTTCCTTCCTTCCTTCCTTCCTTTCTTTCTTTCTTTCTTTCTTTCTTTCTTTTTTCTTTCTTTTTTTTTTTTTCTCTCTTTCTTTCTTTCTTTCTTTCTTTTGTAAAGTACTAGGAATCCCCCTCCCCCTCCTCCCTCCCCTCTTCCCCCTCCCCCCTCGCCGGCTTCGTCATCAAAGAAACACTTAGAGAAATCGAAACTACACTGAGCATTCTATGCAGATCAACTGGCATACGCAGGCCGACAAACGAATTCTGTTAAAACAAAACGAATTATTGAAAACAAACAAATAAATGAACCACTGAGTGAAAACTCTTTAAATTACAAAAAACTGTCGGAAAAGAAAAGAAATGAGAAGAAATAAGAATGAAAGCTACAATAGAAATGTGATGCTAGTTCACTGACAGCTGCTTAAGCCATTATTTCTTCAAGAGTACCTAGAGTTAAGATGCCATGAGGATTTCCGAACACAGATGTGGATAAAAGTCGACGAAAGTCCTTCTGTTACGTTTTATATTGTATGTATGGTTGCTCGCGTGGGTCGCGATAATAGCTCGGCTTCGCCCAACAGTTTAACCCTCAATTCTAAACAAACCTGACAAATGGTCCCCTGGATTTGAATCAGAAGACGCCTATGAAAGAAACCGCGAATGTACACAATCCATGTCACTGAAATATCTACAAGACTGTATGGTCAGTATTAGATAACACTGCGTGAAGCTTATTGAATATTTCCGAGACAACTAACAGACCAAACCAATTAAAAAGAAATCTTCTTATCAACTATACGACCGGTTATTGCGTTGTATTTATTGCTAGAGCTAAAATGCTTGGTAAAACATAAACAAACAGCGTGTGTTAATATTTACAGCGGTGATCTTTGATCCAGGGTAAGTAACCACTAATAAGCGTACCTGGGAGTCATATTAAAATGATGGGAAATCTTTCATTTGTTTAAGAAATAAGAGCAATAAAAAAATAAATTAGTCGATTCTAGGACAAAATGTTTGTTATGCTATCGCACAAACTACAGCACAATTAGTATCATCGTACAGGAGGGGAAGGAAGCAAACGTATGCGCTACTTCTAACTTATTTGTTTATTTTAAACTACAAAATGTGGGAGAAATTTTGCTTCGTTCCATGTCGCGTCGGGCAACAGAAAACCTTTTTATATTGATAAAACTAGAAGCGCCATCATTTTTAAAAATATAATGACATTTTGTATTATATATCTATACCATTAATACCATTATTATGGTTTAGTTTGAAAAGGGTTACAGAACTGAAAACTAGTAGCATCTTCAATATAATTCTGTGCTAACATTCTTCTGGCCGACAGATTTGGAAAACTTCAGTCCCAAATGAACTACTGTTGGCCGATAAACTGTAAGCTGGTCGTTAGGATTTTGCCTAGTCAAGAATCGACATCCGATTTGGTTATCAAAATGCTTAAATTTAGCCTACGGGATTTGCAGCAGTATCTCAGTGCCTCATAGAGGTCTCGCATGCTGCGCAATTACCGGTGAGAATATAAAATGAAAACACGGCTCAAAACACGGCGAGTTCGACTACGGTTGGTTTAATATCTCTAAGATAGCGTGCACCAACATTTTTAGTCCGAGACATCAATGATAATTAATCTAACCAAAATGGTCAAAGGGTCGCTGAGGTCGAATGGAGTGCGCATCAGACCGTCACCAGATGAATGAGCACTTGAATCTGACGACTACTAGAAAACCCAACACATAGCTAGAATTCTCAGGTGCGTAGTACTCTAATACCCAAGCAATTTGAAAGCTGTTCTTATCAAGAAAATACCAGTACCTTAAAGTTATCAAGATCTTGGAATATTTTATTCGATACTCTCAAAGCATTGGTTGCGTGTTTTGGTCCTGAATCAGAAAGTATAAGTCAATAAAAAGAGTCCCTGCGGTTACGTCCTCAGGCAACGTAACTTTGCAGGGATTTCTCTGGGTAATTCTCATAGCCTCAGGCCGTGATAACCAGGTGCGGTTCAATAGGACTTTGGAATGCACCTTGTTGAAATCTAGAATAGCAGCGATGCCTTTCCAGCGTTGAATGTCCTTTTCAGTCTTGAAGTCAGTTTATCTTGGGTGAGAGAAGATGCTGATATTGGGTGCTAACTGCGACAAAGCGAGGTTAGTTATTCGTATCTTTTGAAGTACTAGGCCGGTCTGTACTAGCACTGAACCGACATATATACATACATAATAAAAAGATCCATTTTATCAGGGCGCGAAAACAGGGTAGATCAGCTACATAGATCTCTCCTCAGCTTAACTTGTTCCTTATCTCGTACATGTCAGTTGTCATTTATTGCCTTGTCTTCTTGCAGATAAACATGACTGTCATAATGAATTTCCCCTGGTTTGCGTATAGATGTAGTCCTTGTGATAACATTTCCACATTTCCCACGGGTTCTGTGGGTTGTGTAATAGGAGAGGGATAGATAGAACTTATCGAATAGACTACTTGCAGCATAGAATACATGCAATCACTTCCTTATATGCCACTTTTGATAAGCGTCCGCCCACTTGATGTCCTTTGATTGACAGATTAAAACCCAGTTAAATGTCACCTTCAAATTGAGCACGTGTCAAGCTAAGGTCACGTTTGATAAGACAGCGGAAATTGATGAAGACCTTATGTCTCCTGAGGCGCGTGAAATATTTTAACAGCGTTGGTTGGTGAACTGTGATCCATATATACAGTTCCTCTCCACGCATTGCACCATGGGAAAACAATTGAGTGTCGTTCTGCGTATCGCGCGGCTAACAAACGAGCAGTGTCTGGCGACTGAGCAAAACTAGTCCCGGCGAGTATCTGTAAAGCCTAACGTTTGCAGTCGACAGTTTGACAGGCTCTTAGCAGAATAATTCATAATGTCACATCAAGAAAACCAGAGCCCAAGTGAAAGCGTAGAAGACAAGAAACAACAAGTTCTATTCGTAAATGATTCTCCAGGAGAAACGGATTTCATTCAAGCTAACAATAGAAAGCGTAAAGCTAAAACCACCAAACCAGCTACGAGCAAGAAAGAGAGGAGACGTACGCAAAATATCAACGCTGCATTTGCTGAACTGAGGAAGCATATCCCCAACGTTCCATCCGACACTAAGTTATCTAAGATCAAAACATTGAAACTTGCTATGAGCTATATTCATCACTTAGAGTTTCAACTAGAAGGGGAGGAGCAAGGCGAACGAGATAATGGGCTCCCAGTGATTGTAGAGGTACGAAGCGAAGCATCCCTTCCAACTACACCAACAGAGGATGTTCAGTTTGATCCCGCCAGAAGTCCTGATTGTTTGAGTTCTTACGAAGAGGTGAGTAGCATTCTACATAACCAAACATGTAAACAGTTAAGAAAGCTTTTAGTTGATTAGCGTTTGCATAACTGCTGCATGAGTGGACAGGATATCCTGCCCAGAGATTCTCACTCATAAAAACCAAGTGACGGCTGTGATTCTTTGATAACCAAAGCCAAGGTGAACGTAGATTTTATCGACCATAGTATTAAGGTTTAATAAACAGTATAGCATACTACAGTGATATGGAACTGGTAACCCCCTTCCTGGCCGAGTACGGTACTCAATCCATCCAAGCTAATGTGTTTTTAATTCACAACATATGTTTGGTTGTTTTTATTGTCACAAGATCCAAACTTTTTGTTTTCATATTAAATCATCAAACAATCAAATGGCTTATTTGTATTCAACATGACACCTTGTCTTTATACTCCTTAGTTAAATGTTTGCTAGTCTTCAGTTTTCTAATATACTACTGTTTTGTGGGTTGTTTCAGTCCGATGATGCCCAGAGGTACTCGCGTCGTAGTTCCCGTACGGGATGGCCCCAACATGTATGGGCCTTAGAACTCGTGCACGGTAAAAAGATCCCGACAGAGAGAAAAGCTCTTCAACAAGTAGCAGGATGATCAGAAAGCTTCTCAAGGGAATGATACCGAGTTTATCAATTGTAAAGAGGAAGAGTGTTGGAGTTTGAGTCCTGCAAACAGTCACCCTCAATATTCCAGCCTGTCATGGATTATTTGGACACTGATAAATATAACTGGATTTGATGCTCCATACTCTTAACTCAAGGAGCTATCACTGACTTTAAGCAGACATTGAACACAGATTTATATCACTCTTTAGTGCCTATCATAATCTTTTACGAGTTCTTTGTTCGATTAACTTTGCTTTATTTAAAGAGCTACAACGCTATCAACACAGGAGGGATACTTTGGTTCCATTTTAGCGCTTTTTAATTTATTATTTTTATCAAAATGAACGTCTTTTTACAAATTCATAGTGCATTTAGTAAACACCAGCATTCGTAGCTGTTTTACCTCTCTAGTATCAGGCCGAGATAAGGCTGACAACGTGTATAGCCTCGGATCTCTTCAAGAAACTTCAACGAGTTGTAAATAGTAGCGAGTAGTGTATATAATGAATTTCTTTTTAATCATTTCAAAATTGTTTGATTCAACGGAATTCTTTACGGATACCAGCTTCAAACATTCAGTATTAGGAGCATCATGACTTGATTAAACTTGATTTGAATCAAAAACTAAAAACTTTTTAATCCTCTCAATTATCAATGTCACTGAAGAATAGTGAGAATATGTTCATGGAAGATTTGGAAAGAATTTATAAATAATATACAATTTAATCCCAACTTTTAGAAACCACAAATATGAGTACCATGTTCAAATGTGGTTTCGAAAACTAAATATAACATACTTTCCATCCTTTGTGAGCAAATAATGTTGAAGGAATTTCTATAAAAGAAAGGAAAACGAAGCTCATCATTTTTACACTGTTCATTACAGTCCATCGCTTATCATATTCACCCAGAGTAATTCTGCCCAGAGTAACTCTGAATCCAATTCTGATGAGCTACCAGTTCAATTACTATCAGTATTCGGACGCTATTAGCACCGGCATTATTTATGCATGTTATAAATAAATCCTGTTTCATTTGTAGCTTTTAGCCATGAGATCCTCGATATAACTTGCTTGGAATCATTGTTCTTAAAAGCGCTTTTGAAATCGTAGGGTAAAGAGTATTTGTTAACAAGAGGTAAATAAATAATACGGGTTTCAATTTTTTTCTACGTCAACCATGATTCATCGCTGATATGTTATATATATATATATTCTTTTTGAACTTGTGAAATACGGAAATTTGACTGGCTATACGTATTTCGAAACATTCATCAACAATTTCTTACACCTAATCAGTCCATTGAGTAAGTGCTGGGAACGCATGTCCATCAGTCTTAGTTGTAGAGATGAGGGCGTTCCCTTTTCCGGCCATCAAACATGTTTTCTTTTATTTGAAAATATGGTTTTAATCGTATCTAGCAGCTGGATGTTCTTTCGGAAACCAACCGCCAATGATAACTAATAAACTGGGCAAAAATATTAACACAAATTGAGTCCTTTTCAATAAGGTTGTTGAAAATTGTAATAAATTTGTTTGACAGGATGTTGTAGTTGATGAAGCATGACTGCTTGGCAAGATACAAAACATTCATTCACAAACAGCTGCAGTTATTATATAAAGTGACGGATACTTGTAGCTTCGACAGTCCATAGCATGAATATATTTCGAACGAATTTCAGGAAATACTATAATCAGTAATTTACTCAAAGAACACACTTTGGGAAGCGCAGGTATGCTTATATCAGACTTTACCCGCCGTAATATTCAATATTGTGTTCAAAGTGTGTTCATTGACTCCCTTCACTGTGGTATATTTCAAAGTAAGCCAGTGATAAATTCTGAATTTGAACAAGCATAGAAAATCAATATTTGAAAGTCACTTGCAAATTCTGCAAATATAAAATTCATATAAGCTAGAAATACAAAGTTGTTTTACATCTCATGAGAACTGTAAACTGTAACTACATTAATGATGGAAACCATCGAAAATACAAAGGAAGTTCCCCTTTTTGTTTAAAACTACAAATAAAAGACAAGAAAAGTCTGAAGTTATTAGTAGTCTTATATATGTGAGTTATAGGGACTACGAATTTTTATTTTTTCCAATTAAGAAAACAAGCTTGAAACAAGCACTGAATATTGGAGTCTGCCTTTCGACCACATACACCGACAGCTTTCACACGAAATAAAAAGTGCTGCAATGACTCTAAATGAAAATAGTTTTTATTACTGCTTAGGAAGCACTAATACTAATCAATCACTACTGTCTTAAGATATTCCCCAGGGACGGAAGCCTATGTTCGACTCTGGGGCTATCAGTGTTGCTTCTATGGTATTTTTTTAATAGTATAGTGAATATAAAAAAGGTTATTTTGGCTTGTTAGATAAGTTTTTGGGCTTTCTATAAATAAATCAAGAAGACTTTGTGGCTAGATTTATCGCACTGACAGTTAATGTCAGTACAGTGGATATTATAACATCATCAAAGGTCTACATTATTGCCATTCTTTGGCCGTACAGGATCTTGCCGGTCTAATGTCAGCTGCAGCCATTTGGAAAATATATCATTTGCTCAGCATTTTAACTACACTAGTTATACTGATGTTTGAAATCTGGAAAGAGAATTAAAAAAAAGACTCGAGTTCTTTTACAAAATTATTTTAAGGTGGCTGCCTACTTTTGGAAAAAAAGATTAAACTTTTTTTTAAAAACTTCGATTTTCCGAATTGAAATTTAATGCTGATTCCAAATCTGGAAAGATTGGGTGTCCCGAGCTTGTTTTCGAGATAATCAGCATTTAATGGAAGCCTACGCGCGAGCAGTATGGAGCAAAAATTGCGCCACCAGAAGTGATTAGAAAAAATTAAGATTCAAAAGATAATAGTTATTTGCAGACTATATGATTGCAAGAATGACGGCTAGTCAATCATTCTACAATAATACGTGGATATTTTTGACGAAAAGACAAAGCGATACATTGATTTGTCATATTTTGTAGTTTCGGTGCTCTTAAAAAAATCTCATAAAGTCGAACAAAAATCCCTACAAAAATCTATTTTTTCATGTGTTAGAATATTTAACTTTTTCTAAGATGTTGATATGACCTAGATTTTTAGGAGTTTATTCAAATAAGCTATTAGAAAATAGAAAGTCCCGTGCAAAATTTGAGGGTTTTACTCTGTCGAATTTCAAAACGCGTATGGTTCTTCAATAAAATCTAGTAGATTTTCAGCGGTTTTTGAGCGCGCGCACATCGGCTAAAATTGAAAGTTCAAAAGTAGGCAGCCACCTTAAGAGAGAGAGGTTAACAGCAAATGAAATCAAAAATAGCAACAACGACAGCAAAAACACAAATTTACCAAAAGACAGTGAGACTTTTTTTCTTCTTTCCTTCTGACCTCAAAATAGTTTTATAAGTGATCATAAATATATGCTTCAATCCAATCATTCACCGTGGTTGGCTATGGCGTTCATACAAAGCAACATGTGAGTTGAGTGTCGTATGTTGTAAATATAGAATGTAGTGGTAGTGCGTGTGGAGGGAACCTCACGGAAGAGCCCCGCATGGGGAGTGATGGTTGTAAAATATAAGTTTGTTATAAGTTATAAGTTTACATCCGTCCCTTTCCGTCTTCCCCATCCCCCATCCATAAATGTGTGACTTGGTACTTAGGGCAAAACATTAAGATTGCGTTTCCTGTGGTAACGTGACTCGTACTGGCTTTATCTTAACTCAAATATTGAAAATTACAAAAACCACTCATGGCTACTTGAATAACGCACGAAGACATCTTTAAAAAACTTTACTAGTGTTTATAAATTAGTGATCCTTATACTACACAACCTGCATTATGTGTGCATGCGTTCAATGCGCCAGTCCGCTATCGTTTTAATACAGTCCCATAGTACTAGTTTCAGGTTTTTTTCCACGCAGAAAGAATGTACACATTTATGTACGAATAACTTCTAAAGTACACATGTACATTGTTTAGTGTTTTGACATTTGAAGTGCATACTTTTGGCAAGAACTCAAACGGTTTGTGCAAACAAAAGTCAATCAAATATTGTCGATAAACAGATAGATAATAGTCTTGGAATACTTGTCAACACTTGCTACTTTTATCAAAATAATGATTGGTAAATAAATGCTAATGGCGTCGTGGGAACTTTTTACAAATATGGCTAACTGAATATTTCATTGAGAGGAGATTGCAAATGAATGATAGTGAATACCGGTTGCCAAAAAAGTCAGTAGAATGAATGACAAAGACATTGCCGCCATGTTAGTTGATGGAACAAAAGGACCCTTGACAACCGTTTGTAAAATCCGACCAAAATGGCGGCTGTGAAAACCAAAACCGCTATAGTCATGGTGCGCGCAAGTATGAGTGTGTGCCGGTGATCACGTGCTTTTCCTATCTTTCCACCAGCAATTCTATCACCAGTGATTCTATAGTGAAATCCGAACTATGTGGACTGAAGTAAAAATTCAAATTTGAACAAATTAGAACCGTCTTTAGTCCAAATAAGTTATTCAGTTCAATAAGCTCTGTTATGACACTGTCATTTAGTTTGGTGGGATCTATTGAGGACATTCTCCTTTGCAAACTAAAAGTTAGTTCAAAAGTCAGAAGGACCGACGCTACAACGGTGATACTATTCTAAAAAGGAGAAAAGAACGGAAAAAAGGTCAAGCTCACGCACTACAACACTACTGAATCTTTCACCAGAATTGCTGCAATAAAGTTGAGGGATAGAGTCAAGAAAGGGGTTATTTCCAAACCTTCACTCTTTCTTTAAGGATTTTTGTGATTCCAGCGAACACAAATTTATTAAGTAAAAAATTATTTTCCTTATTATTCTTGGACCGCTTGTCAAAACCAAAATTTAATTTCTGAAATAACAATTAACGCTGCATAAATTACGAAGGTCCTGACAAATGACTCACTAGCAGTCAAAGAGTTACTGTCAACCAGACACACCAACCGAGATATGATGAGTTAATTCCACAAAAGTCCACTAAAAGACCAAGAAAAAGATACAATAGATTAAAGTTTTGATGGCTATTCTTACACATGCTCTTGAAACTTGAAACTGTTTCACTGTTCAACACTGTCCTCGTGGTCAATAGTGATAAATACCCTGGATGTACAAGTCAGTCCGACGGGCGCCCACTGCCTGTCCATAGGGCGATTAAACTACAACAACAACTTGGTAAATGGCTTGTTTAAGAGCCTCTTTTGTTTTGAAAATGTCCTCGTTTAGGATTCCTGCACAACTATCAAAAGGCAAACACTGTAGGTTAATTAATTTTACAAAACAAAACCAAAAATATTAAGTCCTACGTTGTCTTGCGCAAGAAAACTGTTGGTGTAAGGCTGTAGATGATTACTGAAGGGATGGATGCTGCCATAGATATTATCTTTATCTCTTATTAGCTTATTTCTTTCGTTTAATTGCTCCTTACATAATAATTATGATTAATCATGAGCCTATTTTCTCGCGTTAATTCTATGTACTTAAGCCGTGGGAAAGTTGACCGAAAATGGTTCCCTGGCCAAGGGGATCAAAATAAACAGATCTGTTGACAACATAAAGAGTTTAACAATAGTAAATAACAATTACAAACAGGAAGTCATCCTGTGTCAAAAATCTTACTTCACTATTATGAAATAATTGTTTTGTTAGCACATCTATATTACACAAATAGTCATGACTCACTCACCGGACCGAACTGTCTTTCAACTTACTTATTACTCGCTATCACCACAATCCTAGAGACTGAACCGATACATACAAAGACCAATTCAACTCTCTTATTAAAGTTGAACTCGACGTCTATGAGTTAACCTATTCGAAGTTCAAGTGGTTCTGGAGCACAATTCAATGCACAAACCTCGATACCCCAGCCTAGCTTATATGTTTTCCTCGCAGAAAAAGAAACCCTACACCCTTCAATATCTTTCCGCATTGTTAGGACCACATTCATTTGCATTTCAATCATATTTGCATCTTTGCTTCTAAAACCACAAAAAACGGCCCCTTCTCGGACAAAGAAGCATCTATGGAAGTATTCCATGATGCTTGTTAATACGAGGACCAAATAACTAAAAGGTTCATCTCGCGTTGTGGAATCTTTGAAAATGAAATAATGATTTCTCAAAGCTCTTGGCGATGATGTCTGCTTGAACGTGCTCACGAAAAGTTCAAAAGCAAGCGCCTCTTAGAAAGTAACATTTGTGGAGCTTTCAGTAAAAAAGTGATGGAAGTTGACTTATCTATTTACTCGTTTTGGCGCCTTAAGTCTGAAACTTTGAAATGTAAGTATGGACAGGATCGTTTAAAAAAAAACTCGTAAATATCTTTGGATGATAGTCAGTACCGAAACACATGGACAGTTGTTGAAGGTCGATGCATTAACTCTCATCATCATCGATGAAGTTTTCTAATTCGACCAAAAGAAACAAATTGTTGTTTTGTTTATAAGGGTTGGTATTAAGCATGTGAATTATGGCACTTAAAGGTTTCTGGCAAAGTGGTTACAGTAAGAATGAACTCAACACTGTCTGTACACGTCAGTAGTTGATATTACAGATATTAAAGGCAAGGGTGATAAGAAAAGTCATGGCCTGGCGTCCTTAGACTCATCATCTCTTGTCGACGGTTTCCCAGGAAGCAGATACGTATTACATGACTAGAAAACTGCCATGACCCAGGAATCTCGGCGTCGAGCGTGAAGCAACAGTTCCGCGCACTGCTGTCCCGTATAAACATAAGGCGTGATAATTGATTTGCGATCCATTTAATAAGTGTTAATTGATAGTGGAAGTTACACTGATAAATAACCTACCGGGATGATTTAAACAGCCTGGATTTTTTCACTTTTAAAAACACTATATTTAAGCAGGTTAAGTTTGAAATCCCTCAAGCGATTTTTCCATTTCACTTTTAGGATTGCGATTTTGGATTTTGCTTGTCATAAAACCCACGAGAGGCGGGGTTTCGTCACGTGATCGACAGATGACAATATTTGCCTTTCAGCTGTTTGTTTCCTTGTCCAATCACAGAGCAGAGAGTTTCTGGCGACGACACGACGCTCAGTTAAAAGGTCTCCTTAATTGATTGTTTGCCATGGCTAGAATTCACTTATTACTTGACCGTTTTGCCTTTTACATGCTGGTCAGTTTGTCAGTGAGCGGGCTGGCTGAAACATTACTCCATTGCTCAGCTGTTTGTTACCCGGTCGTGTGGTAACGCTCCACTACTCACAACTACTTACTAGCTCTGGGTTAGATAACCTCGAGTACCAATGTCTTCAGTCACAGCAAAGAGAACTCTATTGAGTACAAAGGCCAAGGCTTTTTCTATCGCCTCACTGGTCGAACAAGGTCAGTAAAGTATTATGAGCTATACTTCCTCTTTAACCTTGCAACCCTCAGATGGTCAATATTAATAATACCAAAAAGTGAAAATACTCTAAGATATGGGCTGATCTGAGTGAACAATGTAATATCTAGTCAAGGTGTATCAAGATGTAGCACCTACATGAGCGGGGTAGATTTGTGCAATTATAGGTCACTAAAGGAAATGCTACTCGTATATCCGCAGGGAACGAAGCTGAGTGCGGACAAGTTGATGACAACATGGTTAAGGAACCCTCTGAAGAAGGCGCCCCGTGCACTTCGTCGAGCAAGAAGCGGAAATTACTCAACTACGAAGCCGTAGAAGAGAAAAGAAAGCCCCAGGCCATCCTAGAGGGAAGAGAGCTATGGGAATGCTTCTATCGCTTGGGCACAGAAATGATTATAACCAAGAGCGGAAGGTATGTGTACCTATCAAGCTATTTAACGGTGTTCTTGGCCGCCAAAGCCACAGCTTAAGTGAGGTCATCTAGAGCCAGCTAGTGGTAATTATGCTTAAATACAAAAGGTGACTGACCTTTGGATAAAATCGTAAGGGGAAAAAAGTGGTTGGAAATGATTTTTTCGTCTGATCAAAAGACCTTTTCCATTTTTCTGTAGAATCGTTTTGTTTACACAAACTTTTGTAGTCATGATGAGGAATGTTTTTATAGGAGATGTCCCGTCGTATCAGTCCTTCATAGTATACTTCATTGTCTTAAATCTGATATTTAGCTTCAAAAGGCTTTTCGCTAAATTTTATTTTATTATCGTGAACCAGTGTCGACAATTCCAAAACACTACAAGTTGCGATCTCTATCTATCTCAACCTGAGCGCTTTTTGTCTGAAGTTTGGGTTTAGATACAAGTGTTGGGTTAGGGACTATCCAGAGAGTATTTGTCGTTTCTGACCACGTTGCGGTTTCTAATCAAGGATCTTATGAAAATCAGGAAACTGTTAGAAAAATAGTTCAAATAAACTAAATAGCTTGAAAAATCTCAGAGTTCGAGCGCTGCGAATAGCTTATATATCGTGGGACAAGGCTTTGTTAACGGATTTGGGAAAGATATGAGAATAAAATGGCTTAAGTCATTCTCACAATTGTTTGAAATTGTATAGGCCTGTGGTTTTTTGGTGATGAAGGCTTTTTCGAAAGCATTGACACATGAGCTATTCATAGTTGAAAACCAGTGAAAACACAAGATCTGCTTCTAGAGTTTCAACTACAGATCCACGTTCTTTCATATTCTTTGAAAACCAAAAGCGCGCCGCACTCTCTTTCATCGCGCTCTCGTGCTTTTCGAACCCTTCTCTTGTTCCAACAAAAACAACTCGTAGGTGATGTTGATAAACAGCGTTGAATCGCTACCTCTAAACGACGCAGTAATTGAACTTTTCAACTCCTTTCTGGCGCGTGCCGAGTTACTAATTTAAATCCTAAAATAGCTGATTATTGAAGGCGAAAGTCTCCCGCCAAGCAAAAGAATAGAACCTGTTTTCAATGCAAAAGAAAAAGAATTTGATTTCTCTGAGATCTTGTTTAACCTTCACAAGAAAATCCTCGCAGCTTGTTTGACAAAAGATCCACTGGTCAAAATTGTTTTTCGCGAACCATTTTCGGCCCATCAAGAAGCGGTGATAAAGGAATAACAGATTTTTCCTATTCATTTCTTAACTTTGCTTTTGATCTAATCAGGGACGAGACAAAGCCAAGACCCAACAAATGTCCTTGTTACCGATTGACCGGCTCTGGTTTCTCAGGGCCTTGTATGTAGTTGTTCTTTTTTTTACAATGCCATGTTTGAAATGCTTCACCGTCTGGAGTTTTTGTTTTGACATCAAGAGCAGACGATGTGTTCGTATCGAAGGAACAATACACAAACTATCTTCAGATTCTTCAGGAAAATCCAATAGTCAATAAGAAAAGAATGGACTAAATTGTCGTCATTTAACCTTCTTTTTCTCGAATAAAGAAACTTAAACGTAAAGTGGAAACAAACGTTTCCATTCAGAACAATAACTCGCCCCAAAACCTTTTCTATGTTTTTTCTTTTATTGTCTTTCTTATCTGTATTTTCAAAGTTATTTTCTGGTCAAACCTATTGGCCGTAAGTTTGCAATACTTGGATTCCGCAGAGATGCTACTTAGACTCTCAGACTCTAATGTTTTGGGCTATTTAACACGTTATGCTCGAAGACAACGACTGATTGGCCAAAAAGTGATGAAGAAATCGAATATCCTAGCATAGTAAAGAAAGAAAACCTTGACAAGGGATAATCCCACAGAGTTCTATTCGATGATTTGGACACTAGAAAAGAGTTTAAAAAGAATTGCTAGCTCACTTTTCGTTTGCGGAGATGTGGTATAGTTAGGGGAAACAACAGATCCTCTAACAAAAAAGAAATTTGAAACCGTGTAAAACGGCCTCTGCCCCGCTTCGAAAAAGGCCTGTCAGTTTAGAAACACATTACCTGCTTAAAACGAGAATTTTCAATTATCTTATAAAAATTTGCTGCTAAATTAAACATTTGAATGTAAAAGGTCTTATAAGTAAATGCCAAAGCCATTTTGGGTAGAAAAGAAAAAGAGAGTGAGAAACGTGTTGAATGTGATATAAAAGTAGTTAATTTGGAAAGTAGTCAATGCTAACTCGTGTCAAGTGTAAATCCACCATAGACTCGGACAGTACGGCAACTTTACCTAGAAAAATAAAGCTGTACTCGAGTATTGAGACTAAGAATTGCGGAGTCCCATTCAGTACTGGTAATCATAGATATCTCAGATCTTTCCCAAGTACTTTCTAACTGAGAGTAATAAAGAACCCGAAACAAAGAATCAGAGTCGGTCACACCTGAAACTGTTCGATTGAGAAGAAAGCCTCTTTCACAACCAAAATCACGAGCAAAAATTCAATGGAAAAAAACACAAATTACTAATCCAAAAAATAAGCTTATTCCAGTCGGTATATCAAATGGTTCCAGGTCACGAAAACAATCTTGAAAATCCAAATTTTGAATGCTTTTAATTTAGTATACGATAGCTTTTAGTTCTAATCAAACCTATCTTCCTGTCTCAAGTACTGCTGGTAAAGACATCGCAAAAGGATTCCGTTTTAAACAATATTTTTGCGGTTTATAGTCTTTAACGTCCACTAAAGACAGGCGCCCGCCACTTCCAGCCCGTATCAAGTGTTTTTCTTTATTTGCATTTTTGTTGATCACCTTTTATACTTTTTCTTTATTTTTTCCACTAGTCCATTTTTCTCGTACCTTACGCTAACCGCAGCGCGTGTACGAACAACAATATACCATCCTTAAATTATATTCCCAGCACGCGCGCTTTTCTAATGTCATTTTTGTTTAATTCCTGGAGAGACAAATTAGTACTGTGAGCGTTCTCTACAATTTTACTCTCGAACTTTTAAGTCTTAAGAATTATTGAGCTTTATTAGCGTAAAATCCTAAATGTAGACAACTTTATTGCTATCATTTTATTAATTTATTGATAAATCCTTCACTTGGTCTGCATTACTTTGTAAAAAGGTTATCCAATTTTACTTTGGCTTTGAACCAATGATTGTAATTGTGTAGACTGATGTCTGTTGGAGGGCTGTCAGAATAAGATGGACTCTTTATAACCTAATTCAGTGTTGTTCGCTTTTATTAATTTCACTTTTAACAAAGAGAGACCATGAAACTCTCAGTCGGCAAGCAAGTCAAGCAAGTCGTGCGCTAATAATCAATGGACATATAATTTACTGACAATCAACTGTTTTTAATACCTCTGAATTAGTACTTTTACGACGCCTTTTGACAAAAATTGGTGGTCATTTACTTATGAAATTATATCTCAGCACAAAAAGTTAGAATTCTAAATATTGCGTGTTATCCTAGCACCACGATTTGAAAAAAAAAAACCAGTGTTTATTCACTGAAGCATTGCTAGCTTAGCACGAAAAGTCAGAAAACTATCATATTTATGCTGTAATGTGACAAAGAATTGTTGGTCTTTCTATGAAGAAGTTGATGTGTTAGCACAGAAAATCAGAAGTCCAATTTAATACCATTCACATATATAAGGAAGATGTCCCTATTGTTTCTAAGATTGTCCCCTGAACAAAGACGCCAAAATACTTATCTATATTATACTCGACTCCCTAGCACTGCATTGAAAAATTGCCTTGGACTAAAAACATGATTCTATGAGTCATTCTATGATGAAGGCTTTAGCAAAAGAAATTGGAATAGTATCACACGCGATATTTCAAAAGACTGTGGTCAGGTAATGGTTGTTGGCACCATATACCACTGAAGCTAACTGAGACATTCTTAGCATACTTTACAAAAATAGAAGGAAGTTCATGTATCGATAATGGAGGGATAAATTCCACCATTATAGGCTATCATTACACTAAATATATTATTTATTTATGGCACCATTCTTAACTTCTACCAGCCATTTGTGGTCTACATTTCAATGCTAGCGATATTGGTAAAGAAAGTATTCAGTAGTAGTTTCTATGTCCTACGTGTAGCTTAGGTGTCCTTCCACCTCAGCGCCTTTCCCCCTTTTTTGACCCTTTTTTCCTTTGTGCAAGTTAAGTACCATTGATGGTTACGCCCACTGAGAAGACGGTGCTGTTTATGACCTGTTATTGCTCAGGTAGTAAAAATGCTCTAACGATACTATGGAGTTGGAAATTTTAATCACAGGCGTTTTGATCAAGGCATGACCTACTTGCGGTTAAGATGCTGAGCAAGTGAAGAGTTTCAAATTTTAGCCTTTTTTTTTTTTTTTTTTCTCAGCTTTTCAGAGGTTCATTCGTGACTGGACTTAGCAGAGGAAGTTTTGTATTAATTTCATTAGTAATTTGTCAAACGACTCTAAGTAAACTGACTTGAGTCAATTGTGGACTCATGCAAATTGAAGCACTTCATAAAACATATCCCACCAGTTATGAAAACATTATACGTTACTGACGATAAAACCAATCAGTAATTGCATTCATGAAATGCATTTTAGAAAACTGGTCCACTAATGCAATAGTCAACCTGAACTCTTAATTGATTGCCGCGCATTTCTTTGAGTCTGGTAATTGCCTGTGATAGAAAGTGAAAAACTCTAAATGATAGGAATAAAGGTTGGCAATTAGCCTCGGCTAGAGTGCATTAAAAACGATACTCATACATCTTTCATCTTCAAAAATAACCCTATAACATAATTGTTTTGGCGGAAGAAATTAGTAGACAAATTGAAAATATGGCTTCATTGTCGTAAGGCTGGTATATTAGCTAAGTGAAATACCAAGAGAAAGTGGGCTTTTCAAGTTGAAGGTTACTTTGGGCCTCTTCGGCTATTATTGTAAGGGGTTGTCGTGAGGTTCAGATAAATACCACAGTAAAGTGATATGGTTGAAATCCTAAATCATGGGTGATGATTTTCAAGTAAAATTCCGTGGTCAGTTTTGGTGGCTATTATACAGCAATTAGTTTTAGTAATTATTTTCTCAACAAAGTAGAAAAATCTACAGGAAAAGCGGAGATGATGATGATTAATACCAATTGTCAAAAGAGCACGAAGTGAGAACCACGCAGCTTAAAGAAAACCCAAAAAAATCTACGATGTAAAATACTGAAAAGTTTGGTTGGGCTCGCTAGACTCTGTAACCTTAAAATAAGACAGTTTTGTCTAATGTCCCCTCCTTTTAACGGTTATTTTACAATTTCGCAATATTCAATAGGAATAAAAATTGTAGAAGATTTATTTGGTGAACTATTCGAAAGTAGCTAGAAAGATACATTTTTCTGCGCGTGCGCATTACGGTATCGTGTGGTCTTGGATCTTCTTACGCACGTTGACTCACTACAATGATGTGACGTAACTGATAATAGCGAAAAGCGTTTGTTAACGTTTGTTAGCGCACTAAGCCCTATAAGTGCTGTCACAGTTCATCGGCTTTTGAGAGGCTGTTCGTCGATTCTCTGACAAGTAGAGGAGGCCAAACAGGAAGGGTGCCTTATTAGAAGCATTACTTAATGGCCGATTTAAGTACGTCAGGAAAGTCAGCTTACGGATTATGTGTCAAAGAACAGAATAGTGCATTTCAATAGGTATCAAGATTAATGTTATCCTAAGCTAGAGTTTGTTTTAAACGCCAAGGCGAATCGGGTATAAATGGTGTCAGAACTGAGTTATTTTGGTTTTGTTGACAAGTACCATCACTACCACCCTACTTATGAAGCGAGAGACGGGAAGAAACAGCCAATGATAACGGAATAAATCCCGCATCAATAACACTATAGCTAGGGGGCCTTATTGCACGATGAAAAAAGAGAGAGAAAAAAATAGAACATTCAATATTAGTGTTCTCGAACGAAGGCGAGCCGTAAGTCTAAATCTGTTTCATACCAAAAGAAAAAAAATCGCTCAGAAATAAATCAACAATTAGATTTGGCACCATTAGACGTCCAGTTAAAAATCCATTTCCATGCTCTCACAGAACACAGATAAAACCAACTACCTAATTGTAGTGGTGTACATAATAGTGATATTATTACTTTATTGACGGCTATCAACCAATAAAGATCTAGCGATAAAGATAAGTGTACATATTCTAATCATTCCATAATCTTAATACTGACCTTGCTTCCTATTAAGAGAAATACGACCATTTGAGATAAAGACCACATCAGACAAAAAAATACTCAAAAATAAAATCAAAGACTTACTTAGTTATATTGCCTTCATCGATTTTTTTCTGAGGATGCTCTCTTCGCTGGCTCGCTCTATTGCCATCTTTTCGTGGGGTTCCATTTTCTTTTTTTTCTTCTTTTTTTTTTTTTCCACTGTTTTTATTTCTTTTTTCATCATTGGACCTTAAATTGAGAAATTTTTAAAAATCATGTCTTTTCTAAAGAGTTTTTGATGCATCTATTTTCTTTACTAGGTTTTATTTTGAACCAAAAATTATGTCCCAAAATATTTGATAACGATGATAATAATTTATTTAGCGCCCTTCCTATAAGGATATAATTCAGAGATCCTACGACCTGTTTTTTGTCAGACTCTCTCTCTCTCTCTCTCTCTCTCTCTCTCTCTCTCTCTCTCTCTCTCTCTCTCTCTCTCTCTCTCTCTCTCTCTCTCTCTCTCTCTCTCTCTCTCTCTCTCTCTCTCTCTTTCTCTCTCTCTTTCTTCCGCCTTTTTTTACTCTCACCATCATTAAAAACTAACATTATGTTATTGACCCCTCCCGAACCAACACAAGTCATCACCTGGCCAACCAAACCGTAGCTAATCTACCCCTAACTAGCAGTCTTCCTAATATAATTCAGGGCTAATTTAAGATGTTTGTTTTAAAATGGTCTATGACTTAAGAATCGTGTAGTCTATTCTTTTAAGAGTTCTTTTATCAGAAAAGAAGAGGAGGATTGCGTAAATAGAATTAAGTAATTTCATGTGCTGATCAAAGAAACCGATAATTGTACATCCATTAGCCTATTTACCTTGCTTTCTTATTTATCCTTATTTTCATTTATTTATTTATTTATTTATTTGCTAATCCATTCGATAATCTTTTTTTTTTTTTCAAGCTGTTTCTAGTTTTTATTTTATAATTTTTATCTCCTTATCCTACATTTTTCTTTGTCTTTTTTCCTGCTTCTTAATTTCCTTTTTCTTTATTCTTTTTTATTCCTTTTTATTCTTTTTATTATTCTCATAAGTTTTTTCATTCTCCCTCTCGTTCTTTCCTTTCGTCTTTCTCTTTTCTTTTCTCCTTTCTTTCTTTCTTTCTTTCTTTCTTTCTTTCTTTCTTTCTTTCTTTCTTTCTTTCTTTCTTTCTTTCTTTCTTTCTTTCTTTCTTTCTTTCTTTCTTTTTCTTTCTTTCTTTTCCTTTGGCATCTCTTTTAAGCCATCTTTGATTGCACTTTCTCTATCTTACACACACACGCACGCATTACTAGGACTGGTGTAAGCTCGCTGTATGGATGTTTGTTGATCGAGTAGATCTGTTATCTGAAAACACTCGGAATCGACTCAATTTATCCGGACTGGAAAGAACAGCCTTCCGAGCTGCACAAACAATAGAAATGCACCTCACTCCAACAGAAATAAATTCACAGATAAGAAAAGACAAAGTCACGGAACTGAGCTCCGATAAACCTGTAAAATAAAGCAATTATAAAGTTGGAGTACTAAATGGTGTAAACCAATACATTTCATCGTTTGAGAACCTTTCTACGAGTTGAAATACCAAACGACAGATTGCTTGTCAATACCGAAATAGCTTAGTAAACAATGGGTTCTCGAACTAGCAGAATACAATAAAGAAAACACATGCACCAAGAAGAAAAAATTCAGAATATCGGACTGCACTTAAGAGTCAAATCATAAAACAAAGAATAGGTTTCTAGAATCGTGTAATGAAAGTTAGTTCAAATAAACTGTTTCTTGACAATGTCGAAAGTCAAGATTAGGAAGTCAATTTGATTGACGCTAAGGCTCAATACTATTAATAATATCACGAAATCTTAGTATTGAATGAATCGGTTCAAAATGGACAAATATTTATACATGTCCATCAAGATAATATCATGGTCAGTCTGATGGCAGTGAGGAGTCTTTTTCCTCCATTCAAATCATTTGATATGTTTGTGTATGTTTGTTTTATGCAGGCGCATGTTCCCGCCCTTGAGGGTGTCATTTACTGGGTTAGACCCCAATCAGACATACGCTGTCGTGCTGGATGTCGTGCCTTTGGACAACAAGCGTCATCGCTACTCCTATACCGACTCTGCTTGGTTCGTGGCGGGCGAAGCTGACCCCACCCCACCACGGAGAGTATACACACATCCTGAGTCCCCCTTCACTGGGGAGGAATTAGCAAGACAGGTGTTGTCGTTTGAGAGAGTAAAACTTACTAACAACCCTAAAGACTCGAACGGAAATGTAAGTAGTTAGTTGGCTTTTTGTCACATCTTAAAATACTGTTGTGTTTTGGGCGAGTAGCAAAGAAAAGAGAACTGAAGACAAGACCATCAACCAATCACGACAAAGGAAAATCTAGCTAATACATTTTCACACCTTTTCACACACCGAAAAGTTGAACAGAAAAAGAAGCCTTATGGGTTTAGGAATTGCTTGTTCTTCATTTCTTTTCTTCTTTTGAGATTTCAAATTTTGACTAAGCCGAACCCCTTGGGTCTACGGGGGACTCTCACCACGCGGCAAAATACTATGTCATGCTAGCTTTAAGAGAAGCGAGAATAGTCATTCTTCTGACACCAAATTGAATCACATCTTGGGAGGATTTGCCTTACGACAATTGGGGTTCCTGTGTCGGGATATTCGGATATATATAATCTAGTTAGCGAAGATCTTAGAGACGCTTGTACATCTGTCAATTGAACTGATAGCTAAAAAGGCCATTTCTGAATCACAAAGGAAAGTTTAATAACACCTGAAAGGCCAATTTAATCTTCTTAAACATGATATGGTTTTGGTTCAATCCACTACGAAACCTTCCACACTTTGTGGTTTTACTTGTATAGAAATCTGACACTTTTCCTTTCATCGCATTCTCAAAACAGGTGTTTTTGTTCTTTTTTCTTGAAAAATATTTCGATAGAAATTTTTCATTTTTAAAAATGGGCGTAAAATGCAATAAAAACTGTCATTATTTTGGGACATTAATTCTTGTTGCTATGTCTGGTTTGGGTTGTTAAAAGCCGCGGTAGAGATGCTTTTAGTTGCATAGTGAGCAAGAAAGGGGAGGGAATGTAACACGATCTGCGAACATCTTACACGTGCGACAGGGTTTTAAAGCTATTTTATCCTCTAAAAAGGTCCTAATATTCAAACGGAAAAGCCTATAACTCGTTAGACAAACTAAAGTGTTAACAAACATCATGTTCTGATGATATCTCCAAGCATTAGACGGAGCTGTAAAACTTTTAATAGCCCATCATAAATCTTGAATACTAACTACTTTGATCTCAGCACATCCCTCTTGCCAAAGCTGAAAGGATTTGGGTTAGAAATCAGCCATTGAATGGCAAAAACGCCATTGATTTTCATTCAAATTTGTTCCGTGACTTTGTTATCATAGATGTTAGTTTGCGTCTCGTATGGTTCTGATTTAATTACTACACTATTTGTTTTTGGACTAGCAGTAGGAAGGCAAAAGTCTTCCATAAAGCAATCAATACAGATTACTGTCAAGGCTTTCGCGCCACGTTAGATTTTCCCGCCATTTGTGTACAAACCCAGCTATCATTTCTGTCGCGTCCGCCAAACTCACCTTGGAAACCTCACGCAAAGTTAAAAGGAAACAAAAAACAATAAAAAGCCAAAAAAGTGTTGCCAGTTTATTGGGCAATAAATATTGTAAACCGTGTCATCCAAGTAAAGTGTTTCGATAGAGTTTTTGTCTATAAAATATGCTATGACAAATTAGTATCGCTTCTCAAATCCATCAACCAATACTGAATAAAACGAACAAATAAAACAAAACAAACCCCCACAAATATGTAAATGTGTCAGATACGTTTTTCATAAAAAGGTTATCTGCAATTTCCTTTTCGGGTATGTTTAGGGATGCTTAGAAGAAAAGGACCTTGGCAAAAGCATTGCCCATTATTGAGGGCGAAAGATTCTTATGTATTTATTTAATTAGCCGGCTCTTAAAACCGTCAAAATCGTTCTGTCAAACAGGTACCTAAAGCCTTTGAACCACGGCTTAGCTTAGCTTACATATATTAGATATATATGTATATATGTCACTGGCGCTACCTATATAATATACCCATTTGATCATTTCTCTCTAAGGTGTAAGAAAAGAAAAAGTCAGCATAAATCACATAGAAATCAACCCAGTTTTATTCAAGATTTCCATCAATATTTTAGTAGCTAAGGCTGGTTCTTTAAGACATTTCTAGATCTATCCAAGTCAAAGAATTTATCAAACGTAGCCTAAGGACTAAGAATCGGTGTAATTTTTTATTTTTATTCTTAATAACGGAAGTTTGAATCGACGTATATTCAATCTTTGTTGTGGAATAAAAATGCGTTGTGTTAAAAAAATGAAAAATAAAAATGCGAGTTTTTACGGTAAAAAGGACGATGAAATTTGAAAACTCCAAAATCACATCTTTCTGAGCCTAAAATCAGGTGGTACGAAGCGATTGTGTCTGTAAAAAATGCTCTAATTGAAAGATATCAGTGAAAGAAAATAGATTTGCTTCTAGAACATAAAGCCATTGTTCGATAAAACAACGAGTTCCACTATACAAGTATCAACTTTCAGGAAAAACCCATTTAGTGCTACATTCAGAGAAAATCATTTAAAGCAGTTTTGATTAAAATGCTTTTTCTTCACAATTCGAGCTTAATTTTAACGACCATCATTTACTTCCAGTTTAAATTTCTCTTTTTCAGCTTGTGTGGGCTTTTTCAATACTGGAGATTTCCAGTCCTCACGCAAGAGAAAGACAGTGAACAGATTGTTAGCACGGTTTCGAGCATATTTTGTTCAAAGTATGACAACCAAAGCGAATCGGTTTTAAGTCTGTTTTGATTCAAATACTTTGATAAGTTGTTCGTCGTATTTTCAATCAGGCAGGCATTTTCTCGATATTACTGAATTGATTCATGTTTTTTTATACTCCATCGGCGGTTCTACCAAGACCACATATATAGAATACATGTTTCAGTGTTTTTTTGACGTATCTTGAACTAATCAAGACTGAAGCATCTGATAAGAAGTACCTTTGGAAGTACCAATGCCGTAACAACAATGTTTAAAGCGCTTATTATAGCAATCTGTATACGAAACGTCCTTATCTTTGTTCGTTCCTTGCTTTTTTATCTACAGTTTTCTTTGTCGTTAAATTTCTGTTCCTTTCGTTCTTCACTTTTTGCTTTTTTTATCTTGTCTACAATATCTACATCATCTACATCAAAGTTTCCTCTTTAATGCTCTCTTTTCTCGGCTTTTTAAAACTGATATTACCTATTTATTTATAATCTGGGAAAACTTCAATAGATTCCGAGTTTTATCATGTTTCCTTAGAGATAAATAAGGAAAAACAGAAGCGACAAAGTTAGAAAACGTTCAACATTACATTTCAGTAACAAAACATTCAAAAGCAACATTATTCTTTGAACAGGAAGATTTCAAAATAACTGCGCGAAAAAAATGAATTAGTTTTAAAAATATAAATACATTTTCAGTCGAGTCAGCGCAGTGTTTCTCAGGCCGACAGGAGGGGTTTTCGTAAACTGATCATGAATTTCTTTATTCTGCTTTGTTTTGCTCTGCTCTGCTTTGCTCTCTGTTCTGACTCACGTTTCTTATACTATCCTTTCTTTCCTTTCCTTTCTTTTCCTTTCCTTTCCTTTCCTTTCCTTTCCTTTCCTTTCCTTTCCTTTCCTTTCCTTTCCTTTCCTTTCCTTTCCTTTCCTTTCCTTTCCTTTCCATTTCATTCTGCTCTGTTTGGCACCGCTTTACTTTGTTTTCTCTCTACTTTTGGTATTTTTTACAATCTCTTCGCTGTTTTTTCTTTATTCGTGTTATGGTGCATACCAGCGTGTTATGGTGCATGCCAGGTCCCGATGAACGCATTTCCTCAGGCTATTCAAAGTTTTCCTCAGTAAGAGTGAGTTTAGATGTCAGCCGTAAATCTTAAGTGCCAAGACACTTTGCGCAAAGAAAGTTCGTTAGCTACCATAGCTCCTAGAACCAAGTTCCGCAATATGAAACGTCAGTCATTTAGAACATTGATGTCCAAGAAAATTAGACAACTAATTTGTATTTGTCTGGGTCGTTGAATGAATCTTGGTGATATACATAGACGACTAAACGTGGCTAAAAAGAAAACAGGCGAACGAGCATGTCCATAAGTTCATCATTTAATTGATGAATAATTAAATGAATCGAACTGAAGGAAAGAATTTGAAAAAAAGAATGGATGGATGGATGAATAGATGAATAAGAATAAATACACAAAACAAAAAATGAAGAGAAAGGTGAAAGAAAGAATGCATGGATGAACAAATAAATACATGGATGAATAAATGAATAAGAATAAATAAACAAAACAAAAAATGAAGAGAAAGGTGAAAGAAAGAATGCATGGATGAACAAATAAATACATGGATGAATAAATGAATAAGAATAAATAAACAAAACAAAAAATGAAGAGAAAGGTGAAAGAAAGAATGCATGGATGAACAAATAAATACATGGATGAATAAATGAATAAGAATAAATAAACAAAACAAAAAATGAAGAGAAAAGTGAAAGAAAGAATGCATGGATGAACAAATAAATACATGGATGGATGGACGAATAAATGAACAAGAAAAAATAAATGAAGAGAAGGAAAGTGAAAGAAAGAAAATAAATAAATACATGGATAGATGGACGAATAAAGGAATAAGAAAAAATAAATGAAAAGAAGGAAAGTGAAAGAAAGAATGCATGATTGAACAAATAAATACAAATCAAATGAACAGACAAAGAAAGAAAACAAATGGATGATGGGCGGATGGATGAGTGTGTGGGTGGGTGTATGGGTGGGTGGGTGGATGGATGGATGTGTAAGAATATTAACTGTTGATAATCTTGTCATTTTAGATAATCCTCAACTCAATGCACAAGTACCAGCCACGTGTACACCTCATTAAGAACCCGTCCGAAGATGAACAAGATTTAGACAAGTCTGATTCCTTTATATTCCCAGAGACAGCGTTCATGGCAGTAACAGCCTATCAGAACCACTTGGTATGTTTAATCTTACTTTTGAACTGATCTATAGAGTGATTTGTGTTGTCCAGCTCAAAGTAGATGAACACAACATCCAATCCCATTATCAGTGAAGAAAACTGCCAGAACATGGTTTACAACTTGTTTTTAATTTTGGGCACCGCGGAAGTCGTTCTATCGTGCAGTTCCAATACTGTACAACATCTAATGCTACTAGTAAGAAAATTGCCAGTAAAAATATTCACGAAATGCTTTTTATTTTGGACCCCACGGAAATCGTTTTTTTTTTTAATGCCAATGACGTAATACTCTAATAGTTATTGGTCCAATGGATGGCCCATCAATAAAGTTGATAATCGTGTGTCCAACACGGTCCCCACATCAAAAGGCGCGTATTTGTACTAGCATTAGGAAGATCAACACTTAAAAAACCTTGAGCCATAAAATCAATAATTAATTTCTATAGTGGAACCTTGATGATCAAAATGATAATGATTATCGATGAAAACAACTAGAAATGTTCATTTATCTAACAAATAATCCTGTTTTTAACTAGATCACACGATTAAAGATTTATAGCAATCCATTTGCTAAAGGATTCCGCGACACGACAAGGCTCCTACCAAGCTTTGAAGAGTGAGTCTTGAAATAGTCTTCAAAATAGACGATCATGCATAGGCAGCCATGCTGGATGATCAAACCAGATCTATTTGTTTACTGAGAAAGAAATTGATTTTTGTTTTCTAATAAAAAAAAATATTTCATTCTCTGTTCATGACCGTCAACATGGATGCTATCACGCGATCAGTCAAAAACTCTATTCAATTGTTTCTCGAAGAATCGATGTTATATCATTGAACAAATTTTTAAACCTCTTGGCTGGGATAACCTGCCCATTCCGAACCTAGGTGCGAAATGTGCATTGTTGTCAAAACTAACAAATATCCTTGTCAGTTTTATCATTGAAATATTTTGTACCAACAATGAAAAAATGCCATATATGGAATTCTTTTGTTTGACTCTCCATTTATGATCCCTGGTCCTCTATCCAGCTATGTGTTTATTAATATAGTAAATCTATTCTGCAGGGATGGATATGTTATTCAAAGTGATGACTTCAGTAGGTGCTGTGATATGAGAGAGAGTATGTGTTGTCATCTCTCGGGACAACTAAGTTGTTACCCACATGACACGCGAGATACCACAGGTAAGCCATTATTACATATATGTACAACTATTTGTACAGCAGCTGCAATAGAGTTGTTGCACCATAACGTGACAACAGCCATGTTAGATGGCAGGAACAATACAATCTTTTTAACATAAGAAAGAATTCAATTTCAAAGAGCAGAGAGATCTCATCGTTCTGCCATCCAACCACAGGCAGCCCAAGCTGTATTATGGGCGTGGGACCGTGATAGCGGCAACCTCTATCTGGGTGTGTGGATAGGGGTACCCGATTGTCAGTTTCCTATTAATTTTTCGGCCGAATATCAGTTAACTGTAATAATTTTAAGAGCGCTAGCCATAATATTAAACAAAATAATGAAATATTTGTCAATTAACTTCTATCATTATTTTTGACCAACTGTCATATAACTACTAACCCTCTTCTATAGCTAACAGTTCTTAATCTACAGACCTACTAAGTGCCTTCCCTTTTATCAATTTTTTTCATTCCAGATCATCGCATTTTTTCATCTCAAGATACTAGATGGGCTTGCACGGATGATTGTTGTCACGGAGCAGAGTATCCATGGAGACCAGCCCATGGTTACGCGCGCTCTGTTGATTTTTATTCAAGTGATGGACCTCCGTGCGCGCTAATGAACTGTTCTAGTGCTTTAGCAGAAGAAAGGTTACGAGATTACTGAGGGGAACTGGGGCGGGTAATTTATTTAAATGAAAACTTATGACGCAAGATGTTAGTAAATATTAATGGAGCGGTCATTGCTTTGAGGAGGAGATCTAGGACGATTAATCTGAGTTAACACATTAAAATCTCTCCCGACATCTCCGTCAATCTAGCAATAACTCCCTCCCCTCACCCCCAAAAAACTTAGTTATCGAAGAGAAAAGAAAAGACGATTTACCAATAACTTACTGCTAAATGATTCCGAACTCCAATTAAATCGCAAAGTAATTCTCGTTCCCTACCCCACAACGCAAAGTAGTGACCTGTCCTTTATAAGTTATATATAGATATAAAACATATAGCCATTTAAATTGTCAAAGTGTGGGAATTAGTGAAAAATCCACTGAAGCCATCAGTGAAAATTCTTGCTACTTTTACTGGATAATTATATTTGAATGATTTATCAGTAGCGAACGATGACTTATTTGCTGCTGTCAAATGGCAGAGGCAACAGACTGATTGCTTGGTACTGGTTAGGCATGATATTTTGCGAGAATCCCAGTTAAATATTGTTTTATCATCCGACATTGATTTGTTTTCCTTAGAAATATTTGAACCGCGATGTTAAGATGAATAAATGGTTGTTAAGACAACTAAGGCACATGCTTAAACTTTCATGTCAAACAACCCAACACGAGTGTTCTGTAGTGCGCATGCTCGTCAAACAGTCAAACAGGACTTTTGTAAACTGCGCATGTTCAAACCAATACCTGCGCGCAATACGCATGCGTAATAGTTTTCTGTCGAATGATAAAACTAGGTATCTTCGTAAGAGACTTGCAAGTCGGGGGTAGGTTCGGGAGGATTAACTCGTGTAAATCTGGAAACTCCCCCGACTATATGACTCCTGTCTTGTAAATCACCTACACAGGAAACCCACTCGAAGGCATAGATCTTCTTAGCGTGACTTGCTCGCAGCTTATCAAGATCATTCGGTACTAGTTATACTAATAAATCATGATAAACCTATATTATTTAAGAGTTCTTATCCATTGTGTACATATTCTTAATTAATCATTCTGTTAATACTTATTTGTTTAGTTCGTTAATGTTCGATATGAAAATGTAAATGAGCTTTTATTTATATTGTTAAGGAATTAACTTGATGTTGATTGAGCGCGAATATTTTAAAAGTATGTAAAACTTTGACATTAAAAGCAAAGAATGTATTTAAAAACAGTGACCAATTTTATATGATTCCAGTTCGTTCGTTGTTTGTTTGATGTCAAAAGGCGTAGTCCAAATGACTGTGCTGAGTAATAAGGACATTTTCTCACATTAAACCACATTTCCAATTTTTTTACGTAAGAGAAATTCATCGTTCACAAACAAACAATCAACCAACCAACCAATAAACTCTTTAAAAATAGAGTAAGGTGAATCAAATACTTAAGGAATAGGGACCTAGACAGTGGGAGGGATGGGCGGGATACCGTGTAACTCTGGATTTGTATTTAAATATACTAAAACTGCTATACTGCAAAGTCAAATTGCAGTAAGGAATGTACTTGTGTTTCAAGGTATTGCTATATATAAACAACGTACTTTTATATAGCTATAAGGTCACGTGTTTTTAGAATGTCATGGAAACGCCTTGATTGACTTCCACCAAAAGCTTCTTCTTCGCGACAGAAACAATCGCTAGAGCGGAGCAGGTGATTGAGAATGGCTGTAAAAAGCATTTCAATTTGTACGAGAGAAATATTTTTAGGAGAAAACGTTTTGATTTTGACAAACAATGCATTGCTCACCTATATATCATAAATTCTTACATCATTTTTAGTTTTATCTACATATATTCAAATTTCTTATATATATAAATATTTTATATCATATACATAAATCAGTCTATTGTAAAGCGCATCGATTTTATTAGGACGCGCTATATAAGAACTTATATTATTATTATTATTATCATTATTATTATTATTATTATTATTATTATTATTATTATATTCGTAAAGCCTGAAATGGCATCAGGACAACAGATGAAAACGTAATATTAAACGCACCGGGTACCGAGCCTAGAACTGGAGCGTTATCCTGACTAGGCAGAAAACGAGACTATATACTCCCAGAAAAACTAGTTCCTGTAGGTGGTTCATTTGTAGAGGCCTTTATATATTAGCGGAGGCCAAAAGGAGCGCGTCTAGCACTGAAAATGAGCAGTCTAGCAATGCGCATGCGCTTATGTTGTTCAATCTGGCAACGGCTAGCACTGAAATGAGACGCTATTTATTTTAATTGTTTTATTCTAATGACCTTGAAAAGTAATGAAACGAAAACATTACTGAAAGGACCTTGCGATAAGTGTAGTATTAATATTCAAATGGTTAAAAGCTGTTGCTTTGTTTGTAAGATAAACTGATTACTGCGCACAGTTGTATGTCTGGTAATCAGGTAGAAACCTTGCTCAAAAAGTAATCACAAGTAAGTAATATTTTTCAAAGGTGCTAGTTTAATAGAATCGAAAAATTAAAAGTGACGAGTCAGGCAAGGCTAACTCACGCTTTAAATTGGAATTTATCGTAACGACTTTTGCATTTTACAAAGGGACAAAACCGTAGAATCCGCAAAAAACCATCAAATCAAGGGAGACCTCAAAAAACTCTGCTCACGTGTTATGCCAGGATACGAACCCGAGACCCCAAGGGCGAGAAGCGAGTACACGCGCGCCACCCTTAAAAAAAAGTAAAGCATTAATCGACTTTGCGAGTTACCGACCACATTAATTATCTTGATGCCGACCAATGAAACAATAGCTAGCGGAGATTACTAACATAATTGATTTGTTTGTGAAAGCTTTATATCGAGACTTTTGTTTTATCATTCCTTCTCGCTGCCCGAAGAATTACTACATCGCACACTCAGTAAGTAAAGGAAAGTTTAAAATAAGGTAAAATGGGTTATATGTTTAAATTCTTTTCAGTGTGTAAATGTTGTGGTATTCTTTTCTATCTTTTCACTATTCTTCTTTTTCTCTTTATGTGTGGTTTTGATTAACTTCGGCAAAGTTTGTATGGTCTCATTCAATTAATCATTATGCATGAGTTTTTACCTTTCTCTTTTTCTTTCTTTCTTAACCAAAAATTCGTAAAGGAAAGTAAAACGTTAGGGTTGTATCAAAACCGAAAAAAATCGAAAAACCGCATGTAAATTGTCCTAGCCCAACAATCTGAAAATCCATTTACTTTGATAACTCGATTGTTGCTGTTGTTGTTTTCGTGACCAGGTAGACAAAAAGAAAGAGGAAAAACTAAATTTAAAAATGAAGGTTATAAAAAGGAGGGGGTGGGGAAATAATGTAAAATTTAAAACAGAAGATTTTGAAATTCACAGTTGTTTTTAGAAATCATGATTATGCAACTAAAAGTAACAAACACATTTTCCTTTTCATTTTGTAAAATTATTCAAAATTCGGACGAAACGTCTCGATGGTCATTGTATCGATGCTTCCATTACACCTCCCTGTCATTACTTATATTTTCAAGCTCGGCTCAGTATCTGAGTTCAGTATCTTGGACTGTTTTCTCATCTCAATCGAGGATATCTTCGTGTTAGTGAATATTAATCAAAGGTGTAATTCGAACAGATAATTAGATCCATCTGTGTACTTCACGAACGCCCACAAATTTCAATACAAACAACAATGAATAATTTACTTACTAATTCAGAATGAACTTTGTGGGTCTTCAATGTAAACTGCTAATTGGTGTTCTCCTTTTGATCTAAAAGATAAGCGTTTTTCTTCTCATTAGTGGTTGTTATGACAACGACAATAAGCCACATACTACATAATGCATCATTTAAGGTGATTAGGGCTGCATTCGTTTAATAAACTCTATAAACTCTGCTAATAGTTCTGGGCCGGCTTACATTTGACAACTTTTCGGGTTATTAAAGGGAAAAAAAAATTATATGAGCAGGAATTAAAAAAAAGTACGCTATGAAAAGTATGTTATAGACTGAAGCGCGTAGTTTCCAAGCTATACGACCCGCCCCCTATCATTAATGTAAAAGCCTGGGGCAATATTTCCCGGCTATATAACCCAGGGCCCAGTTCTTCAAAGCCCGATTAGTGCTAATCCTGGGATAGCTCTTAGTAAGACCTATAGAGTTAATCCTGGATTAGCGCTCATCCAGCTTTGAACAACCCGGCCCAGTCATTTTATGGGGAGGAGGAGGGGAGTATCAGCGGCTCTATGCTTTGAAATATCAAGAACATTCACGCCATAATTTTATCAAACCCTGAATATATATCTAAATAAGGGCATAGGGAAGAAATGGCAAAAAGCTAATAAGGCAATTGAGGATTGAGGGGGGAGGGGGGGGTAAGATAGGGTCCTAAAGGGTGTCTATTCTAAATTAATTAGTTCAAACAACTTCCAAATTATTTGATGAATTTAGGAAAAAATCCCGTGTTGATGATTGCCTATTTCCTAATTGGTTAAAAATCCTAGTCCTAGTGCGCATGCGGCAACCTCGTTTTTCGAGCGCAAAACCAATCTCGTACCCGGAGCCTTTGTTTCTTCTGGCCTGCGGCGAAAAACGAGGGCTCTGGGAAAATCCATTTTTTGCGCAATTTTCCGGAAGTTAAATATAATCAATGTCATGCTATCAAACAGAGTTGTGTGTTTACTTCCGAACAAAATAACAATTAGAAATCGGGAACATATTTTCTTAATTTTTGGCAAGTCTTTGAACGTATGCGCTCTTATACCAGAAGCTCAAGAAATCCTGGCAAAGAGGGATTATGCCAGAGCCCTTGTTCTTCGCCGCAGGCCAGAAGAAACGCAGGCTCTGGGTACGAGATTGGAGCAAAAACATAAGAAAGTAAGTAAATATCTGTCTACAAGACTATACAAGTCGTGGGTGGACATTAGGATAGGATCTAATAATAAATAAATATAAATAAATAATAAATAAGGGATGAATAAATTATTATTATTATTATTATTTATTATATTGTTTTAATACTTAATTTCTCTATAAATATCACATCACCCATCATGCAGCACCGTTATCAATATTTGAAGTGCTGTTTAAGATAAAAGAATGTTCGCGCATTAATGTCTAGCACTTTATTCTATTACCCATCATGCACCATCGTTATCAATATTTGAAGTGCTGCTTAAGATATAAAAGTCGTCACGCAGGGAATAGCAAAATATTTCGTTTAGGAAAATCTTAATTTCATCGATTAGAATCTTCGATAGAGAACAGAAACCTAAGAGACCTAACCTCAACTGTATACTGACTGAGTCGGTAACTTGAGTAAAAACAACCCGCTTTAAAAAGAATCTGACACGGCGTACCTCAGCACAGGAAGTTTATGAAAAAATATATATATTACACAAAATAAAATAAAAATAAGGACAAAAAGTTTTTTTTATTAGTAGAGTCAGAGTCATTCAAAACAAATGGAATTATGGTTATTTCATTTATATTTTACCCTTATCTGTGGAATATCTATATATATGTATTCCACCTATGATCACTGAACACGGTATTTTTTTAAAACTTTACTTATAACATTTTTCAATGTATAGGTTAGCGTGTTTTAAACAAATTTGCAAAGTAAATATTAGCAAACTACTCTAGGAAGTAATGGATTATAAGTTTATTGTTTTTTAATCTTTAAAATTTGATAATTGGGATTCATGTATGAATGAACTCAGTTTTGAAGGATTAATTTAATCAAGAAAAGAAAAGAAACACTGTTACCAGCATGACCTTGAGAATAAACCCGATATAGTATCATCACCTCTCCTGCGGGGAACAGTGAAGTCTGTCTCTTTTTCGCTGACTCAAAATTTAATAGTACATAGATTCCAATAGAGGTTGGTTTTGAATGGGATACGAAGTCGTAAAAGTAATCTATGTTATTTTAAAACAAACGAAACATTAACAAAAATATAAGTAATATCATTGCTTCATAGAAATTGGGTTCAAAGTATTCTACAAGTTTATCTTGAAGATAAAGTTTCGATGTGTCTGTATTCATTAAGTTTTGTAAATCAGTCGGGGAGGGGTGAGGAGGGTGGGGAGGGTGGGGAGGGTGAAATTTATGTTAAAGGAGACTATATAATTGCAACATCCTTTGCCGATTACATTTCGAGCATTTTTCGAATAGACGTTTAGGGGGGATGGAATACAGGATACGTTTTCCTATTTCTTGATAATTGTCTTTCTTTGTTTAAGTTTCTTCCATACTGAAATATCTTCAAAAATTAAATTTTCAAGCGATTGACATTTGGTGCCTACGTCTCCCCCTCCCCCTAAGCTATTGGTACATATATAATAAATGTCTTTAGCCCCACCTATAGAGCCATAGTATCATCCATAATTGAACATAGTACATATTGTGGTGTTGTATCGTACTGTGTGATAATGCTTCCTATTAACCTCTCATTTCTAGGCTATGAGAACGGGTATAAATTTACTCACACGAGGCGTTGTCTAGCCAGGTCCTTACAGTGCTTAACAGATATGAATACCTCGATTGAATTTTTCGCTCATGGGAAACAAAACCCTTTTTCCACGAAGTTTGTTATTAGCTCATGTCGTTAGTGTTGATAAAGCGACAAGTTCGTAAAAGAAATGACTGGCGAATGATAGCTAGTTGCGGTATTTTGATGCCATTATTTATTCATATACTGTTATCTGAGGATTGAGATTGAAGGAAATTGGGAAATTAAGGGCTAGGAACTATGATAAATAAGTCAAAGGACATTTGTAACTCTGATTGGATACTTTGTACATAAGTATTCAAGTTTTACTACTCGTCGTTATTTAGGTGCAACAGTGTCTACAGTACTTCGCCTTGACTAAAAGAGAACTGGTTATCTTAATTTCTAGTTGAAGATGAAGATCCTTGTTGTTGTTGTTCTTACATGCCTGGTACTGGCCTTGGCAGTTGATGGTTATGGCATCCAGGAAGATTTAGATCGCCTCGATCATCAAGAGGAACGAGAACGGACAGTGAAGACTAAATCACCGTATGTTGCAACACATTCAAACAAACTAGCTGCCCAGGTATGTTCATGTAAATACTTATTCCTTACAATTAGCAGACACTGAAAAGCATATTGGAAACTATTTAGTACAGCATAGAATTTCCTATTCGTTTGGACTATAATCAGCAAGATTGCACGAAGTTCATGAAACATTCACTTTTTAAGGCTTTTTAAGTTCAGTATTAGAAAAAAAATTTTAATCATTAAAGTAACCTATTTTTTTCCCATGTGTTAATATTGTACGAGTTTAATAATTTTTAAAAACCGATACATTAGTACTACTTAGATCTATTAACTAACATTTTGTTAAGAATCTTTGTTTGTTTCATTTGAAAATCTGAAATGCGAGAAAATTACTAATTCATTTCTGTTCTTGTCGGTGCGAAGAACTGATGGTCAAAGCGAAATCCTGTTAAATAAATCATCTCTCTCTAGCTTTTAAAAGATTACCAATGGCAATTATATGTTTATAGGATCAAAAAGGATTAAGATTTTAACAGAAATGTAAAAAAGCAAATGATCATAAATAAGTATGCTTTCTTGAATAAAAATATAAGGCTAAATGTTTAGGGTGAGCGACAAAAGGCTGAACGAAGCTTAGTGTATGGGGAAAAATAAGCTATAGCTTTAGTGTTTGAAAGAATTAGAAGAAAACAATAAACGGCAATTTTAACTGCCTCATGTCGGTTGTTCCAAGTCGGGATGGCAGAAAAATCCTTTCAAGCAAAATGGTTGTCTTAGTGGCTTCTCTGATTGGTCAAGAAAACAAGAATCTAGGATCCTATAAAAGAGAAAATGCAGATAAAAGAGGCCGGAGTCCTGCTACCCTGAATGCGTTCCAGTTATTGTCCGTAATACTGGAAATGATAACTATGGATATTAATGTAAAATAAATCAGTGATGTATTTTTCTTTTGCTAAGTTTGTTTTTAATGGTTTTCTTCCCCTAGATCTGCAAACCGTTCTTCGCGGCATGCAGGCAGAACGCAGCTGATAAGGCAGGAGTTAAAAGGTGCTTTGCTCAGTTTCTAAACGGATGTATGCAAAAGGTTAGTAGTTTGGCCTTACCCCTTCAGGGTAGGTCTGTGTGGGGTAACCAATCCCCCCTCTTTGGGGAAAGGGGACTCAGTGGGATGACTTATAGTTTTAAGTATACATATATCTATTTTTAGATTCGTACACAGCTTGATGGACTGGAACAGTGTGTTGCTAACGCAGGGAGCGACTTCAGTCAAGTCCAAGATTGCATCAGCCCTTCAACCAAATACTAATAAATTAGAAAGGTCGAAAATAAATCGGGAAATAATCCTGCAGCTTTGATTTAGTAATGATAATAAACCTATACTTGTACTAAAACATTCAACACGTGGTACTTTTCCACTTGCTTTATTCAATTGGAATTTTGTCAAAGGAACAAATTTGTTCAATAAACTATGCAAAAAATATATTTAACCAATCCCTGTTTTTGTCATAATGAAAATAAAACTAATTGCATAGTATGCGCAATAATTCTCTAAAAACGGGGATTTTATGAGTAAATATTCATTTTTCCGGCCTAAATATTAAAGAGGAGAAAGTAAGACTGATCTTATTCGTGAAGTACCGGCTCTTACTTGGTGTTGCAAGGCACTAAAGTTAGCTCTTTCTATCTAGTTCCCATCAAATTTCCTACCAGGGAAAAAAATACAAGGAAAGCTAGTATACCAATAGAAAAATAAATACTAATGACCTCCATCGACTCATATGGCAACAAATTGCCTGATTGATTATCTGTTAACGAATGACCGGGTGTCTTTAAATTGAGTTTTAACAATAAGGAAGAATCGAGCTAATGAACGTCGATATATGACGAGGAAATAAAATCAGGGGCGGCGGAACCGGGGGGGCCGGGGGGGGGGCACCTGCCCCCCACCAAATTTTTTGGGGGGGCCTGGCCCCCCAATAAATATTGATCCTTAGTCATTGTTTTACGGCACATGCGTCTACAATCAAACAAAACATTGTCATTAACACATAGCGTTAAATATAATCTTCAGTGTCCCCCCAAAGATTTTTAGCTTCCGCCGCCCCTGAAAATATTCCATTAAAGATGGGAGAAAAAAAAAAAGACGAGCGGAAATTTCTTTCTGGTGACGACATAAAACAAGATATTGCTTTTATTTGACATTATTTGACAATTTAGGAAAGTCTAGATCCTTTTTGACCACCCATTGCTATGCGACTGCTACTAATGACGGTAAGGCAAAAGCAATCAGTAACGAAAATATTAACTAAATTAAACATGTTAATACGACTATGATAACAAAGGATTCATAATTTATAAAATAATCTTCAACTTCATTCAAAGATGGGTAACTAGCTGTTCTTAAGACCATTTGAATTCTTTCACGTCAACCACCTTGAGAAATCTGGCTTTATGGCGGCCATGTTTATTAGTTTAGACTTCACATTCGGCGTTATTTTAAGGCTTTTTCAAATAAAATTAAGGCAATTATGACATTTTTAAGAATATGGCGTTTTCCTCCAGTTCTATAATTTTTGCTTACCTGCTTTATTGGTGCAGTTTTGGTTGGTCAGGCGCCTATGATCTCTAGTTGGCTGCCATTGAACTATAAAATCTTCTGAAACCTTTTAGCTTGAAACCTTTTAGCTCTTTTTAACATCCAACACGTCCTTCCATTACTTATGATCCGCTCTGATCCAATAATAAAGTAATATTGTTATTGTTAAAGCGCAATAAGGTCACCAAAAGGAGTTGGTTTAGAGTTTGTTTTTGTTTCTCTGTGCGAATTCCCGACGTCCGAGGCATTCAAAAATGGCGCCCTGCATGCAAAACTGAGATGACACAGGCAGCCCAAATATCATATTACCGATAGGTGCGTGCTTTCGGCGTGATTGCGAAAAATCGAGTTTCTATTGGGACTGGAAGTTCATACGTGGCTTATATCACTCCCTCCAAAAAAAATTCTGCATTTGCTGCATTCAGAGCTTTCACGCCCATCATCCTATTTTGCCGTGCGAGGTACTTGGGTAAAATCATGCAGTCCTTTTTCTTTGAAGTCACCAAAAGAAAAACACTTTTTTTAAAGGACTGAAATGACAAGCATTCCAGTTGCAATCTTTTATTCCTGTTGTGTCGACATCACTACAGGAATGATCAGTGCATGACCTGAATCCATCAGAGATCTATCCACAGAAGAGGGAAGCTTCTCTACCCTCTTTTTGTGAGAGAATGTTTTTAAAGAGGTCGTGCTCTATAAATTCGGATCCTTGCACGGGATCAGATTTTACGATGACAATTCTTGGCACAGATGTGTTAAGAACGATTATTTGAGATAGTGATACAAGGAAATGAAATTTATTTTCAAAATACCTATTTACATTAAAAATGCCATGAACGGCACGGCGTGTATTCTATTGCATATTATTTATACAAATAATGAATATATATTTATATCAGTACACAGTCTGGGGTCCTTTAGTCGCTCCGGCCGACTGTGGAGATATTTTACTCTTCATCCGTTCAGCCATTCCAGGAAGTCTAGAGAAGTAGTTCCTGGCCAATAAATGCTTGTGAAGAATCTTTCCAATAAACATGCGACCATAAGCCTGGGGAGATTAGTATCGTATTAGTAAAAACGCTTTAGGGAGAGAAAGGAAGGCATTTGTAAGGGCGAAAACAATAAATAGGCGTAAATAAAAACTATAGCTGGTTTTTGAAAGGAGCATATCACAACTTCTCTCGCATCTTCAATACTTATGGGACTAAGGAATATCCTTAATGCAAGCATATTACCTCAGTAACATTGTCTAGTTTGCTGTGAGCTTTAGCCTCTTCTTTCGTTAGTAGAATGCAGTTCCATGGTGACCATTCCTCGTGTTTATTCCATCGAACCAGAACCAGATCAAACAAGTCATCATGTGCACTCAACGCACTCTGGGAATTCCAGATATTCTCAACTAAATATCGTAGGTCTGGTTCCTGTAACGGGAAGAGTAAGTTCAGTATTACTAATATTATTGTCCTTAGGTGGATCCATTTATGCGAACGGTGGAAAAATACTTCTATGATTGGACGTTCAATGGGGTGGTTTTTATTACACGTCAAGAAGTTCAGACACTACATTGATACAAGAGGACGTCAAAGGGCGATCCAGATACTGAATTAACACTAAGCGAAGATACCTTTGAAGGCCGATCAGTAGGGATTTCATGAGCATATTCTTTGTGATCATTGTTAATATTAGGTGTCAGACAAACCTGGATGAGATAAGCGATTTGAGATCCATCCTCAAAGTCTTCTTCAACACGCCGTAGCCCCCTCAACATATTCTTGTATTGTAACAAGTCCTGACGCAGACGAGCATCATTGTCAAGTTTAATGCACTTTCGGCAACGCCCTACGACACTAGAGTCAAAGATATTTTTCGTTAATAATGGGATGGGGGAAAATGGCAGGGCCTCTCCGCGTTGGTTGCGGTTTGAACTTTATTTATTCATTACTGTTATCAATCGGTCGCATTCTGATTGGTTGGGAGTACGTGCTTTATAAGAGCACACAGCATCTAAAATATCGGTCATTTTAATTTGTATTTTATAAAAGAAATAAAAAAACTTGGGGATTGGCAGAAAACTCAAGAAGTGTCGGTTCGCTACGTGTCGTGCTTCTCCTAACACTTCTCTTGTGTTCTGACAACCCCTGCTGCCTGCGTTACAACTGCACACAGCACATGCGCACATTTTCTATTTCTTCAACATATATATATGTATGTATAGCCTTGAATTACCTGGAGGTAAGTGACAACTTAAACTCAGTTGATGGGAGATACCGGTTACAGCTTGGACAGAAGTAAATATTTTTTCTCAGGACAGTTGGATCTTGAGGTACCTGGGAAATCAAGAATACAACAATTGGGTCTCATTTCATTTATCATCTTTGTCTAACATGGTTTAACAGTCTAACTAATGTCTAACAGTAAAGGGTATCTCACCTTGATCAAACGTGCAGCCTCAGGGTTAAACAGTGGTGTCTTGCAGTATTGTAAGAACAAAGTAGAGATTCTCTTACGGAGACCTTGAAGGAAAGAAATAGACATAGTAATTAGAGTTTCAAACCGTGCATTTAAAAAAAAGGAAAACAACAACAAAGAAATAGACAAATGCGTGCGCATCCTACTTGACGGACCATAAGACTGAAAAACGAAAATTTAGTATAATTGAGAAGCCAGTTTTATATTTAAAGAGAAGAATCGGTTTGATAAATTCTTATTGAGAAAAATCTAATAGAAATGCATTAATAATTCTCATTATAAAGCTCCTGTTCTGGTATCTTGGCCCGCCAAGTTCCTTAAATTTGGATGTGCATGCAACCTTGAGAAACAGTGCAGCCTGTATTTACTGCATATTGTACTGTTAATCTCACCTTCCAGATTGTTTTCTTTGACTCCTCTCATCAATAGATCAGCTTCTCTATCAATCAGCTCAACGATCTCATGGGTAAGCTTACAATCATGCTCCTTTACTGTGTGTTTAAGTGTTAAGAGTACATCCAGCCGTTCATCTTGTGTTAGATACTTCATACACAATGTATTGTAAATGTCTCTTAGTTCCTGTGCTCGGATAGTGTAGGGTGTGTCCATCTCTGTGATCTTGCCATCAAATGCTCTCCATCTCTTAGGTGCTGCAGCCTTAAGGCAAACAATTAGATGGATGTTAGTATGAAACAATGAATACGATGGATAAGTATATGGGTGGGTTCGTGATAGAAGAATAGATGGATGGAAAAATGTTTGGATAGATGGAAAAACAGATGGAAGGGGAGATGAATGGATAAAAAAATAAATGGATGCCAGTGTGGAACAATATATACGATGGATGAGTGGGTTAGTGATGGAAAAATAGATGGATGTAAAAATGGTTGGATAGATGGAAAAACAAATGAATGGATTGAAGAACAGATTAATGGAGAGATGGAAGGATGAAAGGAAGAATGGATGACAAAAGCATGGATAAATAAATAAATGGGAGGACTGGTTGAAACTAGTGACACCTCAAGTGAAAGCATAGCTATATAACTACCTTATCAAGAAATGACTTGACTTTCTTGTCCATGTTCTCATTACTTGCAGCAATCTTGTGTCTGTCAATGGATGCAATAAGATAGGCTTCTTGCTCAACCAGGCCAATTAAAGCAGCTTTGCGCTCTGGACCAGAGTACAACTGTTCAATCCTTTCAATTTCTTCTAGGCGCCATTCTACCAACACAAAGAATGATGATTTAGTTACCTTACTGATCAGTCTTAATAATCCTGCAGTATTATGCAGAACGACTTACTTTCCAGATGTGCGTACAAAAGATCAAAATCTTCTTTGGTTTTAGGATTTAACCTTCTGTCCCATTCCTTTCTTATTCTTTCGGCTTTTTCTTTTTGTTTTCTTATTTCTTCTTGTCTTTCCCATTCTTGCCTTATATGTTGGTCTCTTTTAAGGTTCTGTACATATTTTATTGCCAGCCACCTTCTCCAGTATGTCTGCAGGATAATCACCTGAAATAAAAAGCAAAGAATACCATAAAAATTATTAAATACTAATGAGAGGGAAAGAGACAGAGATTATTGTACTGGTAAAACATTGCTGCCCTTTATTGAGATAAACTTGTGGCTCAGCTGGAAATCTAGCCTTCCGACCCCAGGTGTGAACACCCTAACAGTGAGAGAGACAACGCTGTATCATTGCATGCTGCCCATTTCAATATCTGATCATAACAGTGTTTTAATCCTGATTTAAAGATTGTTTTAACACCAACCTTTTCCAGTCTCTTATTATGGTAGTCTTCTGCTGTTTCATATTTTCCTGGGATAACAACCTTGTCTGTAATATTAGAAACATAACAACCATCCTTTGTCTAGAAAAAAGAAAATCATTCAGGAATGAGATTTCATATCAGACTAAGTCTAACAGTGAGGACACTATAAACATGAACACTTTGTGCTTTTTTACTACTTTTTTTAACATGCATCCCTTGAGTGAATCATTTAGAAATAAGTTGTCTTTTGACCACACAGCATATTTGAGTTCAATCCTACTTTTTTAGAGGGTTTGAAGCAGTAAAAAGCTCAGAAAATAAAAGTCTGAATAAAGTCAAGTGTTCATGATTCAAGTGTCTTCACTGTAATATCATTGGTACATAAATGCTCATTATTCATCATTCTAGTACATGGTCAAAACAAAGGGGAATAGGTATTTAATTTGTCACAATGTATATGATTCTCATTATTGCTGGATGGATCTCAGCAATCACAATGGCTTCATCGAAATTCATAGGTAGCAGTTACAGTAGGACTGCAAGTTTGCCATATTATTTTTAAACCATACTAAATCTGATCTAGACTTACCATCTGTGTAGAGGTTGTATTTGTTGTCTGTTGAAGTCTGTTCCTCATTTTGTATGTCTGGGTGTCTCGATGGAAACGTTCAACTGGTGATGGAACTCTTATCTTAGGTACTGTCTGAGCAGTTGCATTATGATATTCTGTGCCTGTCAGCCTATGTTTGTAGCCCCCAATGAATGGCTTTTTTCTGTCTTCTTGGACAATATGTACTTTGATTTCTACTGGTTTACCATCTACAACAAAAACAGAAACTCAATATTGTACAAGGCAATATGAAATGAAAGCTGGCAAGTTTTCCTCCCAGAAATTATAATGCTTTCCTCCTTTCCTTGTGAAATGAGGGCCACAGGTTTGGTTAACCACTGGCTATAAGTGCAACCAGGACGATTTATAAAGATAAAACTAAATACCAAGTTCAAACCAGAAATTCTTATTAATGAAGTTAAAATTGATATCCAGAAATATTTAAATATTGTTAAGATTGTTTACTTACTACTTTCAGCCTTTACGTTAATGACAGGTGGTAATTTGGTTGGCGTCTTGGCAGCTGGCTTAACTCGTAGAGGGTTGTTGATGGGATCACTAGATTGCAGCTCTATTTGTAATGTCTGCCCAAGTTGAGCACCCAAGTCAGAAAGTAGTCCAGTATCATCCAGCAATTTGTCTATTAAAGATAAGAATTATTAGTTTTGAATACGTCATGGAGACAGCTTGTTTTGAAAATTCAGCACCAGTGTTCAGGTGCGCTTGTCATACAAACAAGTCACAAGTCACTGTTTTTTGGGGGGCAGACAAACAACAAGAACCCTTGCATCCAAACAAGTTTGATTTCTCGTAGATTATCAGGCAAAAATCTGTTAGGGAGCATTCGCTTTTTTAGAAGGGGAGGGGCAGGAGGAATAGCTGTGCCAGCATATTTGCCCACTTAATGCTCCCTTACAATAATTATTTATCACCCTGTCTCCTGCACTAAAATTTGACACCAAATACTCAACAGTGTTCTGAGGATTGAGAAGAGGCAGAGTTGATTTTTTCTTTGAGTATTTACTGTACCTTCATGCATCATAAGTATTATGTCTGCTGGCTGTCCAACCTCTGATGATAAATGTTTCCTCAGGTCTAATATAGTCTGCTTGGTATTACAAGTCATGTTAATGATCTCACCCTCTGGCATTATCACAAATTTCACTAAAAAGAACAATTAAAAACCATTTAAATCCCTGCGAAGCTCAAAAGAGTTTATGCATTTACGACGTAGCTAGGCATGTACGTACCTTTGATATCATGGCTTTCTACAGGCTTCTTAGTCCCTCCTTCGGCGGCAGAAGACGACAAATCGATCTGAGAAGCCGGTGGCGCTACTAAATTAGGTTCACTGACAGACGCTGTTGCCATCGATGCAGCCTCTTTCGACTGACTTGTTACTTCACTTGCTTTATCAGGTGTAATTTTACCATCGGTTTGAGCTGAAGTTTCCGTCTGTTCTATAGGTTCATCGGATTTTGGCAGAAGTGCTGTCTGTGCCTCATCATCCTCTTCTTTCACCTCGTCGGGATTTGTATTTTCTTGTTGTTTTTCTATATTTACTTCGTCGTTTTGCTCGTCATTCTGTTCACCTTTTTCCTCAGAACCTTCTTCATCTTTTACATCTTCGTTTTCGTTATTCTCCTCACTTTTTTCTTTAACTGTTTCACCCTCCTTTTCTCCTACGACAGCTTCTCCTTCGTCTTTAGCAGACATTTCCGTAAATAGGAGGTTTTAAGTACCAAAATAAGAGGAATAAAAAGAGATATATACAGAAACCGAAGCTTTTCTCTTCTCCTTCGATACGAACTAAGTTTGTAACCATAACAACAACAAAGAAAACGCTGACCTTAGATCTCGCGGGCATTGGTCACACCACAGGAAGCCCACTTATAGATTGATTTCATTGTTGGTCGTCATTCCAAGATGGCGGACTCTGATGAAGAAGGCTCTATTAACTTGACCGGGTTTTTGTTTGGAAACATCAACGAAAGAGGGGAACTAGAAGACGATGATATTTTAGATGAGGTAAGGAATGGACCAAGTCGGAGTAATAGCGCAAAGATAACACCTTTGAGGGATCTACTAGCTAATAAAATGTCATTGTTGTAAACAGCACATTCAATACGAAAACAATCTATGCTTGCTGGTGTTCAATATTAATTCACTGTATTTGAGCGTGTAGCTATTGTATTTAACCTTAAATCTATTGAATGTGTTTTTCATGAGTATTAGATTTTTTTATGATTTGGCTTGTTGATCGTTGATGTTTACAAAATAAGTTAGCACGATCAATGTATAGAGATCAGCTGTGATCATGCAGCCTCACCTACAGAACTTACCCCTCATGTTCAATTTCTTTTATAGATTTCCTCAAAATGTGCCATTTCTCCTTTGCAAATTTAAAAGCCGCTGATAATGGCCACAAAACTAGCTTTTCTCAATATGTTTTCAATGTATTTTGTTGTCGTTCTTTGTAACCATCTCTTTCCATGATTATTGAGCTCGTAACTTTTCTTTTGATCAGGAATCCAGGAAGCACTTGGGTCAGCTAAGCTGCTTAATTGGAATGGGAAGCTTGGTCAAGGACATTACTGATGAAGACAGGTTACCAGATGAATCTTCAGGAGACAGGGATTCTGGTAAAAAATGTGTAAAACCATCGTCGTTTACACTGTATTACTTAAAAATCACTCTACCATCAACTGTCTGTTTGGAAAATGCTCAATAACTTGACATAATGACTAGCAAATTGGACTGATCATCATGTGGCAAGTCAATGTACCTAAGAAATGTTTGGTCCTATACACCAAATTGAAATATTGCGATCAATTTAAATAACTGTATTGTTCTGGACTGACTAGCCTCACATACACTCGAAACGCTTTTATGTTTCCACATGAACACAATGCTAGTCAGTCCAGGGCCCAGTTGTACAAAGGGTGAATAGTGCTATCCGAGGGATAAATCTTATCCAGTGGATAAATCTATTGGATATCAGCATCGACTTATCCACTGGATGAGGATTTATCCATCGGATAGCACCATCCATACTTTGTACAATGGGGCCAAAAACAATAGTAATTCAAACTGGTTGGCGTATTTTGGTTCAGTGTTTAAGTGACAATCTTGGCTAGACATTGTGCACACTATTTTTAGCACTGTAAACTAATTAATGTAATATACTTGCAATGTATATTAACTTTGCTTTCAGCTAAGTTTTCACTTGCCTACCATACCTACAGTATATACCCCCCTTTAGATATTAATAAGCTTAACACTCAGATTAACTAGATTCAAGGATCTGTGTATTATTATCATTATTTTTCTCCATTTAGCTTGGATCCAAAAAGATTCGGATGCCAGAGATTTCAGTGACATAAATGAGTTAGCTGATGAGGAGGAAGGAAAAACTTACCCACAGACTAATATTGCTTATAACCTTATTAGACCTCAAAGCAAAGGTAACTAGTACAAAGCTGAGGATTTAGAACCTATTCATTAATTCAGTTATGGGGGACTGGACATGGTTTAACAGGTAATCACTTGCCATATATAGACAACCCATTGAAACAAATAAACTGCCAGACAGACATATAGACCAATTATGTAATCAGTAATTATTGTATCAATAATATTAGCAGAAGATTCTGATGATGATTATGATGAAAGTGATGATGAAGGGCAAAATGATAAGAAAGGTAAGAAGAAAATGTAGTTTTTGATTTTGTTTTGAATTTTATATTTGAGAGTTTATTTTTATGAACTATCAAGCCATTCTTCTACATGTTATAATTAATAAGGGACTTAAGATTTGCAAGATATATGACAGAGATGTGTGAATAACTTCACTTTGGGATTTTGTGCCTTCAAAGTCTGTCTTCCCTGTCGTGGATGGTTTGACTTTACTGACAATGTTTTGAATGAAATCTCTAGTGAGCAGAACCCCATAGAGAAATTATTTACACTTCCAGTTGATGTTGCAAATCTTAAGTCCCCTAATATGTCAGATGTACAGCATTGATGTTTTATTGATATTGTGGTTTTGATGCATAGGTGATTCACTTATCCTACCTACTGTTGCTCCTGCTGCAAGTACTCTTTCCAAGGAGGAACAAGACAGGCTTGCTATGCCTCCTCCTCCTGATCCTTCCATTCAACCAGCAGTCTCAGTGTGTAAGTCTATTATGGTCCATCAGGCTAGCTACTAGGGTTAAAACTGCTGCTCATTGGCCAGACATGATCACTATATTGAACTGATCATCATGAAACCAGACAAGCACCAATTTTAGCCAGATATCCACTGAATGATGGTTAAATATAGAAATAGGTCAATGAATCAAGTGTTCCATTTTTTGATTTATATTTTTTATTCTAGTTCTTTGTATTTTTTAAATTTATTATATTAATATTGATGATATCATATTCTTTATTTACCAGGTAATAAAGAAGAAGACAATTTGCCAAGGACATCAAGTGGTCAAACAGTTACAGAGCTTTTCCCTGAATTCAAACCTGGAAAAGTGTTAAGATTTTCTCGTCTGTTTGGACCAGGAAAGTCACTACCCCAACAGTGGCGCAATGCCAAACGAAGAAGGAAGAAAAAGAAGAAGCAAGAAGATGAAGGTGTAGCTCTTCAGCCTCCACTTTCTCCACCTCTACCTCGCAAAGAAGACTGCTTGTCTGACGATGAGGTATATTTTCTATAGCTTTTATGGCTGAAATTGTATGACTTTCACTAATATACCTGTCATCAATAGAATGCCAGATTGGCATAGTCCAATAGAATGCAGATTTAGTATATGCATCAAGTACAGTAGTATTCTTTGTACTACATGGCTATATTGTTGGATCCCTTATTTTGTCTTCAGGACAAGTTGATGGCGCCATGGAAACCAAAAGTGGAGGAACAAGAAAGCAACTTAGATTTAACATCAGATGCTTCTAATGAGCAGCAGAATAAAAAGAAGTTATTGGCATGGAGATATGGACCTGCGGCACTGTGGTACGAAATGCTTGGAGTGAACGAGGATGGTAGTGATTTAGACTATGGATTCAAAGTCAAGGAGGTAAAGTATATTCTAGTGATACCTTGGAATTTATAATCAAGTATACCAGAGTAGGCTTGCCTAATGCAAAACATACTCGTAGAGACCATAATAGCAATTCTGACATAAAATAGATACATGGTATTTTTATAATGATGGTGGTGGTAGTGGTACATGATGATGATGATGTTAGGTGTGGATAATATTAATGTTGATATAGTAGGTGTGGATAATGTGTATGGCAATAAAAGGCCTGTGCTGATGGTAAATACAGATGATGGTGATGCTTTTCTTACCACTGTTAATGCTTTTTCTCCACCTTAAAAACCTTTAAAACATTTTAAACATTCAATAAGGTAAGATATTATATGTTTCAAGATTTTTCTCTCCTTGTAGAATCCTGAAGAAGATTTTGGGAATACATCTCCTTCCTACATCCCAGATGATTGTTTTCACATGGTTTCACAAGTTAATTGGGAAGATGACATCATTTGGTCTCCAGAAGAAGTCAAACCCAACCTCCAGGCCATGGCTCGTGCAGGCTGGATCCCCACAGCTTTGACCAGAACAGCACATGCTTATGCAAGCCAACAACAAACACTATTCAACCAACTAGGTAACCTTCACATTTGCAGAATTCGAATTTTAATAACACTTAACTTCCTTGAATATAAACACTACCCACTGTATAGACTCTGAAGTTGATGTTTTAGACACCTCTGTCATTGCTAACAACAGCTTTCTGAAGTCAACTAAAAATAAATTAGATCAACTTTGTTTATATAGGATGACACTTGACAGTAATTAAACTGATAAACTTGTGGTCACTTAACAGCTCTATTAAATTAGTTTCTGATTTAAAAAAAATACAGGTTTCCAATAATGACCATTCGTGGTGATGCGCAGAGTAAGTGCACATAGGTGTAGAATTTAAGTAACTACTCTTACGGAATCTATATGGTTTCCCTAAATCAGGATTAAAGCATCCAGGACTTGAAACCTTCTTCAAAAATACTGGAGAAGCCATCAAGAACAACCAGGGCAATCCAACATCCTCTAGTTCTTTAAATAGTAGTAGTGGTAGTGCTTCATCTTCAACGAAAAAGTCATCTGGCAAGTGGTACTCAATTTTCCCTGTGGAGAATGACAGCTTGGTGAACAGTAACTGGGAAGACAAGATCATTTGGGATGCTGAGGTGTGTCATTCAGTTTGTAATTCACTTTTACATCCCAAACACATTGTATGATGTTTACAGGGCTATCAACAAAGAAATCCCCATTTAGTGCATGTCAATGTTATCCTGTAAATTTATCCACTGGATAAGATTTATGTGCTCATATCCAGTCTTCAAACAACTGTGCCCAGGTTTCTAGAAGTGGGGGGGGGGGTTCTTTGTGCCTTGTGCCTGCCACCCTTGGACCCAGGAGAGTGGGAGGGGATTGGTCACCTCTGGTGATGGGCTTGGTATAAAAGTAATTTTGAACCACAACTACCTTTTCTTGTGTGAGACTTAACAGTAAGAGACTAGCTGTTTAAAAATGGCATTGTATTAAGTTACAAAATTAAATTTGCTTGGATGCCTTTCTTTGTGCTATGCAGGCTATGCCATCTTTGCCTTCACCATCTGTGATGCAATTGGATCCAAATGATGAAAACATTATCCTGGGAATCCCAGAGGACTGTGATCCTGAGGAGAAAAGAGCTGAAGCATCTAGCACCCCAAAGAAGGTACATGTATGCCGGTGACATGAGAAAATGACATTAGATGTTTTCCAGCTGCACTCGATATCTTGTTTAAAATCACTGATATAAAAACACATTTCCTCCGGCCTGGATCAAAGTACATACATATATATATATATACAGTATGCCTGCAAATGTATGCATAAAATAAAGTTAGGCTTTACATTATAAAGTGTACAAAAGCATGGACCTCTTTAAAGGGGTAGCCATATTTATTCCCATGAGAATAAAAGCAGCCTTAGTTTAAACCCCCTTAACCTCATCATCAAGCACTTTGATAAGAGGCTACATGAGAAAAAACTATCATATTTTGCTTGACAATGACTTATTTTATTTCTCTTTTTAAAGGAAGCAAAGAAGTCAAAGTTATTACTGGGAAAGAATAATAACAAAAATGAAGAAGATGAAATTGTATGAGCACAGAATGACTATTTCAAATGAAATATGACTCTGGGGATATTGTTGTGATTAATGGTGTTTTCTTTTGTACCATTTAAAGGATGAGCGCAAAGATGAAAAAATTGATAAATTCAATCTTTCTAATGACCGGTACTACAGTGCAAAACACAGTAAGTACAATCACCTGCCTAATAATTGAATTTATAATTATTGCAGCTCATCAACACTTACACCCATTGTCACTTGTCATTTCTCTTTGTATCTTGAGGGTTTTCTCCAGGTTATATAGTTTTTGTCCTCTGCAAATTTACATGAGCATGTTTTTCAAGTCTGCGTACTTGATTGCCCAATGCTGTTAATTAATATCCTAAGGATTTAATAATAATTTTGTCTAATGATTTTCCATATTGTTTAATATTTACTCTTTCCTATTCTAATCTTCATTGCAGCAAATGTTGAAAGTTCTCTTGAAGCCAAAATGGGTTCTAACCTTGTACAAGTAAGGATTATACAAAAATTCTTTATGCAAGCCCAATTTTCTTCCATGTGATGGGACTAACATGCTGTTGTAATTTTGCAGCACTCTTTACCAGCAATTGAGCTTCAACGACCATACTTCCCAACATACATGTCAGTTCAAGATCTTAGAAACTTCCATAAACCTCCGCTGAAAAAAGCTTACAGTGGACCACTTGCAAAACCTGGCCGACATTTTGTGCATGGACTGTTGAAACATATCAAGAAAAAAGCCAGGGTAAGTCTGACATCAAGGTGTAATAGCTGTAGTAAACTTGCCTCTCACTGATTTGTTTGTTCTTAAAATTATTCTTGAAGGAACGCGAAAAGGAACGTCTAGCATCTGGTGGAGGTGAAATGTTCTTCATGAGAACACCAGCAGACTTGACGGGAATGGATGGAGAGCTTGTCTTGTTTGAATACAGTGAAGAACATCCAGCATTAATCATGGCCGTTGGTATGAACACCAGAATAAGAAACTATTACAAGAGGGTGAGTACTAAATAATGTTATAGCACCTTGTCTTTCACATATTTTGGGTTAGTGCAGGTTATTAACTCTTCCGCTGTCGCAACTATCTGTTGTTGCTGCTACTACTGCTGTCTTGGTACTTCTGCTGCTGCTGCTGCTACCACTGCTGCTTTTCCTTCTTCTGCCTCTAACCTCAGCCCTACTTCTATTGCTCCTCTCCTACTACTACTGCTGTTGCTGCTACTGCTACTAATGCAGTGTGTCACTGCTGCTTCAAACCACTGCTTTATTGCTAACAACGTCAAGGGCGGATCCAGGGTTTTTTGAAGGGGGGGTCTCAGGGGTAAATTTTGTGGGCAAAGGAATCCCAGTCGCATTTTTACCACAGGAAGCCCATTTGACCTCAGGAATGACAGGGGGGCCGCAACCCCCCGACCCTCCCCCTGGATCCGCCCTTGAACGTTTGCTAATAAAATTTTATATTTCATTATTTTATTTTCATTCAACAGAGACCAGGTAAAGATGACAGTGTTCCAAGTTATACATATGGTGAACCTGTTCCTGTGTACAATATGTCACCATTCTTAGGCCACATCAAGCCTGGAGAGTCTTTGCAGGTCTGCATCTCTCAGTTTTATTGTAAAAAGTAATAAATAGGAACTCTTTAGCCTACATGTCAGTGCAGGTCTAAGGAGAGGACTCAAGTAGAGCAGAGAAGGAACCAGAGACCCTTATTTGTGGTTTGTCTTGTCAAGCCATTACTCACAGTCTATATATGTCAATAAGAATGGAATCCCTTTAGTCAAGGAAGGGGTGCAGAGGAAAGGAGACTGGGGGATAAGGAGCCCTGTTTATGGTTCCAATGAATTCACTGATCATTCATAATGAAGCTGCTTCTGTTTTTGTTGATAGGCTCTTGAGAACAACTTGTTTCGTGTGCCAATTTACGAACACATCCTGCCAACCACAGATTTCCTGATCATCAGGACAGCAACCGGGTAGGTTCTCTTACTCTACATGCCACAAATACCTTAGTTTAGACTCTCAAGTGTCACCTTCTATTTTATAAATAGTGTAGTCATTTAGTTGTAAAGCTAGATTTTCAAACCCTGCAATAATTTAGACCAACATTGTTTGTGTTCCAGGTACTTTGTTCGTGAAGTCAAGTCCATTTTCTCTATTGGTCAACTGTGTCCAAAGTTTGAAGTCCCTGGACCAAATTCTAAAAAAGCCAACATCCATGCCAGGGATTTTCTTCAGGTATTTTTTTGACAAAATGACAGCTGCCAACTACAGTAAGTCATTTTTTAATCTCCAAACTGATGACTGAGACTAAATTTTCATTTGTTCGTACACTGACCACCTTTCAAATCCTCTGCTTTTTCTTCCCTGATTTAAAAAATAATGATGAATGGGTTTCATTTGTAACTAAATATCTTAACTTAGTTGCTAGATTGCATGCATAAAAAAATCAATCTTATGGAAGTCACTTATATCTTTCTTTATTAATTATAGATTATTTTCTGCTTTTCTAGGTCTTTATTTATAGATTATTCTGGAAAAGTCAAGATGATCCTCGTCGTATAAAGATGGATGACATCAAGAGAGCATTCCCTTCTCATTCAGAAAGTAGCATTCGTAAACGACTCAAACTTTGTGCAGATTTTAAAAGAACAGGTATTTCTTCCCATCCTACGTTTTCCTCCCATACAAGCTTAGTAAGTAGTTATGATAAGCAACTAGAGAGGTTGGTTGAGGCTCAGATTTTAAAATGCCATTGTTTCATTCCTCCTTCTACACTCTATGCCACTCTATAGCAAAACCCAAGAAAACAGCTAAGAACATTGGTCGTGGTTGATTCTTGGTTGTGTTTGTCCTGATTCCTTTTCTTTCCTTCTTGTCTGACAGGTGACTGTTGTAACTGGTGGGTGCTGAAGAATGACTTCCGGTTACCTAGTGAAGAAGAAATGAGAGCCATGGTGTCGCCAGAACAGGCATGCTCATACTATAGCATGCAGGCTGCTGAACAACGGCTTAAAGTAAGAACAATATTGGGAAATCATGGATAAAATCTGTAATATATATGATAAAGCATGGATCTTATTATATAATAATAAATGTAATATAATAATTATTATATTTTAGGATGCTGGATATGGTGAAAAATCACTTTTTTCTTGTGAAGATGACAATGATGACAACGACCAAAAAATAGATGACGAGGTAAGTATTGCAGTTATATGAATAACAATTGATGGAATTTGAATCAATACCAATAGAATTCTGAGTCTTCTTTTTTCAATATAGATTCGAATGGCTCCATGGAACACAACACGAGCATTCATTTCGGCCATGCGAGGAAAGTGTCAGCTTGCAGTGACAGGAAGTGCCGACCCTACTGGGTGTGGGGAGGGATTCTCCTACATCCGTGTTCCTAACAAACCAATGGCCAATAAGGTAGGTGTGCTCCATACTGGATACTGATCTCAGAAGGAATTTAATGTTCTGGCATTCCTAGGACACTTCTGGAATTTGGAAAACATTTTCTTGGACTCTGTAAACTCCTTCAAAGTTTTCTCCAGATTTTTGAGTTCTGTTTGCAACAGTTTTCATTTTTCGTATCCTCAAACATGCCTGAAATTCCATCTTTCTGTGGTGGTGCATACCCTTTAAAAATTCTCAAAAATACATTTTCAAATTTAATTTACCACTTTATGGGTCACTGGATAGCCTAACCTAATAAACAGCTAGCATAGGTCTTCACAGCCTAATTGAGAAAGTTCCTGTAATGTCTAGTTAGAATTAAAAGAATGTTAATGATGTTGCTTCTTTAAGAGTAGTTGTTCCAGGTATTTAGCAGTATTGTTTATTCACACAGGAGGATTCAGCTGCTGCTGCTGCACAGATACGTAAGCAGAAAACAGTAACAGGCACAGATGCAGATTTGAGAAGACTATCCCTAAAACAAGCCAGACAGGTTCTCAGAGACTTTGGAGTATCAGATGAAGAGGTAACATCAATAAGAAACTAGTTGTTTAGTTGATATGCATGCTTCAACCATTTTCTCACATTGGTTATTCTGTCTTTAGATTAAGAAATTGTCTAGATGGGAGGTTATTGATGTGGTGAGGACCATGTCTACAGAAGCAGCCAAGTCTGGAGAAGAAGGTATAACTTCAATGCTGCTTCTATCACATTCCAGCATGTCTGTTATGATTATTAAGTTTTAAAAGTCACAGTTTGCTCACTTTAGACAGCCTGTTTTAATCCATCTTGTGGGTTTTTTAATCCATCTCTTTGTGCCTTTCAATTGATGAATTTTGATTTATCTGGCAAGTTTTTTTTGATCCATCATTCGGGGTGTTAGTAGCACACTTTTTTTGCTTAATCGCAATAATTGCAGTGCTCTTCCAGTGCCTTCTCAAATTCGTAATTCAACACTAACAGTTTTTGAGTATATCTCAACATTTCATCCTAGTTATTTGTTTCTCATACCAACAGGCATGAGTAAATTTGCACGTGGTTCAAGATTCACTATTGCAGAACACCAGGAAAGATACAAAGAAGAATGCCAACGAATCTTTGATCTACAAAACAGGTTCGTTACGCACTGGATCATTCTACACATGGACATAAAATAGCGTGGACATAACTTGAGTTTTTTCATGGTTTCTTAGAGTTTTGTCCTCAAAAGAAGAGCTTTCCACTGATGAGGGAAGCAGCAGTGAGGAAGAAAGTGACATGGATGAGTTGGGAAAGAATCTAGAGAGCATGTTGGCCAATAAAAAGACTTCTGTTCAGGTATTCATAGCAATCCTAGTTCAACATAAAAAAATAAATAAGCAATTGTCTATTGACATTGGCTGGTGTTATGTTGCCTGTGCAAATCACTTTGTTATTGTCGTTCCTTAGTTAACACATGAGGAAGAGGAAGCAGAACGTAGAGAACTACAAAAAATGTTGAGTGAGGACAAGACAAAAGATTCTAAAGAGGTGAGTTTCAATGAAAATTTTAGTTTGTTGTAGCTTGCTGATGACTAAAAGCTCAATAGACCCTTTTTGAGTTCCAAATTACTGCTGTGTTTCCTGATTACAGACTCATTTGCTCAGGCTTAGCCTTGACTCAGTGTCTAATTACTCGCAATTACCAGCAGTAAAGTAAAGAATGCACAACTTATACGTCGAACACTTTGAAACTTGACGGACCTTGACTGGAACACGTGAATATTCTTCACAAAATCGAGGCTAAGCCTGAGCAAATGAGTCTGTAATCAAGAAACACAGCGGTAATTTGGAACTCGAAAAGGGTCTATTAAGTATTCTGTTGAATGGTAGGGAATTCTAATTAAACTTACATGTGGTATATCACGGGATACCTTGGGGTGAGGACTGTCGTTCTTATTATTCTTTTATACTTTTTCTCCAGAATGGAAGATCTAACACAGGTTAGTAGAAATTAGCATCTTTCAGGCCATGTGCAAAAGATCCTAATCCTGTAAGTTATGAAATTCTATACCCTTAAATGCAGTGGTGATGGAAAGAGGTAGCCAGCCTTATTGTGTGCTATCTGAGAAGGCATTCCCAACACTCCTCCACTACCCCTATAGATTGTTTCATATATCAATAATTTTATTGTTCTTTTTCTATAGGAGACAAGTCAAGAGATAGCTTTAGGAAATCCTTTGAGGCAGACGATGATGCAACATCTGTCATGAGCTATGAATCTTCCAATGTAAGGATTGAATTTGTCATTATATCATTGTCGTAACCATACATATTTTTTAGGGGGCTATAGCCTACCTACCCCTACCCCCGATGTCTATCTATGGTATCGTTAGACTGATGTGATTTGTTGGTTGGTGAATTTTATCCTTAGGTCGGCCGTAAACTTGTCATCCAACGTGTATTCAAAAGTCATGAGGGACGTGAATTTGTTCGAAGAGAAGTAGTCAAGAACCAGGCTGTGATTGATGCTTATTTGAGAATTGTTAACAAAGATAAAAATATCAGGTAACAGGTCCTACAATTCTAATTCCAATTCATTACATACTTTTTAACAGTCATACAAAATCTGCTTGTGATAGTCAATTCACTGCAGGTCCATCTGGTACGTTTTCATAGACTGCATCCTTGTGTTGTGTTGCAGAGAGCCCTGTTAGTTTTGCTTATCTTCTAACTGTGTTATGTTTTGTTTCATTTTTAGGGCACAGTTTGCAAGTGTAGATGAAGTGCATAAAGAAGAAATCCGACGTGAAAAACGAAGGTAAGTTTTTTCAATGTTAGAGTACATAGTTTCTAAAATGAGAGAGCTAAGGCATGAAATATGGAATACAACAAAGTAATGCTTATTTTAGCAAACTCTAAGGATTCTTGAGACAAGTAAAATAAACACAGTGGAAGAAAGAGTGTTCAATTTGTGTTTAATTCATAACTGCAATGTTAAAAATTAACCAAAGCTAAAAGCAAGAAGTTTGAGGGAGTACACAAGTATGCAATGCTATTTTCTACCATGGAGTATAAACGTTTTCATATTTCTGGTAACCTTTAGAATCCAGGAACAGCTGCGAAGAATCCGCCGAAACCAAGAGAAAGAGAAACTGCAACCAGTGAAGAAGAAGAAGGAAAAACCACCAAGTAGTATTAGTATCAAGGTAATTATCATAACATAACATAACAACATATTTAACAAATCAATGTTGGATGTGTTGTATTTATCATAAATCATGATAAGTTTGGAGAAAGTGCAGAACAAGCAGTAACTTTGCCCATTTGGATGTTTTGGTTAACAAGATCATGAACTTCGTTTTTTTGTAGTTAAAGTGTGGAGCATGTGGTGAAATTGGCCATATGCGAACAAATAAAAACTGTCCTCTGTACCAAGATGCCAACCCATCGTCTGTCTCGGTTGCCATGACCGATGAACAAGTAGCAGAAGAGGAATTCAACATGCCTCAGGATGACCTTGTCAAGGTTGAAGGCACAAAGATCACACTAGGAAAGGCCTTCTTAGACCAGTAAGTTGAAGAAAGAAAGACAAATTATTTGCCTTCACATCATCGTTTTTATCTTATCTTTACTAGATGAAGAAACTTGTAGTTAAATTGACATGAAGTTATAATTAATCTCTTGTTCTGATTGGTTGGGGGCGTGTGCATTAAGAGAACACACTGCACACTAATGTACTTATTCTATTTCTTCATTCATTACAAAAATAATAGCTACTCTAATTATTTTTGTATTTTGTAAAGGAAATCATAGTCTTTCTTGTTGTGCAGCGTGAAGTTATAAAACACTTGGGGATTGACAGAACACTTGAGAAGTATCGAGAACACTCCACTATGCATCATTTTACCTCATATTCTGCCAATCCCAACGTTTTATGACTGCACACAGTACACATCACATTTTTTATTTATTCATTGATTTATGCAAATCCTTCTTCTAGAACAAATGAACTGAAGAGAAAATCATTGGTATTAAGATTCCCCAAGGAATCAGGTAGGCTAATGCAATGATTTCAACATTAGAACAAATTATTTGTGAGCACCAAATTTGCAAAACGTGCTGCATAGGCATATTAATGTGTTATAATGATGGCCTTGAATGTGCAATTTCATAATTGATCAGCAGAAATTCAACCATTTCTCATAATTTATTTAATTTACCTTTTAGTCCGCAAGAAGCGCAGGTCAGGTGTTATGCATTGTGACTATCTCAAGGTAACTGGACTTTCTTGATTGTGCTAAAAATCATCTGCAATGTTGCATTTTGGTATAAAATTAGTCAATTGAAACTAACTTGTGGCTTCTTTTCCAGAGACCACATAAATCCATCAATCGACGTAGGGCAAATCCAGAGGTAATGTCCCCATACACAAGCAATCTGTTGCTTCAGGTTTAATCGGCCTTGATTTTCAAATGAAATTCAAATGTTGCAGTGAAGATCCCCTAATTAAGCAAGTCTTTTTTTCAGGTTGCATTGCAGTTACTGCTGGAGCCAATTCTCAACAAGATGAAGGAAGTTGATGAGGTGACAAAAAAAAGCCATGGATGTGCTACCCCAAACCCTTTTAGCATATTGATATTGACCGTATCAAATAATTTGTTATAGTTCTTTTACCAGTTGAACCCCTTTTTGCCATCACTAACACTATGAGATAACTAAAGATAATATACCAAAGTTAATGATCTGTTTATCCTTAGAGCTGGCCATTCCACACACCAGTCTCTTCCAAGACTGTACCTGACTATAATAAGATAGTCAAGAATCCCATTGATCTACAGACTATGAGAGAGGTATGATCAATAGTACTTGCTGTACTGATATTTCTGCTTCATTGTCAAGATTTTTTGCCATCATTTGTTTATGTCTATAAACATTTTATGAGTGGGTATTTAATAGAAAAGTGCATAGCATTTGCAAAATATTCCATAGATCAAAATCAAAACCAAATGATATTTATTTGTTCATCAGGAAATATGCTCACTAGCTTCATTCATAGACAGTTTTTTTTAATTTATACTTACTTTTACTCAAAACCTTTCTCCTGATTGTCTATCTAGAATCTTCGGCGTCACAAGTATCTATCCAGAGAGGATTTTATTGAAGACTGTTCCCTGTTGGTGTCCAACAGTGTGCTCTATAATGGTAATGTCACTCCTCTGTTCAGTGTTTTTAATGTCATACCAGTACGAGGTGACAAATTTTGAATTAATTGATTATAGAGTAATATAATAATGACGTCCTAGTGCTTGCAGTTTATGAATGAAATTAGTCACGTATTTCTCACCGATTGCTTTAGGAACTTTAAAAAAATGTAATTGTAGCCCCACTATATTTTATTTATACCCTAGAGTTTTGCGCTTAAATTGCCAACCATGCCTTTTCCTGTTCTGTAGGTCCTCAACATAATTTTACTGGCGTTGCACAGAAGATGCTTGATGTTTGCACCAAGTCCATCAATGAGGTCTGTCTTTAATACTTTCCCCATTTCAAAGTTCAAGGAAATACTGTTTAAAAACCAGCCAATTCAAATGTATTGGTGACCCGGGTTTAGGGGCGGGGTGGAATCCTAGAATATCTTAGTCTCTTTCGCTGCCATCAATAGTATCATTCCCTAGTGGGGAGGGCCCAGCAGAAAGATGGCTGCAAAGGAGACTCATAAAATCTTTGTAGGAATGTTCATAATTAAACATTGATTCCTCTGACTTTGGAAAGGGAAATGTCAGCTGTATCACAAGATGGACTTTTTGAGATGGGTTGGTATTGATAGAAATATTGAATTTTATAGAAAGAAGACGAGTTTGTTCAGATTGAAAAGGAGATCAACCCACTCCTTGGTGACGATGCACTAGTAAGTTTTATTATGAACCATTTATCTCGTGGTTTCCTATGCAACCGCTTTAAGTGTCATTCATTATGTTTTATCAAGTTTATCTGTCTTTTTTATTAAGAGGGTAGCACTTAAAAGCAAAAAAAAACCTGTGACCCTGATCGCTCCTTCTCTGATAGGTTATCGTTCATTCTCTGATAGCTTAATGTGTGCTGTGGTGTTTCATAGTATAAAATCTACTTTCATCTATGGTAAAACTAAGGCTTCTTCTTATTTTCTATTTTACAGGCAGCATTTTCATGGATTCTGGAGAACATTGTTGCTCAAATCAAAACAGTTCCTGAGGTAAATATTTGAAACTCTCTAAAAGTACGCTAAAAACTAAAACACAAGTATTCATTGTCCAATGATAAACATTCATCTGATGTTTTATCTTCAGTCCTGGCCATTCCACAAACCTGTCAACAGCAAACAAGTACCTGACTACTATGAAGTTGTGAAGAACCCCATGGATATTGAGACCTTAAGACAGGTATAACCTCATACTTGCAGAAGCAATGTACAATAATAACAAAGGCAGCACTTTCTCATCAGTTATTTTAAGACAGGCCCGAGTGTCTGGCCAGCCGGGGCATGAATCACAACCTCCTGCATGACAGACCAATAGATGCCTCTACCTTGGGCGTAATGTTTTCCCATTTCAGACCAGGTGCCTAACAGGTCCCTAAATTCCTAACTCTAAAGACATTAGATATGGTAAATAATGCAAAATAAATAAGTTTTTGTGTTCCTCACTGACAGCAAGTGCAAGATGGCATGTACCGCACACAGGAGGAGTTTATGGAGCATGTTAAGCTGCTCTTCACTAACAGTGTTCTCTATAATGGTGAGTATTAACAGGCTCAAACAGAACCAGTTGAATGCATTCTATTGGTTCTCTGAGAACAGGTCAAATCCAGTTATTCAAATTCTCAAATCTAAAATTAATGTTATTAGCTGTCATTAAAGACTTTCTGGATGACAAAATTTAATGTAAGACGTTACATGCTATCCCATCCAATTCCGATAATCATTATTTTTATCTGTAGGAGAACACCATGAGTTTTCTAAAACAGCTAAACGAATCGTGGAATCTTGTGAAGACTTCATGAAAGAGGTACCTAAATCTTTTCTTCTATAAGTTTTATTTATGATATTTAGTGGTTTCGAAGCTCAAAATAAAGAACTGATGGTCATGAGCCGATTTAGGGGTGGGCTCCGGGGTTGCAGCCCCCTTTTTATCTTTGTCTTTTTCTTATTCATAGAGCTTCCTCTAATGGTAAATTCCTGCCCCCCCCCCCCCCCCCCCCCCCATTATCCAATATCTGGCATATACATAAAGTCATGACATACATAAACTTGAAACTTGTTTACATTTTTGGTGTAATTTCCTTTCATAGCATGAAGAGCAGTTGACAAAACTAGAGAATGAGATTGGAACAAATATTCAAGATGATGCCTCATCATACAATGCAAGTGAGCCACCTTCAGTCTTTGGACTGGAATCTATGGAGAACAGCATGGATGGGTTCCCTGATACAAGCAAAGAAGAAGACAGTCTACTGGAACAAAGTGATGCTAATGAGGACTCTATAGTGTTCAAGGATGATCTTCAACCTACTAAAATGACCTCACGCTCTGGCAAGCAAGGTAAGAATGCAACAGGTGGACAAAAGTCTTTTGAACAAAGTACTGAGAATAAAAGTAGTATAGTATAAAAGTAGTATGAACTGCATTAGAGTATAGTGAAACTAGTAATCCTCATATGCACATGTTCTTTGAGTCAATGTGGCATAACAATGTGATGACCCTTGTAAAATGAAGTCATATTATTTTTATCATTATTAAGAACGTTTGTGTTGGAGGCTAGGATAGCACATAACAATGATAAAAGTATGATCTTGAATGTCTGCTACATTTTCATGATAAATTTACCATAGCAAGAACTATGAGGAAGGCCTTGTTTGACTTGTAGGGTCCTGTGAGAATAGATGATGATGAACAACCATGAAGCATCAAAATGTCTAAATATATAAAAAAATATATGATTCTTTTTTGTGTGTATTTGTTCTAAGAGAAAGTTCTTTTTCACAGGTCCTGCTGTCGGAGAAGATGAAGAAATGATTGATGTAGAAGGTTACGAAGATGGCGAGAGCATTTTCCGTAGCATTGCAAACTCACAGTCAAAAGGCACTTATCCTGTACAGCAAACAGAAATTGAAGAATTCTCCATGGAACCACCAAGTGAAACTTTAGACAGTATCCTACTCCAAGACCTCCAGCATAGTGATAGTGAGAATGATAGTGATGATGATGATTTTCCATTTGGTGATGGAGAAGACGAGGATGCAGAAGATGAGGATGCAGAAGAAGGGGAAGATGAAGAGGAAGAAGTACAAGACTTGTTTGACTTTTCTCCTGTTACTGAAAATGCTGAAGAATCTATGGATGCTATGGAAACCAGCAATGGAGATAATGAAGATGACGATGATAATAATTAACATTTCTGGATATGAGTCAGACTATCCAGAATTAAAAAGTTAGATTTCCAGCCAACTAGGTCTTCCCAGAATTCAACAAGAAGTGCATTCTGGTCTAGCTTGGGTACAAACACCATTACAACACATGCATATGATAAACAAGAGATGGCTTTCCCAAAGCCTAATTACAATGAACCACACAAATCTAAGATAAGTCCCATGCTTAATATACATGAGATTATGAAACCCTAAAATTTCAGTAGATGTAACTGTCAGTATCTTAAAAGTAAGATTCCTATAGAGTGCAAATAATATATCCGTGAAACACTAATTACTAAATTGTTCAAAACAATAGAATAAGTATAAAATAGTGTAAGTTAGCATTACCAATATTTCACAGATATATTGTTTGCATTCTAATATCTTAGATAGTGTGTGCAAGAAGACTTGTTCTGTTGGTTACTAGTGTAAAAATGTATAGCTTGTATAAATTATTATATTAAACAGTAAACTGTGTTTAAACCAAACACGCAATAAAAACACAGGAAGCCCACTACATAAATAGTTTTTGTATTTTTAAAAACATAATATTCCATCCCATCTTTGTCTCAAAGTTTGAATTATTTACAACATATTACTATATATCATGTTTTTCAGTGAGCTATACATACATACAAGAGGTCACAATTTTTCTAAGTTTCGTAAAAGCATGCCATTACGATTTGATGGTTAAAAATGACACATGCTTATAAAAATTGTCTTCAACCTTTTAGCATTGCCTTGCTTGGCTAGTTTATCCACATCAGAAGACAAAACAGCAAGCACATGCTTGGTGGTATGATACAGTAAGAAATCCCCTCTTCTGTGTTGTACTTACAAGTAAGTTTGAATGGAAGAGCCTACATAAAACTGGAATCCATCATTTCCACCTGCCGTAGAAATTATTAAGAGAGAACAAGTATTAGCACATTCCAGATACATTAATGGAAAATAGAAAAACATTACCCCCTCCACTTCAAATATTTGAGGGCACAGTGTCTAACTGTATTAAGAGGGTGGGGAGGGAAAGTCGAAATATACCTCTTCCTCAACGGATTCCGCATCAGGGCTTGGTGAATCATCATAATCATCAGTATCTTCTAATTCCTCTGCAGAATCTTCATCCTCCATTTCTTCTTCCTCTTCTTCTTCATCTTCCTGACCCTGAACAAAATGTTAAGCTTATTATATTACTTTTATATTATATTATAGATTTTCAGACCTATTATTGGGGAGGGAGGGGTGGCTCACTACTGAGGCGGGCGGGCGGGCGGGGGGGGGGGGGGGGGGGGGTAGGGTGAGAATTAATTCTTGATTCCTGCCTAATATGTCAATAACTACTTATAGGTATATTTTATATATTTCCTTGGAACCAAGTTTTTATTACCTCATTTGATTCTTTGGATTTTCCAAGAGGAACGATATCATTTCCCTTCTCCACAATCGAGTGAAGCTGCAAAAGCAAACAAAGTTATTTACGATACAACGGGAATAACAGCAGAAAAACATCACGCACATGAGAAATATACTCTTCTTCTTCTTTTGCTAGTATAGCATCATCGTCTAGTCTTTTATCCACGCTAAACCACAAGTCGTCCGTTAGACGGGGAAGAAGCGAAGGAAACACCGCCATTTTGATTTGAAAAAGAACCCGCTGACTAAAACACAGGAAGCCCAACATTGGAGGAAATTACGGGTTTTTATACTTCCGGTACGTGATGATTTCTCCTACCCTGCCTATTCATTACTTGGTTGGTGCTACATACTGAAAACCTGATTCAAAATATCTGTTTGAGACAGCAACAAAAAAACACTGCGTAACAAGACCAGCAGCAGTAACAACAACAGTAGTCTCAGTAACAACCTGACAAAAGCAGTACTGTAGTGGCACAAGAGCCGGCAACAATGGCAACAGCAACAATAACAGTGGTAACAGAAAAAGCAGCAGCCGTAGCAACTGCAGCAACAACAGCGGCAGTAACAGCTGCAGTAGTAACAACAGTAGTAGCAACAACAGCAGCAACAGAACAGCAACACCAGCAACAACAACCGTGGTAACAGCAACAGCAACAGCAGCAGCAGCAACTAACAACATCAGCAACGACCAGTTAAGAAGCAACAACAGCAGTCGACTAGCGCAGCAGCAGCAGCAGTATAAAGGGGAGCACACTGGTGTGCAGCGGCTATTGCGTCGCCTCTCAGACTCATTGTCATATGTGAGTAGAGTTTCTCCTTGGTTCTCTCCTATGCTTCAAGGGTTTTTCTTCGGTTCTCTGCTTTTCCTCCCTCCTTAAAAATTATCTTCTAAATTATAATTTGATCTTTGGACTTTCACCTAGTATGAATCTTAGGTCACTAGTATGAATCACCAAGTATGAATCTTAGGTCTTTGTTGTGATTGTCTCAAGCTGTGATACTACAGATAAAACATTTCAGTCAGCCACCAGATTAAGGATCAAAAACAAACCATAACAAGATGCCCTATAGACGTTCACTGGGTTGCCTGTATCATGCACAGAGGCCTATTGCTTATATGACTGATAACGTGTTATCAAACTTATACAGGCTTATAAGCAACCGACTAGGAATTAATTTTTTTCGCTAAAAAGATTGTTTTAGCTTATTGTTGAAGATTAAATCTAATAAAATATGGATTTAAAAAGAAAAATCTTTTGTGCATAAGATGGGATTCGAACCCACAAAAATAAGTTCAAAAAATCGACTCCACTTTGCCATACCCCCGAGACATCCGCAGAGCTGGGGCGTCGTATGGACTTCGGACCTGACGGCGATTAAATCCTTCTGCCCTTGGGTGTACGAATTACGCAAGAAAATGTTCTAGCCGAAGCATCAGGGGAGAGACCAGCCGGCCCCCAGACCATATCGGCTAATCCCTTGCATCTCTGCCACGCACGGAATCGGTTGAAAGTATAATGTCAAAAAGTCTAGTCTATTTGGTGCATTGTTTTCTCGGCTATTGTTATGTTGATTCACCTGGAACCGTGGTCCAGTGGATAAATCGTTGTCGTTCAAGATACTGAGTCAAGCTCGTCTGGGGAAGGTTAGCACTTGGATGGGTGACCTAAACATTATACCTACTCGCGGTTTTGCTCCTTTTTTCGTTAATAATTTTTTGATTTTTTAAATAATAGAATATAGAATAGCGTTAGCATTGTTGAATCTGAAGTAAAAATCTGGCAAATAAAAATGACTTAAAGTTAAGGTGAAGGCGATCTATCACGGGGTATTGACGGACGCCAACTTTATTAATAAAACATGGTTGTTCACTCGCGGGAAGATTTGAAGCCTTATTATCCAAAGTGAGTAGATAAAGAAAGATCTTTTCAATTCACGGCATCTTGAACTTTCTTGGTCAGTTAATACCCCCGAGTTATTCCTATTCCTGTACTGAGCCTTGAATTTCAGCAACTAACGAAAGAAGAATATGCATAGACATTCATTTCCGACGCGTGATTCGCAGCCCCACCCCCAATCAATCACTTTGATAAATTAGACATTGATTGGCAACTGTCACTTGAACGTAAATCAGACTTTACACTGGATCTCTGTAACATACACCTAATTCAAAAAACGTTGTCATCGTCATGTCATTCCGACATGGAAATGATTTCGTCGAATACAAAGAACATCGAATCAGTCTCAGCACTAAGGCTCATGCTCTTGACGAGAAGAAGAAGAAGAAGCACAAGTCATTCCAGCTATTCTTGGATCTTGGAATGACATATATCCTATCGCGGCGATGACAACGTTTTTTGAATTAGGTGTATATCCGCACAGGGTTATTGCAGTGAAGATCCCTGCGTAATATTGCGCAATTTTGGCACGCAAAGCCACAGGCAACCCAGTAATAAAAATATTTTTAAATATACTTTTATTTTTCATATTAAGGTATGTTTCAATTTACAAATACATGTATCTAATACCATGACATTTCTACATTTCAATAGCTAAATGTACCAACATTAATAGAAATTTCCAAACCCACAATATATAAGTTTTAACATCTCACATAAACAATTTTAAAGCAGCTACAGATGGTCATAACCTGTTGAATATTTCTGTATTGGTATATCCTCGTCTTCTTGATGAGCTTTATAAACTTATCACATTGACAAGATTGAAAGTGGGACCCTTTGTTTGCTTATCTCTATGTATCCAGTGGATAATGAACCAAACCACTTTAATTTTTAATTCACTCTTGGTATTTAACTAAAGTTTTGCTACTAGCTTCCTAAGCAAAACCATCACCTACAAGCTGAAATTTGTTTTTTTGCTGCCGTCAATCAAAAATTATCAGTCTGTACCTTTTATGTCTTGACTGGCAGCAGAAAAAAAACAATTTCACAACAAGCTGTTGGAATATCTGAGTGCGCAAAATATTCACAAACCACAGTAAATTTATTTTTACAATATTATGAGCTGGTCTCATTCATAAATTTAGTACTTGGATTCCCTTTGAAATCACTGTTTTTAAGAATATGGAATATTTTGTTTGATAAAATCATAGAATGATTAATTCAGTTAAAAATAACTTCTGTTCAAACATGGCCTGATGGTAATTGTTTCAGTAAACCCATGATAAACATTCAAATATTTTTTACAATATATGTTATTGAAAATTAGTTATTTGATTTTGTTCCATGGGTCAAATCATACCATCAAAACTATTATAAATGTCAAAGATTCTTAATAATTTTTGGAAGAGTAAAAAATGCAACCCTTTTCAAACATGCAGAGGGTTTGTTTCTCTGCTATCCTCCATTCAACATATACTTAGTTTTATAGATAAAATTTCTGTAATTCTTTTTCCAGATATTATTTTATTATAGACAGGATGACTGCCATTTGGTTCTTAAGAACAATATGATTTAGAAATATAAAAGTGGATATTGAATAGCACCCTTCACAGGTCCATGTGCCATCAGGGAAGTGTGCCTCATCTAAGCAAGGATGTCTGTGACCTTGCAATGATAGAAACCTTTTAAAACCTTCAATAATCATTAACAGGTTTTTCAAGATGCAGCAGGGAACTGTGAAGGGGATTATTCAGAAAATATGAAACATTATACTGTGGTCTCCACAGAACTTTGACTGTCAGATAGCCGGTAATCCAGATAATCTAGACCTGAAGAAGACGGAGGATCTGAAACCACCTCTGTGCTCTTTCCACTGCTGCTAGATTTCCTGGAAGAGAATAATCGTCTCTTGTCATGTGGAGTTTTAGATTTGTTCTTCCTCTCTCCTGATCCTCCTAAAGCAAAAGGTCGCTTTATTTTATGAAGCATAGAAAATGGCTTGCGCCGTGTCTTTGGTGAGTTAGGTTTCACAGGTGCAATATCATCATTTACTGTTACGGATGAGTGCAATACTTGTTCTGTATAAGGAGGGGGTTCACGATGTACAGTTTCTTGTGAGGTATATGGAGGGCACTTAGAGCTCCACGGTTCCTTTGCAGCTGCAATTTTATGTACTTCTAAGAAACTAGAAGAGTATCGACGGTCGTGAGATAGTCTGGGTGTGGGGAGTGACCCAGAAGCACCTTCTCCATCATCTTGTGAACTAACGTCATGCCTTGAGCCCTGCGTAGAGCTACCAGAAGAAGATATACTCTCTTTTCTTGTGATGACCTCACAAACTAGAGACGTAGTCTCAGGGATTTCTGCTGGTGTAGAGACCCTTCGCTTCAGTGCACTTGTAAAACTATTGTCATTCATTCGTACCACACTGTATGCTTCTAAGGCTTTCATGATCTTTGTGTGACCTGGGTAAAGAAGAACGGGGTAAGATACTGTTAATGATCAAGGGGAGCTACTTCTGCAACAATAAAAAGATAATTGCTAGAAAATTGAAAAGGAGTTACAATTACTTTTTATTTTAGAATCATTTTCAGGTGTTGAAAGTGGAAAGATGTATCTAATTTCCCTGAAAATTTAAGATAAAAGCTTTACAACCCTTTTGCAATTTCTCCATGTATAGGTTTTGGAAAAAATATCTAGGTGCTTACCGGCCTCTGAAGCAACTTGCATTGGTGTCCGTCCAAATGTGTCTGTGTGGTTCATGTTTGCACCATTTTCTAACAAGATCTGTGCCACCTCGTCATGTCCCTCTTGACATGCTATACTCAAAGCAGTAGCTCCTTCTGAAGACACTTTATCAACATCAGCACCATTGTCAATCATCAGTTGAATCACTGAATTCTGGCCTTGCCATGCTGCAGACATCAAAGCTGTCCGTCCAAAATTGTCTCCAAAATTCACATCAGCATTATATTTCAGAAGCAGAGCAACAAGGTTGTAGTTTCCCTGCCATGCAGCACCTTGTAATGGAGTTCTTCCATCATTATCCACACAGTCAACAGTAGCTCCATGTCTTAACAAATGTTCAACTATTTCTTCACTTCCTTCAATTGTGACAGAAAACAGAGCCGTCCTGCCAAGACTATCGACTCCATTGATATCAGCTCCATTCTTTAGTAATACATCAACACTGTCGAAATGACCTTCCATTGCAGCATAATAGAGAGCTGTGCGTCCTTCTTTAGCTTCTTGATTGACAGGTGCACCAAACATCAAGAGGGTTGAGACTGCTTTACTGTGCCCTTCCTGTGCTGCAATTATCAAGCATGTTTTGTTTTCTTTATCTCTGTCGTTCATATGAATGCCAGCTTCCAACAGGGCTTTGACAACTGAGCTGTGACCTAGAAATGTTAATAGTATCAATGGTTAATAAACTTGGAATGCAACACTTATATGTTAGCTTAGTTCCCTGCTAGAAGCACTAATAATTATTATTAATTATTACATAAATATAAGAATTTCATGCAGCTTATTTTCATATAGGTCAATGCACTTTTAAAGGGGCACTTGGATGAAAACGCCCAATTTCAGAATAATCGAAGTATTTGAGGATAATTTGACCCAATTATGATTATGTAAACCAGATTAGTGAAAATTTTAGCCTGTGAGCCACTTGCAGTTGAGAAATTTTGGGTTAAAAGAGAAAAGAACAATAGGGTTGAGTAAATGAAGTCATTTACTCACAATTCATATGCTAAATAAATTTGATAATTTTTATCTGAGACATTTTACTGTGTAGAAAATATGTTGCTTGGCTATGATTGGGGCCATATAGATACATTTGATTAAGTTTAAAGTCATTTCCAATTTTTATCCATTTTCATCCAAGTGCCCCTTTAATAGTGTTTGGAATTTTATAGACTCAGGGCTAAAAAAATGACCAGAAAGGCAAAGATTTGACCAGACAAGTTCCCATCCTGGCTGGAACTTGTCTGATGAACAGCAATTATTATACTGTAGCCCTTAGGGCTCCATATAAAAAGACATCAATTACTAACCTTGGAAGCAAGCTACCATAAGTGGTGTCCAGCCTCCATTATCTGCTCTGAACATTGCATCCTTTGGCGCTCTCCAGTCACCAGACGATGGTTGACCTGGTTGGATCACAAAAATATCACACAATTAATCATTCAATGTTGTGAAATCAACTAATACACTATTATCTCTAAAAATAATTGCAATCAAAAAAAGTTTGTCAACATTAAGTCAACTTTATTTAGACAGGATGGCCTATTCAGGAATAGGAGAACCTACATAGCACTCAGTGGATGTAATGTATTCAAAAAATCCGTTGTGTTATATCATTGTTCTATCTATTGTATTAGGTGTGATTTATTGTATTTGTATAAATGTATTACATCAACTGCTTTCTCTTTAAAGATGAGAGTATGTGGACCGCGTGGCACTAATGAAATAGTAGAAGATAATATAGGTAAGTTGTAGTGCTTGGGAACGAGGTTATTCCGGGCGAAAGCCCTTGGAATTAAATTCGGAAAAATTAATTTCCGACCTCGCTGGGATTCTAACCCACGACCTTCGGAATCGTACTACCAATGCTCTACCAGCTCAGCTAGAGGTCAGACTGAGAGCAGGCCGGGGTGAAATAGATGTTAGGTCGCGGTAATTATGATGCAAAGATGAGAGTATGTGGACCGCGTGGCACTAATGAAATAGTAGAAGATAATATAGGTAAGTTGTAGTGCTTGGGAACGAGGTTATTCCGGGCGAAAGCCCTTGGAATTAAATTCAGAAAAATTAATTTCCGACCTCGCTGGGATTCGAACCCACGACCTTCGGAATTGTACTACCGATGCTCTGTCAGACTGAGAGCAGGCCGGGGTGAAATAGATGTTAGGTCGCGGTAATTATGATGCAAAGATGAGAGTATGTGGACCGCGTGGCACTAATGAAATAGTAGAAGATAATATAGGTAAGTTGTAGTGCTTGGGAACGAGGTTATTCCGGGCGAAAGCCCTTGGAATTAAATTCGGAAAAATTAATTTCCGACCTCACTGGGATTTGAACCCACGACCTTCGGAATTGTACTACCGATGCTCTACCAGCTCAGCTAGAGGTCAGACTGAGAGCAGGCCGGGGTGAAATAGATGTTAGGTCGCGGTAATTATGATGCAAAGATGAGAGTATGTGGACCGCGTGGCACTAATGAAATAGTAGAAGATAATATAGGTAAGTTGTAGTTGGCCTGCTCTCAGTCTGACCTCTAGCTGAGCTGGTAGAGCATCGGTAGTACAATTCCGAAGGTCGTGGGTTCGAATCCCAGCGAGGTCAGAAATTAATTTTTCCGAATTTAATTCCAAGGGCTTTCGCCCGGAATAACCTCGTTCCCAAGCACTACAACTTACCTATATTATCTTCTGCTTTCTCTTTAGGAAACTGTCCCATTCAGGAAAAAAGCTGGTATTCAAAGATGCCCTCCAAAGGGAGGGACTAACAGACACTAAGGTTCTACGTTTGAGGGATCAAGAAATGCTAGCTGGTCATTTGTCACTGACAGAATAAACTGGAGTTTTTTTTTACTGACCTTTGCTGTTTTTCTCTAATAGTATCTTAACAATTCCCACATGGCCACTTGCTGCTGCTGCAAAGAGAGGTGTTCTGCCATTCCTGTCCCAGTGGCTGATGTCGGCATTGGCATTTAGAAGTAACTTAACAACATTATAATGCCCTTCTAGACATGCAACACAGAGGGCTGTCATGCCATCATAGTCAGGTCGATCAACATCAGCTTTGTACTCTATTAATATTTTTACCACTTCAGTATGCTCAGGGTTGGCAGAGATACATAAAACTGCAACTGCTAATGCAGTTCGACCATCTTTATCGGCAAGATTGACATCTGCTTTGTGTTCAAGAAGGTATCTAACTACAGATTTGTGGCCCATATATGCAGCGGCAATCAATGCAGATCTGCCATCTTTGTCAGTATGGTTTGGATCAGCACCATGTTCAATTAACTGCTGTACTACATCAGCATGGCCACCCCATGCCGCCCCACGTAAAGCAGTCCTCTTGTCATTATCAGCTTGATCTACGTTAGCACCATGTTTTAATAAGATTGACACCACATCAGAGTGACCACCAGATGCCGAAGCTCTTAATGCTGTGCAACCATCACTTGAACTTTGATTGACATTTGCTCCACAGTTCACTAGTAAGTAAACAACATCTGCATGACCTTGTTTGGCTGCTAGTATCAGCGGTGACTCCCCTGATGGATCAGAGTAGTTGACGTTTGCACCATGCTGCAGCAAAATCTTAACCACATCTGTGTTTCCATTGAAGGCTGCATTGCATAACTGTGTCCTTCCAACACTGTCAACCCGATCAACTGAGGATCCTTTTTCAAGAAAGGCTTTAATGGATTCTTCTGTTTCTTTACCATAACTGATGGCTAACTCTCCTGACTCATCAACATTACTAACATCAGCACCAGCATCTAACAGGATCTGTAGTGCTTTCTGTTTTGGTTGGTCTGTAGCAGCTAGAGTCTCTGAGAGAGGTGCACCACTCCATAGAAGCCAGAGTGCAAAGTGCTCCTGAGATAGCTCTTCTTTGAAGGAAGCACGGCTCAAATGAACAGCAAACTGGTGCAGGTCAACTGATTGTTTATTACTTGCCAACAGCGTACACCGCAGGGCAAGCATGGCATGACCATCAGAGGGTGAACACAGGTACCTTGGTGTACAATGTTTGACATCAATTAACCACTCGGCAAATGAATGGTGAAATATGCACTTTGAGTCCTCAACATTAACAACCATGTAACTCATAGATTCCAAAATATTGTGGAATTCTTTAGTACAAATGGAAGAATTCCTGGTCCAAACAGCTTGATACAGCTCGTTTGCTTCAAGAGGCTTCTGTGAGGCTAGAATAACGTTTAAAATCAGTCGCATTTGATTGAATTGTTCCTCTTTGTACAGTCGATTGCAGAGCCATAGGTAAAGTCCATTCAAAGTACCTGGAATATCTTGTACTTCATCAAGAGAAAACAACTGTTCTTCAATTCCGTCCAGCACTTTCTCAAGATAAAGAAAACATCCATTACTTTTAATATGCAGTTGATTAAATATTTCGGCAGTTTCTCGAGTGAGGTATTTACGTAGTTCTTTGTCATCGTCTAAACGATTCAAAATATAACCTTGGATGTCTCTCACAACATGCGCTTTACGCAAGTCATCAAGAGTCAGTTTACGAAAACCTGTGAACATCTTTGTCACAGTTTTTGACTGTTTTCTTGCACTTATTACAAGGAAGAGCCACGGAGGGAGCAAATCATAATGTGTGGCCACTAGTTCTGCGATAGTTCGACTGCCGGAAAATACGCCGGAATCAAAAGAATGCAGGAATGATTCGTCTATCGAGTCAACAACAACAACGAAGACATCTTCTGGTGGTGTGATAGAGTTCAATGGCAGTAAAATACCCTCTTTGAACGAAACATCTGGGTTTTTAGCGCATTGCTCGGGCTTTAGATAATCTTGAATCTGAGACTCGTTGAACTTTTCCCTATAGGAATTCAACGGTTCTGCTTTTGCTAGTTGTTCAGCTAAGCTTTTGATAAACTCAGAGACAGAAACAGTGCTGTAGTTGTGTGCTTCGCAAAAATGATGAGCCAAGACTTTCTTGGATAAATCATGTTGAGGACCATCTTTTATGCTTGGAAAAATCAGTTCTTTTAAAAGAGTAGTTTTCCCCGAGCCTGGCCCACCAACAATAAATGCTCCTTTAGTTTTTAGATCTTCTTGTTCTTTCCTTCGTTGAAGACAAGTCAGCACTTTCTCGAAGACCCAGTCTCGACAGTAGAAGCTCCTACAACCTCTAACTCTTGTGTTCATCGTTTAAAGTCTATCTAATCCTCATACTGCCGTTCCAAGGTGTAGCTAGAGCCTAAAATGAAGAACAGCAATGATATGTGTTTGAATACACGAGGGTTGGCTGCCACACTGACTGCCCCTGGGGATCACAAACCCTGCAGATCATGAGAGAAATATGACACTTCTTATGACAACTTGTCACTTCTGTTCCGCATCAATACAACTTTACGTTCCAAAACTGTTTGCTATTCTTCACAGTTCCGTCAAAATCACTCCCTCTTTTACTTGCTAATTTGTTTAGAAAAAGCCTCATAATCCTTTTATGAGCTAAAAAGAGATAAATAAGATTTTTGTCATAAATATCGTGGTGGAGTCTTGTAGATACGTACGCGATGGATGGATCCTTCTTGTTTGAACTCGGTTTTCACAAAAACCACAATATCATCTTTCTCTTACTGTTTGTTCTCATTGGTTGACTAAAAGTTCTTCTTAAACCAAGTAGACCCACTTAAAAATAAACAAAAGCTCGCAGTGGGTCGTCAGGAGACTTATTTCTACAAGGACATGTAAACACAACTATCTCCTTCGACAAACGGTTCAAAAAAGCTCACTTCCGGACCGTGAGAGAGAATGACATCACTACCAATCTAAACATTTTGAACTGCAAATTGAAAACATATTACTAAAATATTTTCATTTTGAAAATGTAAATATTTGCGAGATATGTTAACCATTGTTTCGGGGGCGCCAGATATAGTCTTTGTCTTATATTATTGAACGCAGTCAAGTGATTGGAATTTTACTATAGAAAAAATACCGGACTGTTTCCTTTGAAATTTTTGCGGTTTTTTGCGCCTCAGCCCATGAGCCTAGCCTCATGGTCTCCCATATGATCAACGTAATTGAATTAGTTAAATAGTTATGCTGTTAGTTGCATTAAGATCGTTAGGCGGTATTTTTGGAACAAAAAGGACGCTTTCACTGCATGATTGACGGAGCGAAGACCATTGATTGTAAAAACTTAATCAAAATGAATATTTAGCGCGAAGCAGGATGTCTCGACCGAAACCGCTGTTTAACAATTACGGCACCTAGCCGAAGACGTACTGGCCCACGGAAAAGGGATTAAGTGAGAGGGTGTGGCTTTACACCCCTGACCCACCTCTTTCTAATTCTGCTCCCCTTTGCTTATGTTGACCCAATCTGTCGAAAATTCGAGTGCAAATAACAATAGTGAGTGAGCTGAAGTCCAGGTTTCGATAGTTTTCATTTCTTATTGGTTGTCGTTGGGTTGTTGTTTTTTTTTTGTGTTTTTGTTTTTTTTGATAGGCGACAATTTAGCGATTGACCCCCTCCCGGGTAAGCCCCAATCGGCCAGCTGTCTACTGACTAGCACGCACATATTGGGCGAGTTGACCAGGGTTGACGTATGCTTTTACTCCTAGGCCACGCCTATCCCAAGAATCTGTTTTTATCAGATAACTCCGGCTGCTATCAGAGTTGTTATCTTGATTTCTTGGAGGGCGTGACAGCTATTTTTAATTCACCAGATTCTGCTATTTCCGTGTTTTTAAATGTTGCGATTTGTTTCGCAGGGGGTGGGGAACAGCTAGTCAGTATACACCCAAAACACCTCGGCTTTCACAACCTCATCGATAGATCATTCCATGACATAAATAGCATGCAGTTCAAGTAAAAAAAAAAAGAAAAAGAACCTTCCTTTAATTTTAATTTAAAAAATTCTGACACCCAGGTAAAAGTTTAGGAATGTATTCACTACTTTGGGCTGTGCTTCAAAAGAATCGACTTGCAGACAGCTCGCTGGGAACATTACTACATAAACTATTCTATTTACCTCGTTGTTTGACTAAATAAGTATGACCCCATATGTGTATTACAATTAAACAGACAGAACTGAATGCTAATTACTTCAATAAGGTTATCTTGTGAATGAAATGAAATCAAACAAAATTGTTAGACTGTTATGGAGACCGCATTACCAGATTGTGTTGAAAGGTTTGTGAGACGTTTGTAATATTTGCGTTTTTTTTGTCTCACTAAACGCAATAAGATATGTATGAATGCACAAAACCTTGAATGTATACAATACGAACTAGTTCAGGTTTCTATATAATATAAATATTTTTGTGTTTTGTTTTGTTTTTTTGTTTTGCATTAAAAACGATATTATTTTATTAATTCCATTCCATTCTTTCATGTTTTCACTTGGTAAAGCAACGGCTATCTTTGCTTCTTGCGCCAGTAAGAACACAATGCATTATGGGTAGGTAGTGCAGATGCTCCTGCAAGCGCGATACCAAAGCTATCTGCCATGCTGGCCACACCCATAGAGAACTCCCTGTGTTCTGGCGCCACCTGTGAAGACCAAATAACATGACTCAGTAAAATGTATGCACAACCCCTACGAATATCCCCCTACAAATATCCCCCTACAAATATCTCCCTACAAATATCTCCCTACAAATATCTCCCTACAAATATCCCCCTACAAATATCCCCCTACAAATATCTCCCTACAAATATCTCCCTACAAATATCCCCAGGCATATCTGGAACAGTGACGTGCGTGTCACCAAGTCCCTTGTTTTCGCGCGGCTGTCATGCCGTGATAGTATGCGCAAACCCATCTACTCTGTGGAAACGCACCATTATCAAGTCCCTTGTTTCTTAGGAATATAATGGAGTAGCGTGCAAACCACCTGAAAATTGACAATTGTGCGTCATAACTATGAAATCCAGATTTGTAACTTACCTCTTTTGAGATTCTGTAGAAAGAATTAACGTACACTGCTCCACCAAGTAAACCCTCAAATAATATGATTGCAAACATTATCCATACAGATGGCATGTAATGGAAGTATGCCTCAAAGAAGAGGACGACAAGGTTGACATACTGAAATGAGCAATGATTATTTATCAGTTATTTAAATACAAGATAAAGACCAAGGTGTATTGTTAGTTTTCATGATTATTTAATATTATCTTATTCGAGCCTGCAGACACCACATGTGAATTGAGTTTGTTTGATGTGTTGCTCACTCCTATGCTACGAGGGTTTTCTCCGGGTTCTCCGGGTTCTCCGGTTTCTTTCCTCCGTAAAAATCAACATGTCATCATGGCATTGGGTGCATATCAAATGTTGTGGTAGTGCGTGTGAGTGAAAGTGGGCCAAATTGGAAACCAGACCTTAACTCTGTATTTGACAACCATTAAAATAAAAATAAATAAAGATTCTATTAGGTTCATAGCTTCATTCAATATAAGCATGTCCTACAGTATCTAATGTCTTTCATCTCCTTTGGCTTCAAAAACCTTTTTTTTAAACATATTAATATATTGTACCTGTAAAAATGCTAACAAGCATGTATTTTTGATGGGAAACAAGTTGACAGATGATCTTGATATCAGTACTCCAAATTGATAATCAACTTGGTACCTTATGGTCAAAAGAACAAAAAACAATAACACAGTCAGACATCATATTGAACACAATCAACACAATTAACAATATGTAACACAATAATTGAAAAAAAGGCAAATAGTTTTCCATTGGAATGTTGTCCTCCCCTCTGTTACACTTAAATGGCTTTCCATTGGAATGTCATCCTCCCCTCCATTGGCCTTAAATCGCTTTCCATTGGAATGTCATCATCCCCTCCATTACACTTAAATTGCTTTCCATTGGAATGTTATCCTCCTATCCATTACACCCAAATGGTTTTCCATTGGAATGTTGTCCTCCCATTCATTGCACTTACATGGCTTTCCATTGGAATGTCCTCCCTCAGATACACTTAAAACATGTGAAAACATGCTATGTGTAAAGCATATATAGCCAGAACATGGGAGAAATGTTGTTAGACAACAACGGTGCATACAGGTAATGTTTAGAATACAAAAGCCATTCTTTTGGATAAGAATGACAAATAGAAAGTGTGCATGGGTTTGAGTGCTCTGTGCTCTTCTGCATAATACGGTCATAACCCAAAGAGCAAGATTTATAACAGTTATATTAAGATTGAATATAAAGTGGTAAATACCATCTGTATTGTTCTGCAGGAGTAAGCCATATTCCTTTCCAATAGATCAGCTCTTGCTGCAATAGATCAAACACGAATAAGGACACATACATTTTAAGGAGCTTTTGCTGTCATTGTCAGCATGTGGATTTATATTTGAAGATTTCAGTTGGAATTTAGTTTCCTGCTGTCAGCAATCAAAACAAAGGTAAAACTGTCTAGGAAATATTGATTTAGGCAAGAAGATTCTTCTTAGTGAGAATAAAGAGAAAAAGCCATATGATTCTCAGATGGAAACATTTCCCACTTTGTACATTAGATACATGCATGTACTTACCAGACCTTGATTTATAAAATATTCAGCAAAATAAACGAGAAAAAGTGGAATCATGTACTTCAACAAGGACTGAAAAAAGAAGGGAAATTTTCTTTCATATTTATACTGAAGTAAATATGAGCAATCCATGACACCATTCAATGACATGTATGCACCATCACCAGGCAATGACACACATGCACCATCACCATTCACTGACATGCATGTAATATCACCATTCACTGGCATGCATGCACCATCACCATTCATTGACATGCATGCACCATCACCATTCACTGACATGCATGCATCATCACCAGGCAATGACATGTATGCACCATCACCATTCACTGACATGCATGCACCATCACCATTCACTGACATGCATGCATCATCACCAGGCAATGACATGTATGCACCATCACCATTCACTGACATGTATGCACCATCACCATTCACTGACATGTATGCACCATCACCATTCACTGACATGTACGCACCATAACTATGATAGTTTGAGGGGGTAAAGGGTGCACCTTAGAGTGCTTCATACATAAGCGCCTCAGGAGATTGCACAATATCACTCAATACCATATCACATATCTCACATTTTTCATATATGTGACATACATCCATCTACAGTATATTTATTGTATTTTTTACCTTTGTAATAACAAGTTTCTCATAAAGACTCATGTATTTAGTTGTGTCTTCATCTGAATTTCAAGCAGAAATTGAAAATAAAAATAGTATCAAATAAAATAACTCACACATTAGGCGTGTTTGTTCTTCTTACCTCCTCTATTACTTGAGGTCTCAATTGGAAAATACAGTGTTTGACAATTACCATTGTACCTCATGTACGAAGGATATTCCAAAATAAACCAAAAACTGCAGAAGAGTCAATAAGTTTGTTAGAATCACAGGATACATTTATTCTTAACCACTTAATATGATTTTGTCAATACACCCTTGCTCTGTTACAACTATTGCATTTATATCATTTATTTCATCTTTTCACGGTGTATAATTTACCTTTTTATCATTACTGTTTCATTTGAAACACTGACACAGCTCACACTAGTTTTTAGCTAGTTATCTCTTCTTTTTATATCATACCAAGTGGCTAACAAATCCACTCAACCAAATAATAATATTTCCATAATACTTAATTTCTTAATTTCAACTTGGGTGAACAAATTCAGTATGAATTTTTACTGGTCTCCAATTTGGCCCACATTCACTCACACACACTACCACTACATTAAATAGTTGTCAACTTTTTATGGACATGGTGTATCATTATATGCCTACTGATTATTAAATAGTGCATACCTGAGACCAAATAAAAATGGAACAATGTTCATAACTAAAACTGTATTCCTTGGTGACATGCCAGCTGATATCAAACCAGCATATGAAAGAGCACCAAACAAACCAGCAGCCCCTAAATGGTAAATAAAAGAGAGAAATCTTAAAAAGTATTTTCCTTGACATAAAATATCTTTTTTTTTAATTTATATTTACCTGTTCCAGAGGACCAAGTAGAAACCACATCCCTAAAGTTCAAACAAAGTCATCGAAACTTAGTTCATACCTTTAAATTGCTTATATTTCAAACAAAGTGCACGTCTCTAGGTTTACTAAGAAGATTACTACTTTCATGATCATGGTATCATAATAGATAATTTAACAAATAGACATCAGGGTCCAGATGTACGAAGCCTGGATAGCATTTTTCGGCGGATAAATCCTTATCCAGTGGTTAAGTCAATGCTGTTTTCCAATAAATTCATCCACTGGATAAGATTTATTCATTGGATAGCACTATCCAGGCTTCAACAACTGGGCCCAGTTTTTTACATGTCTGTCCTCTTATTGACAATCAATTGCATCATCGCATTGTCAAAGTAGTGTGGATGGATCTACGAGGCATAGCCGAGCCAATGACGAAAACAATAAAAACTTCTCATTTTTAGTGATCAAAACAACCAACGGATAAAAAGCGCATGCTCATTGACAACAGCTTTGTCTGTCTGTCCTCTTATTAATGATAAAAAATAACCAATCAGGGCACAAGAAATTTGTAAGTTATTGTAAAAATGAGGGATGACTTACTTGTCAAAATGAGCAGAAAAACTCAATATCGTAATTTCCCCCAATCCACTACTAAGACTTGCACATACAACACCTACAATCAAATATGAAATAAAACTATTAGACAATATTGCAATGTGGTGACAGGGTTTAAAATGACAGCTGGTCAGTCTGACAGCAGTCATGATCACCACACAAATTAGTCTTAGCTCAGTCATACCTTGTTTCTGGTTCAAAGTTACTAGTTAAAGTGACCAGTAAGTTTGATGGTTCAAGTTCCAATAAAGGTCAAACATTGTCTTATGGCTTGCTATTATATAAAGCACAGGGTGAGGAGATGGAAAGGTCTTTACTTTAGAGAAATCATCAGGCTAGGGTGGCATGTATTAACAATTACAAAATACTTACCCAATAAACTAATCCACAAGACATGAGAATATGCAATCATGAAGAAACTTGCAAATGCAAACAAGATGCATACGAAGGCTCTGATGCTGCAAAAAAAGGGATGGCTATATAAATTATCATCACCACTGCCTCTATCTCCACCATCACCACTACACCTAACACTGCTGCTATGACGATGACCACTACATCAACAATATAACCACCACTATCACTACCACTACCATCAACAAATGACCACCGCTAGCATTACCATGGCCACTACCATCAAAAATATGACTACCACTACCACTACTACTACCATCAAAACTATGACCACCACTAGCATTACCATGTCCACTACTACTACCATCAAAAATATGACCACCACTAGCATTACCATGGCCACTACCACTACCATCAAAAATATGACTACCACTACCACTACCACTACCATCAAAAATATGACCACCATTAGCATTATCATGGCCACTACCAGAAATAACAACAATATGATCAACACTACCATTATTACTGCCACTATCACTATCACTACCACCAGTGCCACTACCACCAGTGCCACTACCACTACCACTACCACTACCACTACTGTACCATCAACAATATGATCACCACTACCACTAGAACTGCCACCACAACTTTATTCTTACTTGTAGCTTATCTTTTTCATGTAGAACGGAGCAGTAACTTTAACAAACACAGTAGGAAGAATATCAGCTAACAGCACAGTCTGTCAAATAAAACACATAAGCTAACATTAAATCTGTTCATAATAGTGTCAGACTTCATATTACATTGACCATCTATATTAAGCAGACACCAGCTTTATTGAATGAATAGCTGCATGGGTGCCAAAATTTTCTTTATTTATATTTACAGTGTAATTACAAGGTCTGAAGGTGTCCGTCCTCACAATCCAGCTACAACCATGCTTTATTTAAATGAAAAAGAACTGAAGCGTTGACGGTTTCGAGTGTCCTCACTGTAATGTGCCAATGATGACCATCTTCAATTCCATCACTTTTCATGAGAACATAAGTAACAAATAATTATACATTACCCCTGTAGATAGTGGGTTGCATTCAAGACCATCAACAACAGAACTGGAACCATTTGCTGATCCATTTGAAAACAGGCTACTGGCATTTGAATTCTGAATATAAGAAATTATGATTATTTACAGAAAAACTTCATACACGTATAGAAATCAAATCCAGCATGCCAGGCTCCAATTTTCCAATACAGAACAGTTAATGGAATGCTAAGTAATGTGTACCTGGTGAGCTGAAGCTGTTGTATTCCTTGGGTTGAGTATATCATGTGCAGCACTCAGCATCACAACATAAGAAAAGTTATTGCAAAGACCAAGAATCCTGAAGGGAGAATGAAAATGAAAAAGGTGCAACGTTTTGTTAGTTTTGATTTCATATTGGCCTCAAGTAAACACAAGTAAACAATGCTTCAGCTACATGTATTTCAGTTATGTTTATACTCTTTTTTATTTTCATTTTCAATCTTCTACCACAACAAGCAAATGCATCCTAGTCTTATATACTATATGTACTTATATGAAAAATTAATAATGCGAAGAGAGAAAGACTAATTGATGTCATGCCTTGAACTATTATTATTCAAAAAATATAATAATATTTACACATGGCATCATGTTTTTGTTGGCTGTGATTGACATGAAACTTACATAAATCACAAATATAACTTTAATATAACGAACATAACTTATAAAAGCGGCTTTGGATATCGTGCAAGCCAGCAAGCCAACATTTCGTGCGAGTGATGCAGGCATTAGTGCATGAAATTGTGCAAGATTAAGATTCAAATCGAAGACAACTTGCTCTCTTCAAGGCCTGTAAGCATTTTGCTTTTGCTTCAGCTGATAATTCGAAAAATCTTTCAAAAAATTCATTACTCATTAACTTTATCCCCAACAAGTTTTCAGGGGGGAAATGAGCCTTCTTTGAGACAAATTAATAACTCACCAAAAACCAACTAGGTTTCTTGAACGTTTATACTTTGTATCTGGAGAGTAATCTTCTCCTGTGATAATATAAAGATAATAATATAAAGAACACCATTTAAAAACATAACAAAATAAATGCAAACTTTGAAAATTCATTCAATAATTGAGACCTTCGTGACTTAATAAAGAGTTCTTGGATCCTTTTTCATCTCCATCTTCATCTTCAAACTCTGCCTTATTGGAAGCCATTATTTACTTCTAGACTGTCCTCTTTAATACAAGCAGAGGAGGATGGACACTCGTCACGTGATAAATTCATCCAATCATAAGTCTGTATAGTATAAGTGCATAACACGCCGCATACACACATACTAGTATATATTGCGCTACGTCATCTTCTATTTCTTCATTTACTTCATTTCTGGTTGCTTTTTTTTCTTTAGTAAAGGATTCAGAGAATATATTTATGTATCTTTGTGGAAGCAGTAACGCAACTCTACAAAACACAGCTCCACAACAGTTCAGTCACAGGTAACCCAGTTATCCACTTTTATAAGGAAATGTATGGAGTAAATAGATTTTGCTAAAATTTTGTAGGTTTCGCTAAGATTTTGGAAATAAAACTTCGCGGAGTATATAAAAACCTGAAGCGTACTTACCGTTTCAAGTTTTCGATTTTTTTAGCGATTTTCGGTACGCCCTCCACTTTAGACCGATACATTTTCTTACAAAAGTGGATAGCCTGGGTTACCTGTGTAACCATCACAGGTTTGACGCTATTTTTAGAATTATATTTTCCATAATTTTTTAAGCACGCCCATAGTGCGCGCGCACTATGTTGTTTGCTCACGTTTTGTTGAAACACAAGAAAACGTGAAGACCTAAGTAATCGTTTGTTATCTATAGATATTTCTATCTATTTACCCCCAAAATATCTGCATATACATTTGCCAACTCAGTATATGAAAAAGTCATTCCAGTTTCTTGACAACTTCAAGTTACAGTCGTTACATTTCCTCGCCATTTTCTTCAGTGTCATTAAGTATATCTAGCAAAGTCCTTAGTTCTGTACTACTGCATAGCCGGCTAAAAACATATTTTTTATATTTTTCCTTGCGTTGCCACGCAACAGGAACGTACTGGGTAAAAAAATGTAGTATTAACGGCGAAAAGTCATTGTACTCTAAACTTAGTGCAACGTCCATTTGAAAGGTTTTGTCTTCACAAGTATATTTTCTGTAGAGTTTGTATGGTACACTTGCTAAAAGGGATAATGGAGTCATCACACAACAGATTATAACAGTGTCTAAGTTAAGCAAAGGATTGGGCTTGCAGTGGTTGGTCACGCAAAACTTAGTGTTGAACCAGGAAACAAAGCTCTTAAAATTAGAAGGTAAAATGCCATTGAGTACGTGACTGAAGTCAATAGTGATGAAGAACTTTTTGCTGTTCTTGATCTTCCTTCGTACATAATCTTTGATTGTCTGGAAATGGTGATCAACCATACGGTCTTGAGGGTTAAAAACCAACACAAAATCTGTGTCAAACCCTCCCAATCCAGCGTCGTCTGTTTGTCTTCTCGTGGCACACATTAATACAGGTTTAGTGAACATGAACTCCAACTGTCGTAGTTCATGTTGATTGGTCACTTGAATGATTTGCTTTTCCAGGTCTATAATACTGGGTGTTGGGTAAAGCGGAAAGAAACTTTCGTTGCATGAAAGCACAGTCAGTTTGTTAGGGTTGTATGATATCCATCCAGCCTCAACTTTCGTCGAAAAACACAGCGAATTTTTTAAATATTTGTATTCCTTTCGATTTTCAGCAACAAAAGGTAACGATGAAATAGGAATCAGTGGAATTTTAGGTTGGATGTAATCGTCTCCATCCTCCATAGTCTCCCTTAAATTTGCTCATCAACGTCAAGTCGAGGACCGGTCACGTTGATAGCTCCGATAAAAGTCTTAATCAGATCCAAACGTTTTGAGATCAGTATTAGACAAGACTGACTAAATACATGATTTTTTCCCCAAATATTTCAAAAACAAAGCCTATTGTATTTTTTAAATATATTCAAGCACTTTATTACTATTCAAATCCTTATTGTATTCTTTTTATACAGAACAAAGAAGAAATTGAATAGCGGATTCGTACAAGATTAGCCATTGATTGTCAGAACTATTTCTATTCATAGTTTTGGCATCCAATGTCATGTAAACAGAAAAACAATGTTGTCTTAGCATTAACAGTTCATGGATTATTAGAATAGCTATGTGTACTTTCTTGAATGAAAAAATGTATCGCTGCAACTGCTTGGTTAGTATGAATCATGGTCAACGAATTGAAAACTGTTGCACGTGACAGAGAATAGGCACCTGCACAAGACACAGAAGATGACACTGTGCACGTGTCAATATCCATACAATGTTCCACGTGACAGAGATGTTACTGTGCACGTGTCCGTCCATACGATGTTCACGTGACAGAAAAGATGTCACTGCGCGCGTGCCTGCCCAAACGATGTTGCACGTGACAGAGAATGTCACTGCGCGCATGTCTGTCCATACCATGTTGCACATGACAGAGGCATGGCACTGCGCACGCGCGTGTCTGTGTCCGTCCCCATGATGCTGCACCGCCCTGCGGAGAAGATAGCACCGCGCGTGTGTGTAATTGTTCATTCTAGGACGTTTGAAAAATAGATAGGGTTCATGTTCAAATCTTAAAAGAAAAATCTCTCCTCCTTTTTACGTTCTCTTTCTATTTTTCGTTTGACCCGCTGTTCATATCTCTGCTTAGCCTCTATTTCAATGGGTGTCAGAACCTTATCTGATGTTTTGGACGGAGAAGTTTTATCCGATAGGCTCCATCTATCTAGTTCCTTCTCGATGCTTGAGATTGTACGAGGAGTCAATGGATGTTTGGATTTCATATCTCCATCCCTTTTGTTGACGCTGAATGGATCATCAAACCAAGCTAGCTCTCTGAAATCACCGGATGGTGATATTCCTGGTGTAGTGCTTGTGCTTGAGCCACTGATAGATCCATAATTAGAACCATTGCCAGAAAAGTGAAAACGAGTATTAAAAAAGCCTGAAGGAGTACTGTTGGCTGAAGAATCTGAATCACTGGTAGACCCTGGGGAACTTTCACGATAAAACTCTTTTAGGTAAGAGGGAAGGTAAAAGGGCGAAGAGTACGTTCTGCTTTGCGTTAGCCTTCTATCGTCGACTATCGACCGTTCTTCCTCATTTGAAGGAACAATCATCGGCTTTAAATAGCCAACGCTAATACTACTGACAGATTCATTGTCATTTGTAAGCAAAAGTTTGTTTCCTTGTTCTGCGAAGTTTCTTGTGACCTTTTTCTTTTGGGATATGACATACTGGGGAGATGGAGAATAGGATAAAGGCATCTTGTCATCCAGAAGACTTGTCTTAAGCATCTGCGTGCCTAAAGAATAACCATTGTGACTTTGGTCTGTAACTTCCATCGTAGATACTTGGTTCTTTGACGACGGAGATAGCAACTCTATTTCAGAGGAGGTACATGAGCATGGGAGATCATTGACTCTTATCTCGGGGCAAATTTCCTTGCCTCCAACATCATTCCCTTCACCAGGGAAAACAAGCTTCTTCATAGTATTCGTGAAGGAGGACTTTTCGCTGTTTCCTGCTCGTCGAAGGAACAGAGGAATCGTGTTGGTTTGTTCAGTATCCATTAGAGGAGTCAGGGCTTTCTCATCACCGACTCTTCGCCTTATTAAATATTAGAAAGTGACAGACAACAATGTAAGACAATGACGTCGTAACAGTATATTATTTTGTTTGGTTACCATAGTTAATTGAGAGGTGTGGAAACGTAAACTGGAAATACCGACAAATTCTTAAATAAAGATAAGGGTTCTTATTATACTTTCTCTCACCATGGATGACCTAATTTTGTTATTTTTTTCTAAAAAATTCCACGCCCACCTTACGACATCTTGAATTATTATTCTTTTTCTTATTCAAATTGTTTTATTCAAATTATTCAAAAATCATTTATTCTAAACTCCTTTGGGAAGTGGAGATGCAAGGACTTCTCAAAATAGGCATTAAAATATCCCATACGTCAAGCACATACGTCATGCATGTTCTTAAGCGAAAATAACTTAAAAGCAAAGAGAATGAGGTTGTTACCATGGCGACCAAGCAAACAATAAAAAACAAACAAAAAATAGCAAACTGAAACTTTATAGAATCAAAAAAAAAAAAATTAGACCTTGTCGATAGAAAAAGTAAATGGATGGATTTTTCACTCCGAAGTAGTAAATAGGGTCAGGGTTTAATATCTCTGGCGGCACATCCTACCCCCCCCCCCCCCCTCCCACACACACAAACACAGCCCCGCCCCTCGCCTCGCGGGCTCCGAGTCTGGTTCTTGGAGAAGTGAAACAAATTGACATCAAATTTTCTATAACAAAAGCATGCATCAAAACCTAGAAACTAAACAAGATATGGCTCTCTTTAGCTATCACTTGTTTCTTTTATATATATAATATTTATGATCCATGTTGAACAATAAACTTGCACTCAATGAAACACTACTTTAAAGACCAAAAGGATTATTGTTTGGGTTTATGCGATGCGTGCTACCCCAAATGTAATCACATGCATGTCTATATATCTATCTTGTCTAGTGATGATATGGATTACTGGCTTTTTAGGAAGAGAGCAGCTCCACACTGAACCCATTGGCTTTGATTGGCTCCACAAGGCATGTTGAAGCAAGATACGATCTGGTCTCGATCCGAGTTGTAGTAGATAGGTACCGAGATACATTCGTTTTGGGGATACGGATCAGGCGTGTCCTAAACAGAAGGAAAGACAACGATTATTGTAAAGGCTGGACTATAACAGTCATATTTGACAGTTATCACGTGTATAATAGCTAACTTAATGTTTCGGAAGCATCCAGGGGAGGGGGTGAAGACGAAGTAATTAAGGGGGCTCAGACCCTCCTGGTTACCTTGACAACCCAGGCTACTGTCGCTGTTGGAATGGAAGACACACTGGGTGAATCACGCTGATTCTCTACTAACGAGTTGCCATCAAAGGAAGCTCCCTCCAGCTGCAAGCCACCAAGCTGTTAATATGAACAGAAACCGGTAAGATAAAATAACTCATTTACGGCGGAATACAACTGAGATACGTGCCCCAAGCCTGTGCTAATTTTCATTTTCAGACCATATGGCTTTTCTTTTAAGTTTAATATTCTTTGTTAGGATTCATCCTGGTTTCTCAAACGTCAACTGACGAACAGTACAGAGAAAACATTAACTCGGCTATTTAGTGTACCTTGACGGGATATTTAGCTCCATGAATGCTTCCTTTCCAAGACACACACAGCTTCAAGTTATGTATGGAGGTCTTCATGGCCCTGTATATCATTCGAGAAGTCAATGTTAGTTCATTGCAGGCGCAAATACACGGCGGGCACTGTAGTAAACTCAAATGAAATATGTATCTTATACTTAACACGTAATACCTGGCAGTCTGTTGTCGCAAAGCGTTTAGGAAAGTATCTGGATGGAAAAGTTCCGACAGATCTATCTCCTCCTTAAGTAATGTCTTGGCTTCACACTTTTCTACCCAAGACCCTAAAGCAAGAGCCTTGGAGACTAGAGATCGCAACCAATGTACTGGATCTACTGGGCCTTCCCAGATGTTACTCCACTCTAGAGGAACCTGGAGAAACGTGGGAGATAACAAGCAATACATCATTTCATCAATAAAAGACACAGGAATGAACGTAACTAGGATATTATGAGCATGCAGGATCTAATGGTTTCTTCAAGTCTAGTAGCACAGTAAGACGTCATAGCCACCATGTTAGAATGTTAGAACAATAACCTTCAACCCACCTCCTGTTTGAGCAGAGAACCAGCTGACGCCTCCACCTCAGAACTTAGTAACTGTGTACCCCGAATGACCTTACTTAGTGCAGCAAGAGACGCGTGTACTGTTTGAACTAGTGATATGGCATTATAGCGTTCAAGAAGAACGAATGACGTCACGGGGGATTCGGACCCAGTCTCTGAAGGTGTAGAAATCTTGGTCTGTAATAGCTGTGAGCCCTGGTGATAACAGACATGAGCATTAATAACCGATACTAGGTTCTCGTTACAAGAAAATAAGTACAATGTTCCATTATAACTGTTGTTATACCTGGTTTAGTTTCTTCCACAGATTCAAGATGGGAGATAATTCGACTGACCATTTTTCTTTATCAAACTTGTGTGCAATTACATCAGACCTCATCAGGACTTTAAGCTGTCCAATCACCTGCGCATCGATGGAAGACATCATTATTAGTTTCTTCTATACTTAGCGATTAAGCAATATAAAACAAGCGCATGGCTCTGTACTGTGATATAAACACGCTGGAAGTTGTAAGGCACGAGAAAAGCAAGGGGTGGGAATACGAGGCTTAGCCAAGTGTTTCTCTTACTTTTCGAGTGCTCTACAGCTCCCAGAGTGTTAATATCGCAGTACAGATAAATTAGCAGTCGTTTTATATTGCTTTTATAAAATATATTTGAACGATTTTGCGCGAGAGCGTCTTTGTCCTCTGATACAAACACGCCATAGCCAATCAATCAGCGCGCGCGTTATATTTCAAATATTAGGAAATTAAGACACTCCACAAAAAAAAGTATAAATCGTAAGGAGAGTTTAACATCCTGTTTATAAAGTTTTACATCTTGCACCAAGAGGTCAAAGCCCTCGTCTCGACCTAGGGTTTTGAATAGGGGCGTATTGTGATCTGAATAGATGTTGTACCACATGGGTAAATATAACACACATCATGTTGTACCTGAGAACTGATGATCCTCTGGGAAGATCTTTCGATGTTCGCAGGCAGACCAAAGAATGAAGGTTTATCATCATCAGGCAAAGAGTTGATAATTTCAACATAATCCTGTAAAAAAATGTATATCAAATATAAGTTCACGATGCTCCTCCCGGCACCGTCAAGGCATTGGTTCGTTTGTATGGTTTTCCAGTCATACGATATTCACATATCACAATTCACGTGCAAGTAGCTAGCAGTAACAAGACTCACCTTGTGATGACATGAAGTGGGTAAAGATACGTTTGGTATTACTCTCTTTGGTCGTGAACGGCTGCTACCCTGAAAAATAATCAGCCAGAAACCAGGATTCAAGGAGATTGTATGCCTTTATAATCAGCCAGACACCAGGATTAAAAGGACATTGTATGCCTTAATTAACTTGCTTATAGTTCATCCGGGTGGAATTATTATTAGAAATGCACAGACATCGCAAAATTCCTTTCCTACGAGGGCTTATGGCACGGAGAGAGGAGCTGACAAAATCACTCGGTGTGTCTAAAATATTACAGCACTCCCCTAGTCCAGGGTGGATAACAGTTTCATAACCCTCTGGCCCTCCCTTGGCCCTCCCCTGGCCCTCCCCTGGCCATCCCCTGGCCCTCCCTCCCTCTCCCCCCTCCTGTTTAATGCCTTGATTCGCATTCGAATTCTTTTTAACCTAAGATCCATATTTAGAGAATAGACTAACCTGTCCTGGGAATACAGTCTGGTCAAAGTACTGAAGCAGATATGATTCCAACACCTTGAGGTCAAAAGTATTATCAACACGACCACCATAGATAGCATTAGCAAACAGACCATGAACAAACTTCCATCGCACGGGACCAGTTCCTATAACACAGAAGACCCGATATCAATGACTGAATAAAGCCTTGGTCCCGAGGGATTCCCGTCAGTTAACGGGAAAAGAATGGGACCGGATTGAGTGGTTCTGAGAAGTAATGGGGCCTAGTTGCGATCCCATGTCATCATACCTGCGGTAGTGCACAACCTATCGATGATATCAGCACCAGCACGCAGATCTCCGAAAGAAAACTCGTAGAACTTGGTCCATCCCTGGATAAAGAAAAGGAAAGTGAAAAACCAAGAGAAAGCAGTATCTAAAAAATGCGTGGCCAACCAAATGGCATAAGACAGTCGTTTGGTTGCCGTCACTAATTTCTTATTACACTTTCATCGTTATTTTCCCGCATGAAAAAAAAGCCGTCTTATTTCTCCACAGGGAGCCCATTCCCGATAAAAGCCATACATGAAAAACCCTTTTGTACACAGAAGCGAACAAAAAGACCATAAGAAAGTCATGTAGGGAAACTATGCCTTCATATACCTGTGGTATGTAGTTTCTTCTTTCTTGTACGATGGCATGGAACCAAGCGAGCACGAAGAGAGCCTGGGCACGAATGGAAGAGTTGCCTCTGTTGATGTATTCTGGTGCCCAGGAGTCGTAGGTACGCTGAAGATTCTTCTTGGTGCCTGGAGGAGCCTGTTAATCAAAAAATTATAATAAATTATGGATGCTGTAATGTCTTATCAAGTGTACTTCAAGGATGGAGTGTTGCATCAATGGGGAAGTACAGACCCCTTGCATGTGACGTTAAAGGAGCTCAATTTGGAGGGCAAAATAAAATTTCAATCTCCTGAGAATTGAAACCCTATCGTTTTGCCCTCCAAATTGAGCTGCATTCCAAACGTGCTGCGAGGGTTCTATAGGCGTTCTTACCTCATACGTGACTTTCAGACTTGATTGCAATAAAATAGTAGGAAACTTAGGGTGACTCTCCGCTGTCAACCATAAACGGAAACTCTCATGAGGTTCAAGGGAGTTGAGCTCCTGTAAGAAAAAACGGTGAATGTCAGATTAATGGATAAAGTTAGAGTGTATGTATTCACTGTAACGTGTCGGTCCCAAATACCAGCAAGCCCTCCACCGCCACGCGCCTGAGCTTTCGCGTGTTTTTCTTACGTATAGAAGTACACAGTGGAAAAGTATATAATATATATAACCGGGATGCAAACACATGATTCATGCAACATCCCTTGAGATTCGAGAAAAAAATAACAATGAAACAGCCGCCATGTTGGTTGATCTAACAAGAGAATGCTTTGTTATCGTCAACCAACATGGCGGCTATGACGTAACATATATATATGCATGTACCCCACAAAGAGTGTAACATAATACTTGCCTTTTCAAGTGTTGGTAACCAAGATGTGACCAGATGTAAATTCTTCAGACATAACCATTCACCGTTTCTTGCACAGTCATGTAACAGCTGCAGCGCGATGTCTGCTTGTCCTTGACCCATGGCAACCTGGTGGACAACACAGACAACATAGTAAAAGAGTCGAATTCACACCCAATAACTTACTGTCATTCATTTTGAAACAAAGCCCCGAGGGTGAACATATCCCGAAATTAAAGTGCGTTACCTGGTGATATTTATCAATGCCCACCACCTCACTTGCTAATTCTTGCAATTCCTGTAAAATAAGAAAGGAAATCAAATCAAAGCAAGATCAAGCTGGCAGTGACGAGATTGCAGGTAGGGAAATAAAGGGGAGAGAGGATATGCACGGTGACACCGTCGACTTAATCTAGTTGGTAAATACCTGAGACGGGTCAGCACCAGGTGAGATGACGATGAGGATGGGTTCACCAGGTACAGTGTCCTTGACAAGACGCTTTAGATTCAGAGCAGGAGGTGATAACTCCTTTATACCTGAATAAAAGACGATGCACTTAATCAATTAATCATTCAGTTCGTTCGATCGCTCATTCAGTTGTCAAGAGGACAATCAGTCATGTCATTGGGTCGATCAGTCAGTCAGTGAGTCTGTCTGTCCGTCCGTCTGTCTGTCTGTCTGTCATCAGTTAAGGTGTTTCTTACCTAGAGCCTTTGAAGCGAACATAATCATTGCACTTTGAAGCCTGTCAGGACGAAGAGCTTGTACAACAAGAACCTTCAAATACAAACAATACGTGTTATGGCTTTATAAGACGTTTACTTCCTTTCTCTCCTCTCCTCCCCTCTCCCTCCCCCTCTGCCATCCCTTGAACTTCCCCATCCTCCCTCCACTTGAGAATCTTACTTGTTGGAATAAACTGATCTTCTTGGCGACCTGAGGTGGGAATTCTTGCTCACACTGAGAACTACGAGCAAACGAAGTCCACAAGTCTGAATTTTCTAACTGCAGGTTGGCGTAGACACTGGGGAAGGTGTTCTGTTGAGGTAAGTAAAAAAAGATGGTTTATTATGCAGTATTACATGTTACCCGTCCCAACCCCCTTCCTCCTTATCTATAAACTGCTAACAGGAAGGGGTTCCCTGGAAAGCCTGCCCCTGTCACAGTACACGTTTTACATGTTACCCGTCCCAACTCCTTCCCTCCTTATCTACAAATCGCTAACAGGAAGGGGTTCCCTGGATAAGCCCGCCCCTGTCACAGTACACGTCTTGTCCAGAAGTGAACAAGTAGTACAACAGATTGGATGTGCATATGGAAACGACCTAGTATGTAATATCACGCACTTTGAACGAGCTGACGGGTCCTGCCCGGTCTGATTCGATCCAATGTGGTAGCGATTCTCGCAGGTTCTTCATCGATTCCTGCGTGTTAAATAATAGAACTGAGTAAGCAAAATGGTTGGATTTGTGAAGAGTGACAGATAGAAGAGGACAGACAGACAAAGGCAATGACTGACGAAGAGATAGACTGAATATATAATCGATTGATGCCTGACTCTAAAATAGCCACGTATAACAATTCCGATTACCAAGGGATGTTATGCGTTTTGGTTATTACCTGTCGTTTGAACATGTCGGAAACAACCATTCCACAGAAGAACTCCCATTCCTGCAACAACAACAACGAATGAATAAGAAGGAGGTAATAAGAGTCGAGGTTACGAGTGAGATTCTATCCTACAAAACAACATACCTTGTTTTCAAACATGTCACGATGGGTACCATGAACCAAATGAAGAGCAAACATCAGACGATCAGCCTGTAATATTAAACAACAGCTTAGTTTTCATGTCACATTTATTTCATTTCATCATTAGATCTTTCAGGTCGGGTGTAGTTGCTGTCCTACATTAGACTGCACGCGTGTCATAAACACGGGAATAACCTACCGATAAACAATGAAACAATACTCAAGAGAATGACACGCGGTAGGACCAAGTATCAACGCTGTAATACTAGAATATCCAAACTCAGATTAAGTAGACTCCTTTGGACCATGAGTAAGTGTTTGGCTTTACCTTGAATAGAGATCTGCAGACATACTCGTAGACTAAAGACTGTAGCGAGCTGGTTAAGGCTTTGATACGGAACTCAGTGTTACTAGAATCCTGCAAGAAGTTCAAATACTTGTTTATATTTTACATCACTGTTATTATTGCTTGGTATCATTCAGCTGAATGATCTCATAAATATCTTTAGGAGGGCACCTTCAATGAAGAGCAAACACTGCCTCCATGTTCAATTAGACGTTTGGTCTGAAACGGGCTATTGTACTGACCTTCCTTGTCTCGAGAGATCGTTCCACAAGTCGCAGGAATGAGCTCAAGCTAAATCGATACATGTTGTTAAGCTTGGCAAGATCACTGATAATAAAGAACATGGTGCTTCCAGTCTTGGCAAGTGGTAAATAGGCGTCTCTTTCCTGATACAACAAGCAAGCAACACTGATCAGTATAGATCGTAACACATATCAATTAGATTGATATATGTATTGTTGTATTACCTGGTCTAGGGTGGTCTGTACACGATGTGCATCTTGTAATGACTCAGCAATCGTCATACTACTAGCCTTGGTCTTGTTCAATGAATCAAGGAGGTTCTTGTTCTCCAGGATGTTCCCTTCTGCACTGGCAAGGGTCTATAAAAACAACAAGGAATTCCAATTGGAAATATCACTTGTACCATTACCTCCCTTCTATCTAGTCGTAGCAATAGTTCACATACCTCATGCAAGAGTTATCACTTGTACCATTACCTCCCTTCTATCTAGTCGTAGCAATAGTTCACATACCTCAAGCAAGGACTCCTCTAGTTCTGCCAGTTGTATTTTCAGTTCTTCTTCTTTCCTCAGTAGTTCAGTCTTCTTGATTTCAAGTTGAGGTTTCTCGTGTTGGATGGTGATACCAAGCAACTAAAACAACAACAAAATTGCCATATTATATATGTACTATCCGGTAACCATGAATAGAACACATCTTGCGTGAACACAGGGGTGATGAAGACCTGTAAGCTTAGTCAGCTGGCTCTATTTAAATCTCTCCTATTTGACTAATACGATCGATATGCAACCGAAGGACCCCCTTGTCTGCGTGAACTTATTACGTATATTGATTTTTGTTACCTGTCCTGTGAGGCCTGCTCTTGTTGTAGTAAAGTTCACCTCGGATACAATAGCATGTGCGTCAGGAGGAAGGTCAGGGTTGGGATTCCTTGTGGCCATGAAAAGGCTAGAGAGAAGAAAACAAATATGGTTAGCGCACTTTACCACCCTCTCTCCATCAGTACTCTGTATTAAGAGTACTATGATTCAAAGCTGAAGCCACACGGATTAGAGAGAAGCCGAAAGAAGGCCGCGCTCTAACAAACTGAGCTTCGGCTGATCCTATGGATGAGACATTGGTACGCTATGCATGTAATAGTGTCACAAAATGGACGCACAGTTACATGTGACTTACTTGAAATCTTCATTGTAGTCAATCACTTTCTCTCCGATTTGAACAACAAACCGTGGACCTTGAGGAAATAAAATAAAAGTTAACATAAAATAAAGATTCATTAGAAACAAAATCACTAAGTGACTACCTTGACTGATAAGATCTCCCCGTAGGATGGGATACAATACAGGATCAATACCATCCATCTCTTGGATAAGAAGAGTCTTGCCAAATCGCACAGCCAATTCCAACCCGGTAGAGAAGTTAGAATCCTGAAGAAAAAAATATTAAGTCCATGGTTAGATAAAGAGTTGAGAGTTATTTGTGAAGAATATTGAAAGTGATGGTAGTGTGTGTGAGTATGAAAGTAGATTATCATCATAATTACTTAGGTAGTAACCTTTGCTTGTCTGTCTTACCTGTTGGTTTATGACCTCAAGTCGTTGATCTTTCAGGTTGGTCTTCAGCCAGTCTGTAGCTCGTGATGATGGATCTACCAAAAACGGTCGCAATGCGCTCTGGAAAAAACATCAATTAGTCAGAAAGACAATGAACCATGGTCATTGGAACCTAAGCTATAACCAAGTTTTTTTCTAAGTAACCACTACTAATAATAGACGCATTATTGATCAGTCATTATTTAGGAGAGAAAGTCATTCGAAATAGTTAAAGAAATAATAATTTCTATGCAGGGACAAAAGGGCGAAAAATGGAAGAAAGCGATCGATAATGACTCGGCAGATTTCTTACCTTCATAATGACCAACGCATTTTCAATCGATAAGTCATCGGACGGTAGACCCTCGGACTTCCATCCCAACTGTTCACTTTCAGTGCTCATGAATCGCCTGAAGTCAAAGCCATCAAGTCCTATGTTCTCACACCACTTGATCATAGTGTCACGCCGAATGTCTTCTGGTGCACTACTCAGATAAGTCACAAATCCAGCTGCAAGTTGAGCTCTTCGTGGAAGCTGTTCAAGCTCTGAAGTCAACTCGTGAACCTGTAAAAAAGTGATGCCACCCAAAAGTAAATATAGCAGTAGTATATATTCATGGACGAAGGACACGGGTGAAAAACGCACTGCCCAAGGTCGGAAATTTTCCAATGGTTTTATTTGTAAATACGATGCGTCTACGAATTTCCCGCCAAACTTCAGAGCATGTGCAGTGCGTTTTTCACCCGTGTCTGGAGGGAAATTACTTTTGCAAAGGAGGAAACACAAAGAAACGCAGAAACCTAACAAGCATACTTATACGCAAAGTATTTAGCACAGGCTTACACCAGTATTCATCACCTTAGGATCTTATTAGGTAAGTTCATTAGATCAGGATATAATTGGTCCAGTTCCTTATTGATTAAGACAATCATTAAAGTTGGTTAAAATACGTTGTGCACAACTAGCAAATGCTCACTTGATTAACACACGACTGATACAACCTACCTGTCCCGTCCATCTATTAAACTCGCCATCCAGTTTATTAACAAGTGCTCCGGCAGCAGCGATAGTTTCATTAGCTTTGTCAAGATCCATCTTAAGCTGGGTAGCTTCTTGTGTTCGTAGCTCAAACCTGAAAAATACAAGTAAATTATCATGTAGTATCTAAAAGATCGGATTGGAATTCGGCTTTGGTGACGGAGGGAAACCCTCATAACAAGGGATATACCCCAACCAACTACCACGACTCTCCCCGGTGTGTTAATGTGCAAAGCAATAATAACGATTCTATAATCATTTCAGCATATTTATTTTACCTTTTTCTCATTTCTGCTACTTCACGATCAACTTTATCAAGAGCTCGTCCGAGTTTTTCTAGTCTTTGTTGAGACTTCTCGAGATTTCTAGAAAAACCGCAAGAAAACAATGAAGGTTAATGACTACTATAAACTAATTGCGATTTTGAGACGGCAATACCACAAAATATTAACGGTTAGTTGGCAGAAAATATATTGAGTATTGGGCGGACTCACGAAGACATAGATACCAAAAAAGTGCGATTTTCGACGCAAATCAAATGCTATGAGCCAATCGCGCACGGTAATTCTGAGACGACAATACCACGTTATATTGACGACGATCAAACTTATTGGTCTCCTATCTAATCCTTACCTCTGGAGCTGAGACTGTTCGGTCTCAAGGGGTTCAATCTTCTCCAGTACTATTGAAAACTTGACATTAGCTTTGACCCATGCTGCAAGTGGTGCTGCAGCTGAGCTGGCTCGTTTAGCAAGCTGGAAAAAAAATCGGGTTAGGTTATATGAAACTACTTTAGTGTACTAAGTTATACCCGATGTTTTCATAATCACGCGACAAACATAGTCCCAGACGGTTTTCTTTGCTTCCGTCAATTAAATTTTCAACGCTACGATTTATCTTTTTTATTGATTGACGGAACCAAAATCCCAAAAAGCAGACATCTGGGGTTGTGTTGGTGCGTAATTCAATATGGACGTGGCTGTAAACGTCTCAGTGACGGACGGCGTCCAACAAGTATGTACCTTGGGGTCGAAGGAGTTGGCATTCTTTGTGAGCAGTTCTTCTACGCTTGCTCTTATTTCTGGTGTTATCTTGCGAGCATCAAATGAACAGATTTCCTCTTTCACTCCGCGCTTGGCTAAGAAACTATAATTAACAAAATAATTTAGTTGAAATCTGAACACAAGTATTTATATCGTCCAATGGTTAGTCTTCTCAGATAATATCCATCTTGGATATGGACAATATGGACATCCAATATGGCGGATATATGACGTCACATGAATACTGACCTTTTCATGCTGACCCAAGATGTATCAAAAATACCCATGAGTCTTAGCACACCTTCAAGAATATCCCGGATAACATCTGGAGGCATGCGCAGTGAGCGTATCTCCGACAGGGATTCTGGTTTGATGTTGCCCACGGCGTCCTTGGCTTCTTGTATAAGCGGCTCGATTTCTGACAGTTCTATTTCGATGGCTTTCTTTCTTTTCTCGAGTTTGAGCGACTCTTCTCCTTGCTTTTGCTTCAACGTTTCCATTTCGCTCTTGGATTCGCTTGCTCGCTAGAAAATAACAATAAGATAAGCTTCCATAAACTTAAATTCAAGTAAATGGGGTTTGCAAGAGATGCAAGAGAATAAGAATGTACTGTCGTTTCAGACGTTAGTCGTTTTTTCAGAGTAAATGTACTGCCTGTGACAGTACAGACAAACTCAGTCTAGTACTGACCCAGTTTCCGCGTGTCTATCCGACAGTTAATTACCTGCATGCTGGCGGTGATTTCTCTCAGTGCTGTATCAGCTTCTTCTTGTTTCTCTGCCAGTTTGACGCTTTGTTCAGCAGCCTTTTGAGTCAGGTCTGCCACCAGGTTTTTGGCATCTGTCAATTTAGCTACACCGGCCTACCAAAACAAAAGCAGCACAGAAAAGTTTTTTTACCCGTCTGCCATACAAGTTGAGATTCGATTAACCCAAAGGTTTGAATGAAAACAGACCATCTTCTTACAACTCCCTAAACCACGATCCAAGACATGAAGTGCAGCTCAATTTGGCGGAGGGAGGGGTCAATAGCATTTTATTCTCATGACTGTTAATAACTTTTTTGCCCTCCAAGTTGGGCTACACTGTCAGTCGTTGAAAGGTGCATCAGTAATTAATCGAACCTGTAAATGCTGTTGTCGTTTAACTACACCGTCTCGTTTGCCATTAAAGATAGCTTTGTAGTTATTGAGGAAAGTCATATACCGACGAGGCGCAGCATCCTTTTCGCTGCACATCTCATGGATGGACAGGAAACTCTTGACCAAGTCTTCACCCTTGAACTTGCTTCCTTTGCCTCCCTTGGCTTGTTCGTCGCCACTAGTGGATACTCCTTCGCTAGCCAGCAGCATGCGGGGAACTGGTAGAGATAATAAAAGAAGGGGAATATTTTGTGATGTAGGCTCTAGGCTTTTCCAAATAAAAGACGTGTGATTATGTTACAGTGCGTCAATCTATGTTTAGACCCTGTCAGTTCTCAGAGGATCATAGCCAAATTTTAGGCCCTCTGGGCGGAGAAGAAGAGACCGTCCTTCCCGCTCCTCCGTTCCGTTATTCTCCGCTTTAACGCAGGATATAAGATATCTTGTCAAAGTTGTTAAGTTCTGTCAAACTAATAAAGTAGGTATACTCACTTTGCAGCATACTTTCTTGACTCCATCTCTCCATCCACTGGAAGGCGCACGTCTTGTAGAAGGCAGGATTAGACTCACAATGAGCCTTGAAACTGGGCGATGAAGAATCCATGATCAATACAATATGTAGGTTGACACACACGCGGGAGGCGAAGTAAGATATTAAGTTACCACGGAAACCATCCTGGGATGCTTGATCCCTGAGGGGGGAGAGGAGGGGCTCTATTTCTTCAGGGGTGTAGAGGCCAGGGATTTCACCAGCACTGAGTAGACTGTTGATTAGTTCCAGCATGGCAGGGTCTACCAGGTGGTGATCTTCCAGTATCAGGGCCATCTGTTCTCCTTCTATACCTGCTTTCTGCATCACCTGAACGACGACATCGAACATGTTGAATGAATGTAACTAGATTTGTCAGTCTTGACAAAATAAAATTATCACCATCATCAACACCATCATCAGCATCAGCATCATCATCACAATCACCATCACAATCACCATCGCCATCGCCATCATCAACACCATCACCATCATCAGCATCACCATCATCAACACCATCACCATTATCAGCATCACCATCATCAACACCATCACCATCATCACCATCATCACCATCATCACAATCACCATCGCCATTATCGCCATCATTATCAACGTCCATTACCATGATCCGCATTACAATTATCATCCTCTTCATTACCCTCATGCACCATCATTACCATAATCATCATTACCATTACCATCATCAACATCAGTCATCCCTATCATAATCATCTTCATAAACCATTATTGCTTATCTATCTTACCTATACACAAAATCCACATAGAAACATATAAATGTTGGTGTGAAGTAGGTCAATAATCATCATATATTTTTGTCCTTACCAACTTAAGGTCGTTCTTAAACTGTTTAAGTCCATAGGAGCGCGAGACTTTAGGAGTGACCACTTCAATGTTATGCATGTGCGTTACTAGTGTTACCGCTGTCCTTCGTCCCACGCCACTTCGTCCAGCCAATAGTAGTGAGCCTCCGGGTAACGTTAGTGTACGATCAACACGGGCAATGTTGTCCAGGACTTCTTTAAACATCAGGATCTCTAGTTCACGGTTTTCTCGAGCTATCAAGGAAAAGAATCGTTATTCCCTCAGTTAGTCTTTCATTCATTCATTCTTTGTTTTATTAGTCTGTGAGTTGTCATCCAGCCAACCAGGAAGTCATTTGGTCAGTCAGTAACGAGTGGAACACATCAAACATGTTCTTTATTTGATGGTTACTTGAGGAAGCGGGGACGCAAGTGGGTTTTAAAAGCTTTTATGTTATGATACTATTTCTCACATTATTAGGGCGTTACTGACAGGAAGAGAGAGGGTAAGGAAGGAGAGCATACTAGACTTGCTACAGAGGAACGTACCGTAAGTCTTGATTCCTTTAGCTATGACTTGCTTGAAATCGTTTGGTTCCAGTTTACCCAGTTTTCTTCCATAAGAAGGCAAAGGACCCCCAATAGTAGAAACGCTCCCTTCAGCCTTGCCGGGTTCTCCACTGGGAGGAAGAGTCACATGTGCACCCCAGGTAACGAAGTATGTTGATTCTAATCGATCAAACGATACTGACCAATCAGAGCGTAGTTGAGAAGCCAGTATGCTACAACAATGACAATTCAAAATATTATTGGCTTGGATATCATTATTCAAGTATCAAAAAGCGGAACAGGAGGGTCTATCAAGTGGCAGCAGCCATGTTGGATGACAGGAATTAAATCATTCAGTTTCTCTAGGGAATCTAGCGAAAGAGATTCTGTCTGCCATCCAACATGGCTGCCGATACGTCATACCGCTGACCAACATCAAGTACATACCTATCAAATTTGTCCAGTCCCTTTTTACCAACCAGTCTGTCTCGGAACAAGCGCCTGGCTTCATAGGCACAAACCTCTAGCAGCTGATTAGCTGAGGTGTCTTCTACGCCTACCTCATACCGGAGTAGGCCTAGGACCCACAGAGTTAAGTCACGTGGGGTGAATAGATAGTGCGAGTAGTCGTCCACGGTGAACTTGGCGCGAGTCTGAAGAAACAGATTTTACAATTTGATAAAAGAATGATAAATTGTAATAATGTTTTACGCAACTATCCAGGAAAGGTAGCTGTACATGTGACGGAGCTGGAATTGAATATTCAAGCTCAAAGGGGGAATGAAAGATCCTGATGTTTCGGTAGATTTATCCAATTCTTGAAGAAGAAGAAATAACCAATTGTCTATTCATAAGATTCAATCCAGGATTATCAATGATATTGATGACGTAACCTGATGTAGAGTGACTATTATTACCCCCCTCTTACCTGTTCATATACAGATACCATGGTACCAGCTAAAGTCTGGATGTTCCTGATAGATCCCCACACAGGATGAGAGCTTAATGTTTTGTTCAGTACTGGATACAAGTAAGCACCGTATATGGCCTGCAGCTGGTTACGATCGGGATACCTTTATAAACAAAGTAAAGTTCATCATTAACTGAGACCGGAGGGTTAGATGTTACTGCACTTTTAGGCAAATAATAAAGGCTAATTAATCAAGGTATTATTGATGACCAGCTGACTTACCCAATAGCGCAGACTCGAACGATCGATGTAAATCTTGTAGTGATAATGTGTCTTCCCATTCCTGTACCAGCACTCATGGAAGCAACTACTTGAACACCCTCTAGTCCTACCCACTCTAGATTATCATCATAGAAACCCTTATAGGTTATCACCTATGTAAACAGTATAGGCAGTTAATAATAATAATCAGTATACTGGTGGGAGGAGGCACTACTTGAACACCCTCTAGTCCTACCCACTCTAGGTTATCATCATAGAAACCCTTATAGGTTATCACCTGTGTAAACAGAATATAAAATGGAGACTATGCACAGAATGGTATGTTCCTGGTAGAGGTGGTATCTTATGAGTAAGATGGTTATGAAACGTTTAAGAGGAAATTAGAAAATGAGAGGGAAAAAAAGCACTGGGGTGTGATGCAGAAGCAAAGCAGCGCCAAAATCCGCACAAAGGACCTGAGCTCACACCCTTGTGCTGACAAGGTCTTCAACCGCAGTTACTTCATGATTCTTTGACCAGATTTGTGCGTAACACACAGCAAAGGACTAGTTAATTGCTGACTTCTATAAATCAAACAGTTACCCAACTGAAGCTTTGATTCGAGGAATCCTAATTTAAAATCACCAAGTTTGAATTCGCGTAATTCTACAACTGGCTTTCAAAACTATTGACTTGTGATGATTACCTGTTGCAAGAAAGCTATCAACTGACTTGTTCCCCACTTATCAGGTTTGGGTAGATTGAGGTCTTTAAGGTAGAGTACTAATCGTTCACAGTCTTTAGGTCTATAGACACGACCAGTATTGGTGCTAATGACCATACACATTTGTTGAAGCTTCTGCAAGACGTGTTTGGGGGAGGACTGAGCACTACAGTGGATGACAGCCACCTGGGTTGAACGGAGCTGCTCGAAACAAGATCGCAGTAGTAACCTAGAAGAAAATAACACAATGAATTGCTTGGTAATCTGTATCCATACCCGTTATGAGTATAATAACATTGGAAAGTCCTCAAATAATAATCCTTATAATACTACCTGGAATAGAGTATTTGTGTTAGTAGTAGGTCAGGGGCGTAATTATGATGTCTCGATTAGAGGGGGTAGGGGGCAATGTACCATTTTACCGCCAAATCCACAGGAATCCCGCATGAATTAATTAAATTTTGGTACCAGGAGCAAACTTTTTTGGGGAAGGCACGTGCTCCCTGTCCCACTGCAAACGCAAGTGTAGTAAGTAATCTGACTTACTCTTTGCCGCATCCCTCAGGTCCCACGAGAAGGAAAGACTGTCGATTATCATTCTGCAGCCATGGAGAAAACAGGTCCAGACCTCGCTTGATATCAGCCGTCCTGATGACAGGACTACTGTTCTGACCTGTCAAGTCTTCCACAGACAGGGAATCAGGTACCTGGAAAAGATAATGGCTTGTCTTACATCATTACATGACATTTAAAAAATATAATACAATATCTATTTTTTCGAACTGTCTTTGACCCTGATCAGGTCTGTAGTTCCTAAGGCAGGACTGCTGTGACTTGAAGTGGTGTGATTGGTTCATTTTATGTCGTCACATCTGTATTCTAGTCATCGTGGCTACAGTATCCTTACCTCCAGTTCATAAGACATCAACCGCCCTTTGTCTGGGTCGTAGTAGGTATCTAGAGGTCGTTTGGAGTCTGGTGGCATCTCGTGTGTCCAGTGGAAAACCTGAAGATTTATATATCGTTAGGTTAAATATACTGAAGTTACGTTTAAACAAATACAACAGTAAAACCAGCAATAGCAACAACAATATCAAAAAAGATTAAATACTAAATGAAATGTGTGCTTACTTCTTTAGCAAAGGAGGTCTGACTATTGGCTGACAGATTAGCACCTAGTCCTCTAATAAGACTACAAACGAACTGTTGCTTGACTCGTACACCATGCATGTGAGATAACCCATTCATCACCAAACCAACCCTCGTTGTCTCTACCACCAGGTCGTTCTGCTTATACACCCAGTCTAGAGCCTTGTAGAAGTAATCTTCTAACCACGGCTCCAGGACACGCCTTACTTCTTCAGATTGGTTTTGAAGCCAGGACCTGACCAGTGCCTTGATGTCTGTGTCCTCCTCACTAGAATACATTACAGTAATATATATTGAACGATAACAAATAATAAAAAGTTGTGGACTCAGTAAACATACGCGCGCAAGGTAGATTTTCATGAGGGACTCTGAATCAGGTAGAGCTGATTTATGTGTTTCGCCACATTTCATGTCGATCCTTGTAAAGATTATATTTTCAGAGTTAGAGAAACCAAAACAAAAGAAGATACCGCGGCTGCACTTACCTCAAGAAGATCATTCCCATCCTAGATATAGTAGCAGGAGATGCACAGCTTAAATCATGAGACTCAAACAAGAAGTTCACGTTTGGCCCAAACTGAATACGCTCCCCGGAGGGCATGGTAAGGAGTCTGTTATCATCCAGGACCGAGTTGAGAGATTCTATCCACTCGGGATCGATGTCGCCATCACAGATTATCCACGACTGGATATCGATTGGTTCCCGAACTACTTGCCTGGCTGCATTGGTTAGAACTCCGTCAGACCATTCTCGAGTGTCCATGTCAATTTGACCAAGCAGCTAACAAAATAAATAATTACGATGGTATTCAGTTTCGAATTATATTCTCGAGAGAAGGGCATAAGGTTTGTAAGGCTAAAATATGTACCTGTGTCCTGGGCATGGCTTTAGGATTCATTGTGTATTGCTTGACCGTCTGTCCAATCTTTCCAAGTGCAATCCTTAAGATCTTCCAGATGGTACTCTTACCAGACCCTGAAGGTCCAATAATAACCACGCCCATCCGTTGTTTTAACTGCTCATACAGTTCAAGGGCTTTCTTGACTTGTGCTTCCATGACAACCAAATTACTCTCTTGAGCGGCAGCTCTTAGTGCTTCTGCTAGCTGTTCATATTCCACACCCTTGACGTCTACCCCTGGGAAGACGTCGAGTACCAAGGCATCAAATCTCTTGGAGTCGGCAAAAGTGAGCTTAGAGAGGGTATTTACCCGAAGTGCTTGTACTACGACACTGGTCTCAACGGTAATATCCACTGCAAGAAAAATGTGCATGATAACGTTACTGTTAAATGTAAGCTGAAGATATGAAAAGGTACAACTACTTAGTGATTCCTATAAGGGTTACCTTTATTGCCGGCCTGTTTCTGTGCTTGTAATAGATTACCACAGCCTCGTAACACAGTCTTCAAAGCACGCAGACCCCAGTCATAGTGTTGCTGACGTGAAAGAAGCTCCCTGTGATAGAAAATATTATTATAGTACAACTTTGTAAAGTAGAAAAAAAAAATACGTGAAAACTAAAAATTAAAGAAATTGTACGAATTTTTAAAACGCAGAGTCCTAAAAATCAGGAGCATAATTGGATCCATTCGATTTTGACCCGTGTTATTCGCTAATTGCATCCATTCGATTTTGACCCGTGTTATTCGATAATTGGATCCATTCGATTTTGACCCGTGTTATTCGCTAATTGGATCCATTCGATTTTGACCCGTGTTATTCGATAATGGGATCCATTCGATTTTGACCCGTGTTATTCGCTAATTGGATCCATTCGATTTTGACCCGTGTTATTCGATAATTGAATCCATTCGATTTTGACACGTGTTATTCGATAATTGAATCCATTCGATTTTGACCCGTGTTATTCGATAATTGAATCCATTCGATTTTGACCCGTGTTATTCGATAATGGGATCCATTCGATTTTGACCCGTGTTATTCGATAATGGGATCCATTCGATTTTGACCCGTGTTATTCGATAATGGGATCCATTCGATTTTGACCCGTGTTATTCGCTAATTGAATCCATTCGATTTTGACCCGTGTTATTCGATAATTGAATCCATTCGATTTTGACCCGTGTTATTCGCTAATGGGATCCATTCGATTTTGACCCGTGTTATTCGCTAATTGGATCCATTCGATTTTGACCCGTGTTATTCGATAAATGAATTCATTCGATTTTGACCCGTGTTATTCGATAATGGGATCCATTCGATTTTGACCCGTGTTATTCGATAATTGGATCCATTCGATTTTGACCCGTGTTATTCGCTAATGGGATCCATTCGATTTTGACCCGTGTTATTCGATAATGGGATCCATTCGATTTTGACCCGTGTTATTCGATAATGGGATCCATTCGATTTTGACCCGTGTTATTCGCTAATTGGATCCATTCGATTTTGACCCGTGTTATTCGATAAATGAATTCATTCGATTTTGACCCGTGTTATTCGCTAATTGGATCCATTCGATTTTGACCCGTGTTATTCGATAATTGGATCCATTCGATTTTGACCCGTGTTATTCGATAATGGGATCCATTCGATTTTGACCCGTGTTATTCGATAATGGGATCCATTCGATTTTGACCCGTGTTATTCGATAATGGGATCCATTCGATTTTGACCCGTGTTATTCGCTAATTGAATCCATTCGATTTTGACCCGTGTTATTCGCTAATTGGATCCATTCGATTTTGACCCGTGTTATTCGCTAATTGGATCCATTCGATTTTGACCCGTGTTATTCGATAATTGAATTCATTCGATTTTGATCCGTGTTATTCGCTATTTTCAACCATTCGGTTTTGACCCGTGTTATTCGCTATTTTCAACCATTCGGTTTTGACCCGTGTTATTCGCTATTTTCAACCATTCGATTTTGACCCGTGTTATTCGCTATTTTCAACCATTCGGTTTTGACCCGTGTTATTCGCTATTTTCAACCATTCGATTTTGACCCGCGTTATTCGCTATTTTCAACCATTCGGTTTTGACCCGGGTCGGTCCTCTCGCCTTCCTATTTCCCAAATACCCAGGCAAAAGACAATATAAGGAATTTCAATAGACATACTTTGACAAGTTGAAAATTGCCACTAGTTTTCTACCAAGACTCTTGGCTTCTTTAAATCCCTCAGAGAACATAATGACTTCAGCGATGAGCTCATTATCAGGACGAGACATGGCAACGGGTCGAAACAACTGCTTTAAATTATCGGGCAGCTTTTGACGGCCACCATAACCCTTTCCTGCCGGGTTGAGGGTGATAAAGATACCAGAATTGAAGTCGATGTCAACCTGCAGATAGGCAAAGAAATGAAGAACTATTGAAAGGCATCAGCACTCACACGTGATAGAGCGGTTTTCGTATGCAGGCGTGGGAAACGAGCCGTACCGTTTCCGTAACTAAGCGTGCTTTACGGTGTACGTGCTGTAAGTCAGTACCGTATGCATGAAAACAGCTCATATGTCAAATAAAAGCAATTTTATCAGTTTTCAATATAGCGTGCGTACAGGATAAGATATCTCACACAATCCTTGAACAAGGACTCTTTTGGCCTGGTGATTTTTACATCAGGGTTGATCTATCAAGACTTACCGTTCTTCCTAGAAGCTCAGTACTTTCGAGTTTGGATTTAAGTGCAGCTTGAATGGTTTGTATCTGCATAGAGACGGCTGACAGGACTGCTTCCTCTAGACGATTGAACTCATCGAAGCAGCCCCAGGCACCACACTTGACCAAGCCGATGAATATACGACCCATAGATTTGACATCAATACCCTGGTGGAATTAATAGAACAATTAGGAGATGAAAATGTTAAAAATGAACTCTCTTTACATGGATGGTGTTCTGTGTTCGTGTTCTGCCGAGGAGAGGGGAACCTCAGGTAGTCTTGGTACTGGGGCGGTGGGAACCTTTGAAAAAGAGAACAAAATTGAATGCAATGGAAATAAAAGGGGAAATGAACCGATTTCAAAGAGAAAAGAAAGCATGACAAATTTCTAACTGTTTATACGATAACCATACAAACATACCTCGTCGCAGTTAAACACAAGAACCTGTCTCCCAAACAGACCTCCAAGAGCTTTAACTGATTCTGTTTTACCAGTACCTGCAGGACCATAAGGGTTCCCCCCCAGACCCATGTGCATTCCTTGTGTAAGAGTAAGGTAACACTTATCAGTCAGGGGGGTGTGCACTAGCTTAGGTGCGTTGCCCTGGTACTCGTAAGTGTAGTGAAACTCAGCATCACACATACGAATGAGGCATGATCCTGAAGAAAACAATACAAATATCAAATTAGGGGAGGGGAGGTAAGGGGTAGGGTACGATAGTCAAGTTAGTTTGATTTTATTATACCACATCGAGCCCGGCTTAGAAATGTGAGAGTAAACTCACGACATTAACATTACGTAACGTTCATTTTATATGAGGCCCATATTTCTGATGAGGACTTTCTTACGTTTATGCATGTAAAATCGTAGTTGTTTCTGCCACACCCAGTCATCCAGTGTCTTGACCGAGCTCTTGATCAGCTGTTGCACTACATCAATAGCATGTATAGCGTCTAATATCAGCGCCTTTAGCTTTAGCTCTAAGACATGAGCCTTAGTGTCCCCTGCGTCACCCGATCCAATCTCTGCACTCGTGTATGACTCCAGTTGAGATTCCATTTCGATCTGGAACTCTTGGAGGCTGTTGCTTTTGATTGCTGCTTCACATCGTTCTGTGAACTGGATCTGTTCGGCCAGGCATAGAATCTGAGTGCGCAAAGTAAAATATTTAGCTGTTTATCAATAAAGAAATAGAAAACGCGAAGGCGTGCTGTGTGCTTTCATAAAGCATGCACGTACAACCAATCAGAACGTGAGATTTATAAGGTGTTTTAAGGTGTGCATACCTGTGAAGGGAAGTCGGCAGGATTGACTCCAGCACTACCTCCTTTCTTACCAATCTGAAGACATTCCTCAAGCAATTCGCTTAGCGTGTCTTTCATCTCCTTTGCCAAGAGATCTAGCCACACCTACGAAGCAATACAAAAATCATGCTTATATTATATTCAAAGCGACAAGGGATCACACCTTTGTTAACATTGTCTTTAGTAATATCTTATTTGTTATGGCATATTATGGGGGGAGGGGTCAGGAAATTCAATTGGTATCTCTTCTAATAATATTACATAACTTCGGTCCCTTGACGATGGAGTGCATCCTGACCGAAATTAAAGTTTTAAATAAAACTTTTTTTTGGTCCAAAGGGTCAAAAGTCTCAGTATGCTTTAACATACCTCTACTTCAGGAGTGATAGTAACAGGCCTCTTCAAAGGTACAAGTTCACCTTCAATAGACATCATAGCTATGATGACCTTGTTGCCTTCATCAAAGGTTACATTATGTATACCAGCAAACAACTTCTTGAGGTGAGACTGGATGACTGTTGGGTTGGTGGCCTGGCCGAGGATTTCTAGTAAATCATCATCACCAATGAAATAGAACCGTGGAAACATGGATCTTTTTTCCTATCATAACGTGTGTGAGTAAAAGGCGATTAGAAATGCCACGATAATAGTCTTAATTTCCTCTTCAAAAAATGCTGGTGTCTAGTTTTTGATTTTTATTTATTCATTCATTCTTTTCTTTCATTTTGTTTCCCTTTCTTTTTCATCTCATTTCTCTTTCTTTCTTTCTTCCATCCATCCTTTCTTTCTTTCCTTCTATTCATTTTATTTATTCGTTATTTTTAACTTACTAAGCACTACGACAATAAGATTAAAGCCCGCTTCAAAAGTCCTATCAACAGCTAATTAGTATTGAAAGGAACTATTGTAATACCTCCAAGAACTCATTGAGTGATTTTTGACAACGCTGTAACTGATCTAGCAAAGTAACCAGGACGTTCCTGATGCCTGAACGACCAACCAATGATACAACACGGTTGTCATTGACGATGTCTGCCATTATTGACCTACGAGAACAATGTATCCAGAAGAAATATTTATGACCGTTGAAGTGGCGGTAGTGATGTAAATGTTGAAACCTTGCAACTACATCCGTATCAAAATCTACACCATCCAAACAACTGGCTATAGTCCAAGACTACCTCCAGTTGGGTGTGTCGCATAATTATGGAAATTAAAGAAAGGGCGTTCCAGTATAAAGAAACTCACTATTGCCAAATAAAAAACTCTGCAACACCTTACCCACCCTTCATCGAAAAAGATCGTCGTGTGTAATAAATAAGTAGAAAAAGACTCAAGCCTCGTATATTCTAAGGAATAAACGCAACATTACTAGCCAGTATTACCTGAAATCGTCATTCACCCTCTGGAATCGTCCCTGTTCGCGAGGTAGAGCGCCTCGCCCAAATATAGGTTCCAAGTACACCCATTTCCTCTGTATCTGATTGAGGTTGTGCAGATATTCATCAAGATCTGCCAAACGGGTCTCCCAGATGGACGCCTTGTCTTCGAATCCTTTGTAGTAGGGTGAGTCTTTGAGGGACTGTAGCAGACACTGATTGTCACCCACCTTGGGATCAAATAAACAATGCCAAAAGTTTTATTTACTTATTATTAGGGAAGGCAAGTAGCATAGATAGTGGCGTATGGGCCCCTTTTCGCCACGATTTTCTGTTATTTTCTTTCTTTCTTTCTTTCATCCTTCCTTCCTTCCTTCCTTCCGTTTTTCTTTCTCTTTTTTTACTTACCAAGGAAGGGGAAATGCATTAGTCATAGAGATCAAACGGCATAACAAGCTGTTTTAAAAAGAGGGAATCCCTTCTAGACTTACTTGGTTAACTAAGTCCTTCCAATCCTTGATAATAGAGAGTTCTTTCTCTGATGAATCAACGTAGGACGTCAAAGCAAAGACAGCCCCAGCTCCCCATAACTCTAGCTCACGTAACGCCTCACGGATCGACACTTCACCTTGAGCACGGCTATTTAACTCCTAAGATTGACAAGAACATTATAAAATCATTATTATAAAACAATACTCCTAAAGCGAGAGCACCTTGCCCTCTGATTGAAAGTAACTTGAGTAAGACAGCGATGTGAGGGGAGGTCACATTGAGAATAAAAGGTCAAAGGTCAAACAAATACCTTGAGTGCTTCAGCATGCGTCACAATAAGGTCAGCGGCCTCCAGCACATTTCCAAACGTCAACTTCTCTAGGGTGGTACCTTTTGGCATCTTGAGAAGCCTGAAGAGTTCCAACCAATGATCCTGGGATAGTGCTTCGCCACGAACATACTTTAAAAGTGGAACCACGTTCTAATAAAGAAAAATAAATATTCATTATTTTTAATTATTCCTGCTCGATCTCATACATCCACTTTCCCACTTATTTAAATCTTTTTTTTTTCTCAAAATATTTCTCAATCACTAAGCCCGTTGTATTTTTTTAGATACTTATATCTATACCTTGTACTTTTCCACATCTTTCTGCAAGCGTACTGTCATTACTGTAGGTTCTTTCGTTCGTAGTGTTTCAGACCAAACTGTTAGGAATTCGTCAAACTGGAAGGCACGGGACCTATAATAAAATGAAAGCGTTAGTAAACTCGCCTTTCACCTCAGGGGTCTAGGATAGGATTGCTGGACTTGCTACCACATGTGACCAGAGTTATTAAGCCTCTCTCTGGATTCGAGGGCTTTTCCCTGCGTTCTTATTTTCCTTCCTCGGGCAAAACCCAGCATGTTAAATTCATTTTTGATCAGTGAATTGGCACAGCCGTAACCTTGATCAGCCCAGTGGTTGTTCCACAGTATTACTAAAATTGCTGTTTGACCTACCTAAATGAAATCCAGTCCTCCTTAGCAAGTTCTTCAAGGCCGTTACTGAAATCTTCATATATCTGCCACATTGCCTCATTCACAGCAATATCCTGCTTTAACTCTTCTGCTACTGGAAAACTGGGCTCAGGGACACCAAAATGACTGCAGTCGAAACTGTGGATGGATATACATCAATCACTAGTAAGGATAACTGAATAATGACCAAGAGCCAGTATCCATACTTACATCAGTTTGTTCATTGTCTCCTCTAATTCAACAAACTCAGATTTTCTGTCTTTAACAGAGCTGACTGCAGCCTTACATGCATGTGCATCACTATCGATATCCATGTCTTTTGGTTTTAGTTGATGCCACCTGGCACTGAACTTTTCTAGTTCCTGCTGGAAGGCCTGCACTCGGGACTCTACGTTGCTCTTCATCACTTCAACCTAGTTGGAACAAGTAAGAAATGTAAGTAAGTACTGGTCTTTGATAAGGTGAAGTAAGGATATCATTAATTGATTATGGAACACATGTACAAATGTAAAAGCACAACTGTGATCAACATCCCACAACATCATCACCAGAAAGTGAGATACTACGCAGTACGGTATCTGAGATTTCACAACAGAGGTTGTATCACTAACTTCAACAAATCTCCTCCCCCACCCCCCACCCCAAATAAAAGCCACACACACAAGCACATGACAACTAAACTGCTGATTGAAAGTGTTTCAAAGAAACGAAGAGTCTAGCTCACTATAGAAATATGTACAAACCTGCTCCTTGACCATTAGTTCATGGCTCTCCATCATCAACTCAAACTTGTCCCATCTTGCCTGTAGTGGGCCTATTTGCTCCACGCCTCCACCAGCCACAGACCTAAGTAACTTGTGCTTGGATTCTACTTTCTCAAACAGAGGTTGAATCTGTGGCATTCAACAAAAAAACATGCTTCACTGGAGGATTGTGATTTGGTAAGATACATGGATGAAATATATCATAGAAGTAGTTCACACACCTCTCACCTGTAAATAATCACTGCAGATTGCAAGCACCTACCTGGGGTTTCTGCTGCGACAATTCAGAATGTTTCAGATTAGCTTCACCGATCTCTTCCACAGTCTGTGGCCTTGTGGACAGGGATTCCATACCAGATGTAAGGAACGTGTCGATGGTTTGAACATCATTGATGATAGAGCGACGCAGTGAGTTGAGTAGTGCGTCAAATAACTGCTGAATGTGATCATCAATGGTTGACTTGACCGGTGATGTAGACACAGTAATGCAATCCACCTTCACTGTCCTAAAAATGGAATGTTATGCTTTAATATAATCACTGTCACTAGGGTATTGTGATCAACCCGCAACGTACGGTAAAAACCAGCACGAACGGGAACGGACAGTCGGCAATTTACCAACCATTTACCGACCATTTACCGACCATTTACCGACCATTTACTGACCATTTACCGACCATTTACCTTGGACTGTGGATTGAACACAGTAGCCCTGTCACTATTATTAAAAGCATTATATCTACACCATCATTGATATCATCATTATCTACTGCATTATCACCATCTTCATACTAAGAAATGTTAACATCATCATCATCATCATCATCATCACTACCAAGGACCACCAACAGAGCACTCTTAAAGTATGATTGGGGAGAGGGAGGGACGGGGATGGACTTAGATTGGGAAATAGAGTAAACTAGTATAAATAAGATTAAAAGTAAGGGTGCCGAGAATTTAGTTAAAAAAGGTATTTTAAAAAAGAAAGGTTGTAAATAGTGCAGGGAACTATAGCATCCCACGGTACATGTGTCATCACCATATTCTTCCTTTTTCACTCATTACTGCGGCAAAAGGTTTACAACATCTACTTTAAGAACATACATTGGTAGTTTTTCTGCTTCTCTGCCCCTGGCCTTCAAAGCTCTAAAGTTCCTCTCCCAGTCAGGTACAACGTGTAGATTCTTTTCAACCAGCTGTTCCAAGTCTATTGTACCAAGCACCACCCAATCTTGAAATTGGTCTTGTACTGCTACTAGTCTTTGGAAGAGATCTTCAGCTTTAGAGTAGACCGTGTTGAAGCCAGAAGCATTGTGATTGATCATCAAGGGAAAGACTGATGTGTCTTCGCCAACACCACGGAAGTGATGGGGGGTCGAGATGAATTTACGCATTTCACGGTAGTACTTGGCACGAATCTCTTCTAGTGGGGGACGGAACTGAAGCTTTTGTTGTCTGTGGACAAAAAATAAATATTGTAAATGTATAAGAATAGACCAATTAAGCTTGAATTTAATTTTTTTCCCATTTCAGACTCGTGTTCTTGAAAATAAGGTTCTTTGTTTGAGTTGCATCCATATTCACGTGTCTTCTCATGTGCAACCATGAAACAAAGAAATGATACTCTAGGGCAGAACTTAAGCAGCATTATGGCCTTTGGAAAGATCGTGTTCAAAATGATCTATATGATCCTAAAATCATTACAAAGTGTTACACAACTTATAAAGATATATATATATATTTATAAAATAACTGCTCTAAATCTCGCATTCTGATTGGTTGGGAGTGCGTACTTTATGAGAGTACACAGCACACCGCGCACTTTCAGTTTGGTCATTCATTTATTTGTATTTTGTAAAAGAAATAAAAAACTTGCTTGCTGTACTGTGTGGAGTTATAAAGCACTTGGGGATTGGCACAACACTCGAGAAGTGTCGAGAAGCACTCCAATACGCGTTGTGCTTCTCCTAACACTTCTCCTGTATTCTGCAAACCCCCGCGTGCTTTATAACTGCACACAGCACGCGCGCAAATTTTCTATTTCTTTAGTATATTACCTAAATACAAGTTCTACTTTTATTTCTGGAAGATTTTCATTCAGTGCTTCTAATCCCATTTGATACTGATGTTCCAATGCTTTGTACAGCTGTCGATCCCAATGTATCTTCCATGTCATCATGTTGCCTGCCTTAAATCCATGTTGCACAAGAGATGCCATAATATCACGGAACTCAACCAGGTATTCCTTCCAGCGTGGCTGTTGCCTTAACAGGTCAATACTCATCAACTGCACTACCTAATATAGATAAAATACATAATAATGACAATTCTAATGTATAAATAAAAAAACCATATCATAATGTTCAAATTCCATCTTGAACTCAGATTTCTTCTCAGTTCCTTCCTTCATCACTTCTCATTATTAGCTGTTCCAAGGTTCAGTATAAAAACTGAAAATTTTGATATTTGTATAAAGCATTTTTTGGGGCATTTTAAAAATATTTGAAATTTATCACTGTTTTCATTAATATGCACTGATTGAGACAAAAGTCGTAACAAGCAAATCAGCAACAAAATAATGTCAATAAAGTAGGTTCCCATGTATGTACATGTACTCCACTGATAAATTAGATTGTCAGTGGTACTGAACAAATAGGATGAAATAGAATGGAATAGAATAGAAGGAATGGAATATTTCTCAGATAAATATTGCAGTATCAAGGCAAATCTTTCCTATACCTTATCACTTATATTGTAATGACATTTTCTTAGCCTTCTGTTTTCTGATGTCAAGCGGTCTGCCGCAGCTTGGAGTTTGTCAATATAGGCCTCTAACTCAGAGGGGTTGTCCCAAGTGACCTGAACCTTCCCTGAGGAATCTTTTGAGCCTTGTTTAGGGTTCTTGATGAGCTTTTCAAATGCCAGAGCAGAATCTAACATCATGGACTGTTGGCTTGGAATCATCTGCTGGTCAATAGTGTTGTAAAAATGTGCAACCTAATGGGAAAATTTATTGTAACAAATCATATTTTGCATATTTTGGTCTCAGCATCGTGCAGTAGGTGTTAGTCAATATTTAAGGAGCCCTTCACAATAAATGCCAAGCATATTTTGGGATACATTGAAATTGTGAAAATATATTTTCTGTCCTACTTTGCTTTAAAGGGCAAGATTTCTGCGTAGTAATCAAGTTTTTCATCTCAAAGGTTTTGTGTGCATTAAGCATCATCTTACAAACCTACTGTAACCTGGAGACAACATTAATGTACCTGTTTCAAAACCATCCCATGTCTGTAGAACTTGCTGGCAATGTTAGAGGTGTGTTGAATCTTAGCCGGAACTACAAAACCCAAAGCACTGAGCTGTCTAACTTCACGCATTAGGGTAACTAGTCTATCACCATAATGAACCCTCAGTTTACCATCTTTGTGACCCAACTCCATGAGACGACCACTTGTTTGCAAACTAATCAGAACAGAATTCATAAAATAGAAATTACACTGTAATTTATAATCTACAGGCAATAACTTACTGTCAATTTAAAGGAAAACAATTTGTATACCAGTAATTGAATGGATTTCAGTGCTGAAAGTAACATTGTACAGTACCTGAGAGGTTCTTTTGGGTCATCTATGAGTGATAACATCTCAGATGACCAGCTCTCAAACTGGTCTCTAGTGTATGTTTCCAGTTCTTCTAGAAGATCAACAGCTTCTCTTCTAAACCCACGAAAACCAGACAGATCACCCAGCAAGTTTTCTGCAGTGCTAAGAGTGTCCTTTACCTGAAAATGCGCCAAAATTCTTATTAATACCTGTTATTAACATTTTCAGTGAATAATAATGTTGGTCACACAATTACTCATCCACTCCCCTACCCATCCATCCATTTATCTGCCCCTTACCATCCATCTCTGCATTCATCTATCAGCCCATTCATATATCTATTCATCTGCTCCTGTTTCCATCCATCAATCCCTCCATTAAACTATCAATCCATCCATCCATCCATCCACCAATCATTCATTCATAATTTTATCATAATTTTAAAATCAAAATACATAATTTACCTTAGCTTCTAACTGTCTAACCCACACAATATTGTTGACAATCTCAGGCATGTTCTTCCCTTTTGGTGGACCACCTTCCTTGCTACCAGAATATGACTGCTGTGTTTTAGACACATAATCATCTCTGATTCCTTTAACATATACTGTCAGCTGGCCAAGTAATGTTTCCCTGTGTAATAAATGGATAGGTATGAAGGTACATGTACTATACCTATAATTAGTGTTTTGGGGTCAGATTTGACAGTAAAGGGATAACAAGAGAAATCACAGGAGGTAAATTAAATAAAAACCCCTGTCAGAAATAACTTACCAATCAAAAGAATTCATATTCATTTGATGCAAGGGAGAATCAATGGTTTTTATTTGGTTATCTAAAACACGTGAAGTTCTAATATACCAGAATATGATATATAAATGCAATGCCATTGGCCATCTCTCTCCAGTTATCCCCAGGCCTTACGTGAATTGAGCCCACTACATACCTCTTATAAAAAAAGAAATTATGCTCAACTGAACTTACATGTCCCATGCATTGGTATTTTAAACAAAATAAATGTTACCTTTCTGGGGCTAATTCTTTGCTTATGCTTGGCCTCTTCACCAATTCTTTGTACCTCTGAAACTCTCTTAACAACTGGAAGAAGAAATGGCAATATTAATATTAGTTTGATTTCTTTCTCACTCAAGATACAACATAACAGAAAATAAATAAATAAAATACAAAAACATAAATGGAAATTGAACTGTGTTCCACACAGTGACTTTTCTTCTACTGAATTCCAATTGGAATTTAGAAGTTGATTTTTGATTTGAGAAAATTTAAACTTAGTCAAATTATGTAATACAACACATGTGGTTCTGGTTAGACTTAAAACTTTTGGTGAGAATTACCTGATGAGATTGTGCCGATAAGTCTCGGAATTGTTGTCTTAGTTTACCAGCAATTTTCTGTTCAGCAGGTCCCATGCCTCTCTCATACTGCCCTACTGCTGCCCTCCATAATGGTTCAGTATAAGGGTTCTGATGCAGGGGGTTAAGTCCAGTAAATGGCTTGAAAGCATCAGATGTGCGAAGTTGTTGCCTTTCAGCCTGGGATAGTAAGCGTACTAGTTGCTCATGGACAGTCCTCAATGTCAGAACCTGGGGAGAAATGTAGTGAGTATGTTATGAAAAATAAGAAAGTTGTATGCATCCTGCATACACAAAATATTTAACACTTATATACTGGGACTGAGGGAAACAGTATGTTTCGCGAGTATGTTTCGTGGACCTGAAACCGTGGATGTTTCCCTCAGCGGATCGCTGGTCGAGGGTCCACAAAACATACTGCTTTTGCCGAGGTCCCAGTCAATAAGTGCTTTATTATTATATCAAGTGTCAAAGAGAACGAAACATTTGTCTCATTTTTGGTGGATGCAGAGTCTTTTTCTGTAAGTAGTTGTTGAATTTCCAGCTCTCCATGGTCAGCAAAGCGAGCCATCTTCCATAAAACTACTTTTTTACTTATGAATGAATTTTTGCAAACACACGCATGAGGTGATGTTTTTCATGGTCACATGACTTCCGGTTTTGATATTTCCCCGTTAACAATGCATTATTCCCTCTCAGACAACTCATGGGGAAACAGTCGAATTTATTCGCATTCATGTGATACACTCTCGACCAATAGAAATTGAGGAAAATTGAGCTTTGGCACTTGGTATATAATAAAACATTTTAGGGCAGATCGAGGGCATCCTAAAAAAACATTTTAAAATATACTTATCAAACAGCAACATTTTTTAATTTCAAGTTCCTATACCTCTTCAAGTCTCACTGCCAATAAGGAAAGGCGTTCTGGCACAAACTTTTCATCTCTCCATGGGTGAGAAGGGAATCGCTTCCAGTACTGCACTGTCAGTGTCTCACAAGTAGAAACCCACCTCTCCCCTACAGATACACCTTTTTTCATAGCATCCTTGACATGCTGGAAAGAGCCCTGCCAAATATCAAGGGTGCCAAGTTTGTGTTGAACATAGCGACCCAATGCACCAGCAATAACCTCCAGTAAATGCTTCATTCTGGATTCTGGATAAGGTTTGTGGTCTTCTTGCTTCCATATCTCATCCAATGCATCTTGTGTTGATTCTATAAGCTCCAAAACCTCGTCCAGGTCCAGTCCATTAAGATTGGAAAAGTCCTGGGAAACATTACCTGAAACGAAAAGAAAAAAAGAGAAAAGAAAAGTGAGAAAAATGAGTTGAACGACAACAACAGAAAATATTGCCCAACAAAAAAAAAATACTTCACATTCTATAATTTCTAGAGTTCAGAACTATATTTTTACAATTTATAGTTATTTGATGGTGATAAATTGATTTCTATTCAGTCGTTGCTATGGACTACCAATGTACACAATTTGAACCTTGTACTTGCCTTTCTGAAAACATTCTTGAAAAAACGCTGCTCGCTCTCGTTCTGACAAATCATACCCCGATATAGAAGCATCAGCCCAGTATTGAATCTCATCTTGTGGTGTTAGTATTCCTCCTAGGCTATCTTGGTCACCACTTTGACTAGATTTGGGCACGTTTTTATCCTGTTTCCTGACCACACTACCCAACCCTGCCTCGAGCTCACTCAACAAACTCTGCAACTTCGGGTCAAAATTTTGACTCCATTTTTCGTCTTTCAAAAGTAAAGGTGCAAAAATCTTCTGGACTGAGTGGTATAGAGTATTAATTGGGGAGTCAAGCATGGAAGAAACGAAAACATTCTGGTGAACTGTGTCTGGTGTTATGACTTCTGGTTGAAGTTTGAAGAATACGAGGACTTTCTCGGCTGAATCACTCGGTTCAACATGATTGAATACTTCGATAGACTTCTTTCCTTGATGTGTATCGTATCTAGCAGCTAGAACAGGGCTGTTTCCATCGTCTAAGAAGGCATTTATTTCCTTGGAGTCAAATATCTTCTCTAGAGCGGCGTCGGAGGCAGCAATACCGAAATAATTTGCAGTTGTTTGTAAAATAAAGTCCTTCCTCGAGTCGCCGGACGGCATTCTGAAAACTGGCTCAATTTTAAAAAAAATTGGCACATCGTGTATGAAAGATATACCAGGGGTTATCCTTATATTATGACTCTCCTTTATGATAATATATTATTTTGAAGAAATGCTGTAAAATACCTATCCTTTGGCGCCTGTTATTGTATTTTTGTTATCAAACCTTCAAGGTGCGTAAGGAATTCTGGGAAAATTGAATGTGAAAAGCATCATGGATAACTCTTGGACAGACAGACAAATTCAATCCAGCTTTTGCAAATAAAACTATGGCAAATGTGTTTCTAAAAATAGCATCACGCGGTGCCTGTGATGGTTACGAGCATGAATACCAAAGATTCCTTGTCTTAGTTCATTTTCGAATTCTCTTGATAATAATTAATCTCCTGCTTCTTCAGTAAAAGGGGGAACGTACTAGTGAACAAAATCCCAAATTGACTTATGACCCCCCCTCTCCATACTTAAGTAATTAGCTTCTAATCCCCCCCCCCCACCCTACACTCCAATTTAACTTTTGACCCCCCCCTATTAATTTTAGAACCACCCCCCCCCCCCTCCCAAAATTATTGCACAGTCCCTTAGTTAGCGTTTGATGGCGAGGCCGTGAGAAGAAACTGAAAATTAATAGAGAATGGCTTTTTCGATTTTTTTATGTTGACAATTTTAGGAAATCTTATGAATTTACCTTTTATGCCTTTTATGAAATGTTTCCTACAGAACAGAAGAAGAACTATTCAATATTTCAGTGTAATCAATTTTTTCTGGTTTAGACCGCTCTCTCAGAGCTTTCAAACAGACATTTTCCATCGTAAATCTTCTTTCGGTGAACTATGGCGAAGACAAAAAATTGTTTTCGTTTACTTTATCGGTATTACCAAACTTATGCATGATGGGATAACCTTGGAGATTAATGACATATCTGCGGTAACACACTCATCAATAACAAAGATGGCGACTTTTATCAAAGGGAAAGGAGTAAATTAAAAAGACCATTTTTAAATTCATGTTTATTCATTAACGACTTACGAAACAATCAATGAAATATGGATAGTTGACAGTTCCAAGTAAGTAATTAGTGATTTATTTGGTCTACTATTACGAGCATTTGAATCGTCACGCAAACCAAATATTCTCGTCACAGCCAAAACTAGTGGAGTGCACGTACATCAAAAAAGAGTCATGTTCAAGTCAGCCAGTCAAGAAGAAAAAGAACAGTTTATGCGAAAAGCAGTGAAAATCAGTGAAGAAGGCGCATCCTCTGGGCTTGGACTACCATTTGGGGCTGTAATTGTTAAGGATGGCAAAGTTATTGGTACGTTCCATGCATCTCTATGGTAATGGTGTCCTTACCTAACACTGGTCAAGGTAATCCGCGCTAAAGCAAAAAGAAAATGAAGACTTGTAGAGCGTCCTTTTAATCAGTTAATATTCTAGCAGCTAAGAATTCTTAGGATTTTGATTTACATTCGTCAATTAAGACGATGTCTGGGGCTGCCATGCAAGCATCTCGTCTTCGTCTTGACCTTCTTGAATTCCAAAAGACTAGATCCCGAGTCAGATATTTTTTTTGCCCATTTTCGGCGCCCTCCTCGCCATCTAGCTTAAATTCAAGCAAACAAGTTTGTTTTTAATGTATTTTTTTTCTAATTTGAACAGCCGAGAGTCCAAATCGATCTCTAATTGACTATGACCCAACCGCCCATGCAGAGGTATCTGCGATACGCAAGGCTTGTAAAGAACTGAAGACTATAGACCTGACAGGCTGTCACATCTATACCAGTTGCTATCCTTGTAGGATGTGTATGGCTGCCATCTACTGGGCAAGGTATGAAATACAGTATAGGGTCATAGAGGAAGGTACAGCGTGGGTGGGTGCACCTTTCAAATAAGGGAAAAGGGCTTTAACTATAACCTATGCATGTGGCCACTCTATAACACCGACTTGTAATACGATCGTGCATGTTTTAGGCTTGAAGCAATCTTCTACGCAGTATCTATGGAAGAGTACTCGCAAGCTGCTAACTTTAATATATGGACTAAAATGATGACAGAAGATGAGGTGAAGCCTAACGAAGAGAGGACAATTTATCGTGAATGGGTCAGTTCCTACGCTGAAGCGGCAAAGAAAGTTGGGGAAGAATGGTTACTCAAGAAAGAAAAAGCAGAAAAAGCTTAGCGTAATACCGTAGTGAGCGTTTGATGGCGAGGCGTAATAACAAAGAACTGGTAGAAAAATGATTTTCGATATAAAACTGATTATGTGAACTTTAGTTCTTATAGATAAAGAAATTAAAATTAGGAGTGGCTTGCATGTTATTGTCTCCAAAACTAGTGTCAGATATATATTGTTACAGACTGCGAGCAGTCCTCTTATCTCCCTTAATTAGACCAATCTTAACTTATGCATGCGAGATTTGGAGTGTATATCAAAAGCACGACTTTGAAAAATGGGACAAAAATCCGATTGAAAAAGTTCAACTACGTTTTTGTAAATATTATCTTGGCGTAAGTAATAAGGCTTCGAATATTGCTTCACGTGCTGAACTTGGACGTTTTCCTTTGATAACATTTATTGATAAACTTTCTTTAAAATACTTTAATCATCTTTTATGTTTACCTGATAATTCTCTATCAAAACAAGCTTTACTTATTTCCTAGTCTTTACATGCAGAAAATAAATCTTGCTATTATACAAACCTTTTACAAATGTTATCTTTTTATAGCATAGAAAATGAACTTACAGATGTCATCTCTAATTCTAATTTGGAAAAGTATTATGTAAAAATGCAGGAATTTTACTTCAATCATTGGAAAAAAACTCGTAAACAATTCAAGAAAAGTATGCTTTTATAATACGTTTAAGGAATTTTATGAATATGAAATTTATCTGGATAAAATTCAAAATTTTGAGCAAAGAAGGCAGTTCACCAAATTTAGAATTAGTAATCATAAATTAGCTATCGAAACAGGCAGATACAACAACCAAAATATATCAAACGATTAACGTATCTGTTTATTCTGTACGAACAATGAAGTTGAAACAGAAATACATATGTTGTGTAACTGTCCTCTTTATAATCAAATTCGCCGACGATTTTTTGATATGATAGAACCTGAAATATCTGTTGACAATTTTAAAGATCTTAACGTAATTCGTAACTTAATGATCTCTACCAATGACAAGGTTATTTTTTATTTTTCTAAGTTTATATACAAATGCTTCATTCTTAGGAATGAATCATAATAATTGATGTAATGTATTAATGATTACTTTTGATAAATTTATCTTTGAATATTATTACCATTCAATTAAGATTTTAGTATATTTGTAATACTCATACCTATTTTTTTTAAATATGTTACTTTACATATAGATATATATAGATATATAGATATTTTTCTTAGTACGATGTGTTTGTAAAATATAACAAAAAAAAAATCCCTGTTAATGTTCAATGCTTTAGCAATACCTGTAAATTGTAGGTCATGCCAATAAAGCTATTTCAAACCCCTTACATTAGTTAAGTTACTGTTTACTAATATCCCCTGGGGAGGGGTGTGGGAAGTGAGGGACGAAAGGAAAATACAGGGATTGATTGCACAATTAATGTATATTTGGCGATCCACCTGTTTTACCATGAAAATATCATACGGCCTATGAAGCCTCGGATTCGAATTTTAAAATATCGAACCTGGCCTATTGATGGGTTATAAGGAATCCCAAGAGAGTCATAAGACAAAAAAATGGCGGCTATTTTGATGCCGTTAATAATGGATGCTATTGAGAAATCTTTTGTTAAATGGCACCAACGCTCCGACGAGAAGCCGCGATGACGTAACGTACAATCGAAGCATTCAAAGCTCAGAAAACCGTACATGAGGAGCGAAACGACGTCGGTTTTTTTGTAGGCTGTAGTGGACCCGGCGATAAAATTGGGTATATCAAGGGTGAAATTTAGCCTCCGCCGCAGGCATCTCTGTGGCTTTCTCTAGTTTCTCTAGCTATTAATGAGCCGGAGTCTGGAGTATGTCAGAGTTTATAGAGTTGCCTGCGGAGGAGGCTAGGTGAAATTGTATATCAAGCGTAAAATTGTATATCATCACAGCTGTCAAAGAAGGAAAAGACGTCACAAGAAAGAGACAAAGATAAGCCTTTGTGGCGTACCTTTGTGGCGATGAAAACTGTCTACCAAAGGAGTAAAAGTGTATCACGATACCATTTGTTATATTGGAACACAAAATATTTTGAAACAAACGGCGCGCCATATAGTACTTGCCGACTGGTGAGTGACCTCAATGCCCGGGGGGGTACTTCGCCAGAATTTGGGTAGGGGTGTTCCGCTGGGATTCTAAAAGGGGTACCCTGTTTATGACAAAAAAAAAATTGTAGACCCTGTTTATGACAAAAGATATAATTAATTGCACTGAGTTCCCGTTTCAATTATCATGTCATCTCGCGTATTGTTTTTTTACGACCATGATAACCAGTTTCGGTCAATACGAAAGTAGAAACCCTGAATACGACAACAAACTCAGGAAGAACTTTGAACTTGAGTGAAATTGCATACCCTGTTTATGACAAGAAGCTCCAAAAACCATACCCTGTTCAGCGGATCATGCCCGTATAGTCCATATATGGGAGTACCCCCCTCCCCCCCGGGCCTCAATGCGGCAACATAATCCTGATTAGTGAAATATTACCTCGGCTCTGTAGCGCTCGAGCGTAATGTTGTCCCATTTCAGACCACGTGTCATTCCCTTGAGAATAATATTCTTTGTTTGAGTTGTATCCATATTCATGCATCTTCTCATGTGTAACCGTTAAACAAAGAAATGATACTCTAGGAAATGACACGTGATCTGAAATGGGAAAACATTACGTCAGAGCCGAGGATTAAATTGTTTTTGAAGATAACGAAATTCAACCTCTCGAGGTCACATGAGTTGCTAACATAAAAATGTCGACGATCAAAAGTACCATGTTCTTTTGGTTTTGGGGATTTATTGCCCTAGTTCATGGCTTCTCTACCTCGGTCAAAAGAGACCAGCTGAATTTTATAGTCCTTGGTGACTGGGGAGGATTGAATTTCTTTCCGTACAAAACTCCAATAGAATCGGCTGTTGCCAAGCAGATGAGCAAGACATCTGAACAACTTGGAGCACAGTTTATCGTTGCTTTGGGTACGTTTGACTCATGACCATTTTCTTTCTTCTTAGCCCACTCAAGGGTTTGTTTTGTCTTACAATCATCATTAAACAGCCAGGCCTAGCTAGTCATATTCATATATATTCACGTAAGCTTTACATGTAGTCCCTATACTTCTCGCCCGATGAGTAGCTGAGAACATTTAAGAGTAAAGAGGTAAAAACGTCTACATAGAAGCAGGGAATTGATTGGCTGCAAGTATTCCCAAGAGAGTCAAAAGACAAAAACATGGCGGCCATTGTGGTGCCGTTAACAATGGATGCTAACGAGAAATCTTTTGTTAAACGGCACCAACATGGCCGTGATGACGTAACGTGGTAATGTGAAATCGAATCAAAGGCCCTTAGGCGAACTCGTGGATACTTGTTGCACTTTTCGACTCTCTTCTTGAGTTCTAATTATTTTTTTCGATAACCGGCTCGATCTACGAGTCTCAGTCTGAAATCGAAATGTTGACGTCGTACCTAATAAGCGTTTTTGTTTACCTTTTTAAAATACATCAGAAAAAAAGGTCTAACTCATTGAAATTTTATTTCAGGCGTTAATTGTATAATTTTACTTCAACTTGCATCTTTCCTTGATTCTTTTAATATGAATTGAATAATTCGAAGATAAAACTATGTGCGAGTGTGCGCATGCACAGTGGGCCCCCACGGCGTCTACAAGTGCTAGAAACTGATCCCACATGGAACATGAGCATTTCGTTTCCTCATATAAACATCAAAGTAATCTATATGGTATAAGAGCTTTGTGCTTGTTAGTGTCGTGTAACATTCGTAATCGGATGACGTAAGACGATCGCTAAACGTTTAATTATCGATCTGCTAACATCTTAGTGAGTGAGTGAGTGAGTGAGCGAGTGACACATTTGCATATTCAGACCCCTCACAATAACTCGTTTCTACGCTTCGCGTATCCACGAGTTAAAAATGAAAGAAACTGTCCAGTTAGCCTGAATATCAGTCCTTCGGGATCAGTGGCTTGTTCTCCAAGTCATTTCTATGCTTTAGGCTTTGACAATTCGAATCGAAGAAATATATTTGCCATTCCAAAAGATGGGAATGTTACAACTTTTTGGTAATAAGTGAATCATCTTGTTCGTTTGGAGATTGGCTTTTGCTCCCATAATTGTTCTCAATAAAAACGATTAGTCGAGCTTTTTCAGTGACTGCATACAAAAGAGATGCGAAGTGGCACATTATTAGCGCAGATCAGACTTGTCACGGTTGAAAAGGTCACGCAAAACAATACCTGTGAAAACTTAACTTTTCTTATTTTCCTTGATATTCAGGAGACAATTTTTACTTTAGTGGCGTAAAGAATGTCAACGACAAAAGATTTGAGGAAACGTTTGAGAATGTTTTCTCATCAAAGTCTCTCCAGATTCCCTGGTATTTCTGTGCCGGAAACCACGATCACTATGGTAACGCTTCTGCACAAATCGCGTACAGCCAGAAATCTAACAGATGGAATTTCCCATATTATTACTATACTAAAGACTGGACCATTCCAGGTAAAGGAAACGCTATGATAGATAATGAATTGAAGTAAGGGGAAGGGTTGTCAAAAAGGTGTAGAGAATGGGAGTTAGAGCTGTGGCAGCTTTGGAGGTGTGAAGATTATAGCAAGCTTGTTGGAGGTGAGGACCATCGGATTTGGCTGCTCAACTGTATAGGTCTACTAAAAAGGCCAATTCCTCAAACAGTGTTTGCTTTTGGTTGATAGAGTTTCATAGAAACCATCATAGATATGGTGTTGGGTTTTTGAGTATATCTTCCTTCCTTGCCAATACGTTTTATCGTGTTACACTCACAAGAGGATGCTTTTCGTTGGATAGGAACGGACAAGAAACTGCAGTTGGTGATGATTGACACTGTCTTGTTATGTGGTAACACAGTTCATGATTTCCTTGGTGGAAACAATGCTCAAGGTAAGTGACGACGTAGACAACGGACGTGAATGTTAGGGCGGTGTACAGAAATATCCGAGATACTAAAGGGGGTCCCGTTTCCATGAAGGTAGGGTGTACATGATCATAACGTCATACACTAGATATCTCTCATATGATTCGCTTTCACCAAGTTTGCGCGAGAAAAAAGATATTGCAGGAACATTGCGTAGTATACCGAACAGGTAGCGACACTGACATCTATAGTATTGATAGCAATCTATTTTGTTATAGGTCCAGATTCCATCGACGATGCCGAGGTTCAGTGGTCCTGGTTAGAGAAGACATTAAAGTCATCTCAAGCTCAGTACTTGTTAGTTGGAGGGCATTTCCCAGTATGGTCCATAGCTGAACATGGCCCTACTCAATGCCTTGTGGAAAGGCTAAAGCCTTTACTGGAGAAGTACGATGTAACAGCGTACTTATCGGGGCACGACCACAATCTTCAGGTATGTACACGGGCAGAGGACACAAAGTTACGATATTAATAAATCAGTCAGAATGTTGGATGAAAGCAAGGCATTCCAACTTATAAAAATTAATCATCGTGATTGGCTGAGATCATTATGCTAATGTTTCTGCTCTTTCCTGATTGGCTCTAGATTTCACTCATCTTGATAGACTAACTTTGTATTTGTATTGCCGAAAGGAGTCCGAACATGCGCAGTAAGTGTATAGATAACTGATGCACACGCTCGTACTCTCCATTCTCTTGCAGCACATCAAGGACCCCAAGTCCAGTGTCGATTACTTTGTTAGTGGTTCTGGTGCTTATGTGGCTAACAAGACTGATCACAAGGATGACATCCCTGCATTGAGTCTACAATTCTATTGGGCCAACCCTTACAGTTATGGTGGATTTGCAACAATTCAAGCTTCACCAAGCTCCATGCTGCTTACTTTTATCGATGCCGAGGGTAGACAACTCTACACAAGAGCACTGCACTCTAGGGAGTACAAACACAACATTCACTAAAAACGTTAAAGTGACCTTGAATTCAACATTTTCTATGGTAAATTATCCATTGCCTTATCACGTCTTGACAACACTGATAGCAGAATCCTCTTCAATCTGCAAGTTTTTACTCCGTCGGGAGTGCATGATAATGATTTTACTTTTAGGCCAACAGAAGGAACTACGAAAAGTATTCTGGTAGCAATAGTATCAAGATGTGAAAATGGGAACAGAGAAGAGAGAAACCGAGAGAAACCGGTTTTCATTTTCAAACTCAAACCATCCGGCTTTGCGCGCACAATGCTACCTAAATTTACGCTTCATTTACCAATTTTTTTCTTCCCTTATTTGGTCACCAATTTCAATATTTCGTCAAAATAGCACATCTCACAGTATATCGCTAAAATCATTAAGCAAAATATAAATAATTACAAATTTAAGTCGTTTTTATTGGGAAACTTGTATGTCAACAAAATATTATTATAATCTTGAATTATTTATCGTTAGAACATAGAAATGCCACGTTTTTACCATTAGAATTGACATCGAACGGAAATAAACGATATTTTGAATTAATAATATAATGTGTTTGTAAATCTATAAGAGTCTGTTTACAATTATGTAGCTACAGGGATTGGTTGCTCTTTTATTGCACCAGGAACGCAGTGTTCTTTTGTCATAAACAAATCTCCTTTCTCTTGGGACGTTCCTGCATCATTTTCTTCATCTTCAATCTTTTTTTCATTTTGATTTTTATCACAACTTTCATTCTTGCTACCACTCTTATTACGATAAGCTTTATCGACCCTTTCCTCATCATCCGCATCATCCTCATTCGCATCATCCTCATCATCATCATTTGCACAGCTGCCTTCGTTACCATCATCACCATTATCAACATCATTTAATGTGGAGTCCTTCTTTTCTGCACAAGATTTGAATCTCTTCTCTCCAGTTTCCGTCATCACTTCCTTTTCTTCCGCCTCCTTCGGCTGTTCAGAGCTCCTGTCATCATTTCTACCACCTGTTGCTTGATCTACAGATGTGGCATTTGTTTCTTCTTTATCTTCAACTCTAGGTTTTTTGTTGCTTGTTTTGTGGCTCTTTTTTCTCTTTGGTGCTGGCTTTTTCTAATCATTAGAAAAGTTGTGCAAAAACAATTTAGCAACTGTCAACTGGACACGCGGTGGCAGATGCAGGGATGGACATGCGGTGCAACAGTATAGTTGCTTGCAAGATTGGGTGTCCCCGTCACACCGTGTGTACCGACTCAGGAAATCAGAACATTAGGCCTAGGGCAAACGTCGAACTTTCCATGCACCGAACTTAATTACATCAAAGAATGTCGCCTCATTATCACCTGATATCCATTGTTCTTAATGAGTTCGGTGCATGGAAAGCTCGACGTTTGCCCTAGGCCTTAGAATTTGTATGCAACGCGTCTATGACACTAACTCGTACGTACTAACGCTAAATTAGATATTTGATATTTTTCTCTTATTCTAACTAAGAAATACGATCCAAGTAACCAACCTTTGCGTGAGCTAACTCCATGTGTTTCTCAAGTGATCTCTTAAATGTTAAAAGAAAAACGTTTTAGAGCTACTTTATACTGATGATAAAATAAGATACTTGACTGGTACAATACCCTGTGAATTGTTAGACTTATTTTTTGTGAACTTCATTCACTCGTTAAGGTGACTGATTGTGCAGTCCATACTTGTTTTAAAATCGTAATATTCAAAACTAACGCATCTTAGACTTACTATAGAAAATATGTCTCTATGGACCTTCAATAAAATAATAGTCCCTTCACAATGTGGCGCCATCTTGTAAGGTTACCATCCCTCTACATCAAAGCGAGAAAAAAGAAAACCTTTCAATGAAGGGAGACTTTTTGTGACACTCTGGACAATTATGCACATGTCTCTATTATTGCGAGGTCACTTCTGTTCTCGGTTACCTTTAAAGATGGTGCATGGAACTGTGAAGGGGACTATTGCTTTCATGGGTAGTAATGCCCAAGAGAATGAAATTAGAATAGACATGACTGTCATGTTGGTCGACATAAAAAATGGAACCAATGAAAATTTTTTATTTAATTCACCCAGCACAGCAGGACTAGTAATGTTGTGTGTAATCAAAGAATGTGTCCTTTCTTACCCTGTAAGCAAACTGTTTGTCACAGTTTTCAACATCACAAGAAAAAGACTTCATGCCTTCATGATAGCACTGGACATGTATTTTAAGGTTGTAAGCCTTTAAAGGAAAAAAAAACCATGAACATTCGCTAACAGAATCCAAAGTTTTATTCTAATTAAGGCATTGACTTATTTTGTTTTTTAATCATTCATGCTTATCTTTCATTCATCTAGCTATTCATTAACTGACTGTCTGATTCACTTGCTTGGGATGAGACCTCTTTACCTTGGATGTAATGTTTTTCCACTTCAGTCCACATGTCATTCTCTAGAGTATCATTTCTTTGTTTCATGGTTGCACATGAGAAGACATGGATACAACTCAAACCAAGAGAATGACACATGGTATGAAATGGGGAAAACATTACAGCCAAGGTAAGGCGGTCTATTTAGTTGCATAACAAACATACCTTTGTGTAAAACTTATCACATTCCTCTACTGGGCATTTAAAAACTTTTCTTTCATCATCATGAATGACGGCATGTCTTTTAAGCTGGGTAAAGCAAAAGGAAGGAACAGTCAGTGTTGTTATAGCAATGGCTATTTCTTGGCCACACATTATCATCACATTCAAATCAATCTGATTGAATTCAAACTGAAGGAGATACCAATCATAAACTACATCTTTCATGTTGCCTATGCGAAGTTACCTCATATCTTTCTTTGAACACTTTACCACACTTTAAACACTTGTAACCTTATTGGGAAAAAAACACCAGGAACGTCACTGTCACATAAAAATAATATGATCGTAGATATAAAAAACATATAACATCAATCCCCGATGAACCATCCTATGGGATGGGCTGATCAAAGTCAGGACACTGCAGCTATAACCCTTAATACTTATATTAAATCAGGTAGTGTGTTGAGTTTTGTGGAGGGAGGAAAGCCAAAGAACTGAGAAAACCCTTGAATCAAGGTCTTATCTCATGTCCTGCATTCCTGTGATATGTGACTAGACATGAATAAAGTACAAGAACAATATAAAGAAACGGAAAAAATGCAGTGATTCTAACATATCATTACTAATAAATAAATAATAAGCGATAAAATATGAATTTTAATGTTCATAATGTTTGTCACTTACCATGGCTAGTAACATGCTTATTAAGGTCATGAAACCTAGAAAAACTTTCTCCACAGTTTTCATGCGAACAAAAATAAACTTGACCTGTTAAAACAAATCGATAGCAGTTATAAATACGTGTAGCCTTGCGCATAGTGCTGAGTGATAAAGGTCCATTCAGAAAGAAATGTGAGATTTTTCCTTACCTTGCTCATGTTTCCTAATAATATGTATTTTTAACTTTTGTGCTGTAGCAAAACGTTCATCACAACCATCTCTTTCACAGCTTCCGAAGATCAAAAATATAAGTTAAAAACAAACAAACAAAAAAAAACAATTAAGAAACAAAGCGGAGCTCTTAACTATAATTAGTACAGTGATGAAGTATCAACCACATTACTTATCTGGTTATCCATTACCTGTATGGCAGTTTATTTTCATGAGCACATTCATGCTTTCGTAGCTGAGTTCCTTTACTAAATGTCTTGCAACATCCTTCAAATTTACACTGTTCATAAACAGATGAACAAGAACGCAAGTGAATTTCACTTTACCATAAATATTATACAAAATATGCATGACATACAACAAATTATTCCATAAAACATTTCACATACTATAGATCTATTTATAGTACACTCAACAAAATTACGCAACTCTGATTGGTCGAGAGGAGTACAATTGTAGCATTTATTATTTCACTATTAATTCGAATTAAGTCGATATGGCAACACGGCAAAAACAATGTCAAAACAATTATGTTCTATCATTTTGTACTTAAAAAACATATAAATAAAATTTTAAAGCCGTAAGAACTAATCTTTTTTATGCATTTCAGTTGTGCGACTGACTGAAAATTGGACTGAACGGCGTCGCTTCGCATCTTTTACTGAAATTTTGTTGAGTGAACTATAAACAAAAAATCACACGATCTTTTCATACAATTTGGAATTCTCGTGCAATTACAAGAACTTTCAAAACATTACTCGTGTCTATTAATTTCCAAATTGCACTAGAGATCATGCTATTTCCTATACTTATCAATGGCAGAAATATATAATATCCTTTATTCATTAAAAAATATATTTAACCACATTGTTGGATACCTTAAATGGTTTATCATGAGCTCTTTTCTCATGTCTTTTTAAGTTATGCTTGATAGAAAATGCCAAGGAACATCCAGGATATGAACACCTAACAAGACAAGAATATAATGCAAAAAAATATCAATAGTTACCAAGCTAGAATACAAAAAAATAAAAATCCCTAACTCTGGCCCCACACCCTTTAAGAATCATTATATCAAAGAGCTCATGGGGGGTGGGGGTGGGGTCAGGTCCCCATCCTGCAGCTTGTCCTAAGCCTAAAATATAAGTTTTATTAGAGCTTACTTGAATGGTTTTTCTTCTGAGTGAGATGTCAGTTGATGTCTTTTGAGGTGGTATGGTCTTACAAATGTCTTGTTACAACCTTCATGATTACACTGGAATGGGCGCTAAAATGCACAATACAATAGCCATTATTAAAGACAAAGATTTTCTAAGTATCAATCTATGAGCTGGTAAATAAATACATAGGTAACCACTAGTATCTATCATGATTTGTACATGAAGTTATTAAACTCTTAATAATTCATGAGGAAAACACAACAGAAATCACGACCGTGAAGAGTTTTGTAAATCAGATACAGAATCCTGTTCATTTGCATAAACTTTAAGATGGATTTTCTTGGCCAGATTCACTTTTATCTTTAAAATTTTAGCAAAACACAAAATAACTAACCTAGACGTTTGATAAGTAATCTACAGTATTCGTGTCCGTGTTGTATCTGATATACAAATGTATATCGGATACAACACAGCCACTCATACTGTTTATATTACTTAAACATTATTTAAACAGAAACAATGTGCCTGACATATATATCAACAGGTTGATAATGCCTCTAATACATTTGCAAACTGCACTGTCAAGGCTAAACATATTGGCTGTGTTGAACTGTCCAGCCAATATTGGCACCTGTCTTGCCAAACGGTCTTGTGCTGTTGACCATTGCCTACGTAACCTTTGAGAAGAGGGGAAGGGAAGATGAAGAATAGGAGGACCTCCCCAGTCCCACTTCCATTCCTCCTCCCCTCCTGAAAGTGCCACTATGCAGGCTATGTTGACCAGTATCATTCACATTGACTAGTCTTCATGTCTGGCCATACTGTGCTTTTTTTTTTTGCTATCGATGGTTTTCACAGCCGCCGAGTTCAACACAAAATATTTGAAAATGTATGATAACAAAACACTTTGGGTTCCCCAACAGACCATTTTTTAATCAAAAAATATTAACCTTTTATTTCTATTCCCCGGAGTAGTCAATCGATAAAAATCGATATCGATTTTGCCGATCGATAAATCAATAACAATCGATACCGCTGATTTGATTGATATCGATTGTATCTATCAATCATTAAAAATTGAACTCACACTAAATTTTTGTATCGATTTTTATCGATTGATTGATTATATACATATCAATTTTTTTCGATTTATGTCTTGAACAATTTCTATCGATGATCGTACGAGGGCGGTGTGGCTACGGATTGACACCACCGACAATTACTCTTTCGTAACCATGGCTTGACACAAACTAGGAGTTTGTTATAGTAGAAGATAATATAGGTAAGTTGTAGTGCTTGGGAACGAGGTTAATCCAGGGGAAAGCCCTTGGAATTAAATTCGGAAAAATTAATTTCCGACCTCGCTGGGATTCGAACCCACGACCTTCGGAATTGTACTACCGATGCTCTACCAGCTGAGCTAGAGGTCAGACTGAGAGCAGGCCGGGGTGAAATAGATGTTAGGTCGCGGTAATTATGATGCAAAGATGAGAGTATGTGGACCGCGTAGCACTAATGAAATAGTAGAAGATAATATAGGTAAGTTGTAGTGCTTGGGAACGAGGTTAATCCGGGCGAAAGCCCTTGGAATTAAATTCCTAATTCTCATTCCTAGTGCTACGCGGTCCACATACTCTCAGTTTGTTATAGTGATCAGTGAACAGACAGCAAAAGTACTTGGATAATTAGCTGCCTGATCTACATATAATTACTTGTGACTTAATAGTTATAAAATCTATTGCACTATCATCGATATTTTAGAATACTTTCCGTGAAATAAAGCTGATTATATGATTGTACTCATTATTGGATCGAATTAAAGCTGTCAAATCTTGATCGATAAAAATCGAACTCACACCAATTTTTTTATCGATTTTAAACGATTTCCCATAAAAATCGATACAAATCAGCTGATTTCTATCGATTTTTATCGATTGACTACTCCGGGCTATTCCTAGGAATGAAAAATCGTTCGAATTAAGCAAAATTCTATACTTTTCATACCGATTGATGATAATTACAATCCCAAAATGGACAGTTCTATCGAAATTGTACTAAGCTTATATATTAATGATTATCTATCAAAAATTAACAACAGAATACCTCATCCAAACTAAGATCTTTAATTATAATCCTTGGTCTGAGTTAAGGTTCTACTATGGCATCAAATTTTGAGTATTTTTACAAATTTTGAACGACGTTGAAACGTACACCACGTGCAACTAGAAAATACGGGAATTTTCACTTCATATCCAACTAATACCTGAATTTCATGCCATAGAATCAAACAAAAAATAAAAAACCAATTCCTTACTTCTCCTGTGTGCGATCTTTTGTGCTCTATAAGCCTCCAGTTTTTGTTAAAAGTCTTGCCACATACATCACATTCGATCCTCTTCTTGTCCTCCATATTGTTATGATGAATCATCGACAAGGACTGGGTAGTAGTTACAACAACTTACAACAAGAGAGGGGAGGGAGCGTAAACCGATGTGTACGTTGGGCTTGAAGTTTTGTGCCTGTGGAGGAATGTTACAACACGATATAAATGCATTTTTTTGTTTGGAGCCGGAAGCTGCAGGGAGCCACGATGGTGTTGGTCAAAACACCTTGAGCCTTCCATTTTGTCATCACTTGTCAAATTATCTGTTGTTCTGGACGATCGCAATGCGGGATCTTTTTACAAGGACAAAGGAGCATTTGGACTCAACGTTATTGCAAGCGACGGGACATTTCCGGTCTTGATAAAGTCAAGATTTCGATTTGTCTCAAAATTTTGGCTTTTCCAATCAAAAATTGCAAGAAGTTTCACTAACATATGAAAGACAAAAGTTTTAAAGTTAACGAAAAAAAAAAAAAAATTTTTTTCGAGCAAATTGTCATTTTTCGTATCCTAATACCTTGGCTATGAACGAGTTGAAATGGATCCATTTGCGATCCGTAGTAGTTATAATCATAACTACCAGGAAAATACAACATTTGCCTATAGGTCTGTGGCGGTTGCTAGACCAATATTGGGCCTCCACGGCTCTGGATTCGAACTGAAAGCATGTGATACAGTCCATCTATGACCCTGGAGCACAGCTCTATTAAACCAGTTAGGGTTGATTTGAGAGGAGTAAGGAAAAACCGGAGGACCGGAGAAAATACGGTGGCCCACAAGGGTCACGGCAAAAGAACACAACTTCACAGCACTAACGAGTGAGTCACGACAGAATACTACTCTTCCCAGTAGACCGAGGCAGTTGTGATTTTTTTAATCGCCTTCGTAGCGTCTGTTATGTTAATCACGTGGTGTAAAAAACTTGTACTCGTGTTACAACATTGGCATCACGTGGTCGATTTGAAATGTCAGTTCTGGATAACATACTAGACGCTACGAAGGCAATTAAAAAATCACAACTACCTCGGTCTACTGGGAAAAGTAGTACAATAAACGCACGGCAAAATAAGGCCGAACTCACGGCAAAACAAACTAAGTCCACGGCAAAATAAAGAGAAAAAGCCACGGCTCAAGTGACTTTCCCACGGCGGAAGTGAAAACACCAGGACTCAAGGTGAGAAAATTATGGGCAGCCTTTAATATTGCCTTCCTGTGTAAATCTGCTCGTGCTATGATTGGCGTGGACTCCTTCTCGTTTTGAATTTAGATCCCCTTTAGCAGCTATGCTTTGTTCTAATTGTGGTAAAGCAACACAGCCATGAATAGGGAAGCCATAGAGCTTTAATTTATCGTATCCATCAGCGTGCCAGGCACCATTGGGTCCTGGACAACACTACTCTCGTCTTCTAAGTTTGTGTCTTTTTCTTTGCTCAACTCCTTCGGGGTCTATTTCTTTCATTAGCTCTTGTACAATTATACGTGGAACTATTATATCAATTATAAATTGACCGATAAACAACTAATAAATCTGGACCATCCATGATTGCCAATTCTTACGTAATATTGCACTTTTTTTCTTTCTTGAAAGATGCCACTCCGCTTCAGACGTCTTTTTAGCGTTATTAAACTCATGTTTATATCGTAATGCTTATAGAGCATTTTAATGATTTCTTCGTATTTATAACCACGATAAAACAAGTATCGTATAATTTCATTTTCAGAATCCGCCATTTTGTAGAGTGAACGCGCGCCCGCAATACTTTTGGAAAGCTCATGGTTTTCTGTTAAAGTGGTACTAGTAAGTGTGGGCTTCCTGTAAAGCCTGTTTGCTTTGTTGTGAGTTTGCTTTGTTCTGCGGTGAGTTTGCTTTGTTCTGCCGTGGGTTTGCTTGTTTTTTGCCGTGAGATTTGATTTTACCGTGACCCTCGGAGTCAGAAAGAGAACCAACCAACTCAGCTCACATGGGGCGATTGGGATTCGAACCCCGGACCACAGAGGTGAGAGGCGAGCGTTTTACCACCACGCCATCCTGAGAAATCTGACAGTTTTGACGTTTAACAAAATTTTGTCCTGCTTCGATGCAGGCCGACGGCGTCTTTGAAGTTTGGTAAAGAAAGACAAATGTTGACCAGTAATAAGATTTTAAAATGCGTTCGCACTAGGAAACGGCTGAATAACGGGCCCTAAGCCTGTGGAGGAATGTTATACGATATCTTTTGTCAATATTCCTGTGCACATATTTGCCAATCGCATTCTGGAGTCCTGCCTTGGCTTGTAAAATATGCCGCGGTCAAAAAGTCAAATTTGGACGTTTCATGAAAGGTATTCTAGTTGGTTCTCAAAATATCAAATTCCGTAAACTGAGCGCATTCTTACTGTAACTTTTGAGCTGTAATCTTCGACTTGTGCTCAAAAAGGCTGGCCATCCAACGCACAACTGCAAATTTAAGGTTCGCGGTAAGTTTGTTTTGTTTTGAGTTTTGCTTTGTCAAATTCGGACGTGTAAGTGAAAGTATTGGTTCCCAAAATATCAAATTACGGAAACCAAGCGCATTACTGTAACTTTTAACCGGTACTGATCTTCAAGCTTAGTTTTATAAAAACTTGTACTCAAGAAGGCTGGCCATCCAACGGTTGAGTTTGTTTTTAAGTTTGCTTTTATTTCTGAACCGCATCTTTTTTAACCTCCTTTGAAGCCGTTCTTAGGGTCGTCACGCAACGTTTCCCCTAAGAACGGCTGCAAAGGAGGCTACATCTTTTTCAAATTCCATATTAAGCTAATAAATACGTAACTAATAAAACAAATAGCCGTCATTTCAATGCGGAAGGGAAAGAAATTTCCGCCAGATCTAAGAAAATGAATGCCGATCACCTTAATTTATGGTTACGTAACCGGTTGTATAAATGGGAAGACTTCAGTAGAGAGTGTGCCCTTCGCTTTTGCGAAGAAATAGAGTAGACTAATCTGGTATACGTATGCTGCGGTCCATTTACGCTGATGACGCTGCTCAACGTACAAGAGCAGCTTCAAAAAGTTCTTGTTCCGGCGCCTAACATGGCAGCCACATATTCTTTGTCTGTATATACGTTATTGTTTTTTATGGTTTGTCGCTGTTATGTAGTCCCTTTTTCTTATATTGATAATTATAACATTAATCGTCATTTGGATCTTGAAAGAAGTAAATCTCTGCACTTTGGTTTAGTGATTAATTCAGTGGTTTCAAGTTCATCTCCCTGGAATGTTTGTCAGTTAACTTCGTTTCGTCTCAAATCTGGTTTCTACAAGTCTCGTATTGCCGTTGGAAAAATATCTAAGCATGGTTATACTTCATTATCTATTCCTGGTCACGATCCTCCAACTGATATTACTATTTCTATGGATATTCATCGTAATCCTGGCCCTTCTTCGTTTAACTCTGACCTCAAGACTACGGTTCAACGACTTCATATGGTTCATCACACAAATAATTATCATCGTTCATTGGATATGCCTCGTCTTTCTTTACAACATTTAACATCTACACCTGTGTTATCCCATGTCTTTTATGGCCATAACAGAACATCGGTCCTTAATTACAATAAAGAAATCCTGGATTCCACAGTTGGAATTTCAAATCTTAACCGTCAACTGCCGTTAATAACATACTCAAGAGCAAATCTTTTCGAACTTCGCCGTAATACAAAAGCTCCTTCATCTTGCTGCTCCTCTGCTCTTAAGGAATTAAAGCTTTTTCGATTTCGTGGCAAGCGAGGTGGTCATCGTACAGATCGTTCTACAATTTCATCATCACCTGCTTCAACAACAAACATTAAAATTCCTGCATCACTTGAACCTGCTTCAATTTCTACCTCAACTGCAAACTACATGAAATTTTGTCTCTTAAATGCTCGTTCAATAAACAATAAATCTCTTTTAATTAAGGATTATGTTGTTGAAAGAGAAATCGATATTCTCGCTATAACTGAAACCTGGCTAAAAAATACTAATTCTGATTTTATTGTGCGTGATATTTGTCCTACTGGTTATTCGTTTTGTCATGTTCCTCGTCAAAATCGTACTGGTGGAGGTGTTGGCATAATGTATAAAAATAGCCTGAAAATCAATCATCATGTAACAATGTCTCACACGTCTTTTGAATTTATGGAAATGCTACTTCATCATCAATCGTCTACTTATCGTATTGTTATTGTTTATCGTCCACCCTCTTCAAATAGCTTGCTATTTAATGATGATTTCACTACTCTCTTGGAACGACTGGTTACATCTTCTGGCAAACTGGTAATTTCTGGAGATTTTAACTTTCACATCAATGACACTAAAGATAATAATGCTAATCGCTTTATGGATTTACTCGATTGTTTTAATCTGACTGTCCTTGATCCTGTTTCACCTACACATAAAAGTAATCACGTTTTGGATCTAATCATTACAAGATCTGATGAAAAATCTGTGACCAACCTTACTGTACACGATCCTGTTTTATCTGATCATTATGCTGTTCATTGTATGTTATCTGTAAACAAGCCTCTACTTCAATCAAAAAGCATTTCTTATCGCAAGCTTCGTGCAATAGATGCTGATTGTCTCCAACAAGATATTATGAACTCTGCACTATATCAATGTCCTGCTACTCAACTATCGGATTTGTGTACTCAATATGACTCTGTTTTATCGTCTATTTTAAATAAACATGCTCCTTTACGTTCTCGATCCATCTCCCTTCGCCCAAGAGCTCCATGGTATACTGACGAAATTCAAATTAATAAAACAAAGCGTCGTAATCTAGAAAGACGTTGGCGACGTTCCAAATTAGAGGTTGACCGTGAATTATATGTTGATCAATGTAATGTTGTTAAAAAACTGATTTTTGATGCAAAAATGAATTTTTATTCTAATTTGATTACTGATGCTGGTTCTAACAGTAATGATCTATTCCGTTCTATTGATCGATTGCTACACCGTATACCTGAGAAAAAACTACCAACCTCAACTTCATCCACAGATCTAGCTAACAATTTTGTTTACTTTTAAAAACAAAATCGTTAACATCAGAAATGGCTTCGTTCCTACGTCACATCTTTCAAATGATTTCTCTTATCTGGATTCACCTAAACTGGATTGTAAAATTGATTCATTTTCGCCTATCTCTATTGATGAATTATCAGCCATTGCGAAAAAGATGTCATCTAAATCCTGTAGTCTTGATCCTTTTCCTGCAAGTCTCCTACTTGGACATTTTGGTGCATTACTGCCTACTATATGTGAAATCGTTAACCTGTCACTTCAAACTGGTGTTGTTCCATCTTCTCTTAAAGTTGCTGTTTTAAAACCGTTACTGAAAAAACCATCTCTTGATCATGAAATTTTTGGAAATTATCGCCCTATCTCTAATTTAAAGAATATCTCCAAGATTATTGGAAAAGTCGTTTCCCTTCAGCTAAATGATTATCTGTCTCTGAACAATCTCCATGAACCATTGCAGTCTGCATACAAAACATTTCATAGCTGTGAAACTGCTCTTCTTCGAGTACAAAATGATATCCTCCACTCCATTGACAATCGTTCTTGTGTTGCCATGCTACTCTTGGACCTATCTGCTGCATTTGACACAGTTGATCATCAAATTCTTCTAGATCGTCTCCATACAAAATTTGGCATTTCTGGCATAGCTCTTCAATGGTTTAAGTCCTACCTCACTGATCGCTTTCAATTTGTTTCCATTGATGATTTTTCTTCTGAAGCCCTTCAACTTGATTGTGGCGTACCTCAAGGTTCTGTACTTGGTCCTTTGTTGTATCTCCTTTATACTTCTCCAGTAGCTGATATCCTCCGAATACACAGAATGCCTTTCCACCTTTATGCTGATGACACTCAATTATATATTCCTTTCTCCTGTAATGATGATTTGTCCCTTAATGATTCCATGAATCTGATTGAAAACTGTCTATCTGATATTGATGCTTGGATGACTACAAATAAATTGAAACTAAATAAAGGCAAAACTGAATTCCTGTTATTTTCTTCAAAGCACAGCCCACAGTTAACTCTTCCTTCTCTTCAATTTGGTTCTGATGTGATAATGCCCTCAATGCATGCTCGGAACATTGGTGTCATATTTGATACGCATCTTACTTTGGTTCGTCATGTGAATAATATTTGCAAGTCTTCTTTTTATCATCTCAGAAACATTGCTAAAATAAGAAAATACATCTCTTTGAAAACAACTGAAACTCTCGTCCACGCGTTCATATCCTCCAAACTCGACAACTGTAACTCTCTGCTCTTTGGCTTACCAAACAAACTCTTAGATAAACTACAATCTGTACAGAATGCTGCTGCCAGAATAATCACTCTTTCCCATAAACATGACCACATTACACCTATCCTCGTTAATCTGCATTGGCTACCAATTGAATCTAGAATCAAATATAAAATCCTATTACTTACTTTTAAAGCTCTTCATGGCCAATCTCCTATCTATATCCGGGAACTCATTTCAGTGTATAAACCGAACCGTAATCTTCGTTCTGCATCACAAGTTCTTCTATCAGCACATTCTTATAATCTTAAATCTTATGGTCATCGCTCCTTCTCTGTGGCTGCTCCTGAACTCTGGAACTCACTTCCAATATCTCTCCGAAATGCATCAAGTCTTGCCTCATTCAAAACTGAACTTAAAACTTATCTCTTCAAATTAGCATATTCTTTGTAAATAATTTTATTTTGTCGTTGTCTTTGTCGTTTGTTTACTAGCGCTTAGAACAGATTTGTATTTGCGCTTTATAAATAAATATTATTATTATTATTATATTATTATATCACTAGTAAATGGACCACGGAAAACTGCATGGCTGTTCATCCGGCTGTTTATTCTGACATTAACCTTTCCCTGGTCCATAGTTAACCAGGCGTAGACAGTGTCGCCAACCTTTCTTGGTCTGTTCATATCGAAAACATGCGGAAAAAATACTAAAAAGGCTTGTGCTATGCTGTTTATTTTCTTATATTAAGAAATATCAGTATACAGGATTCGATCAAGCCTTTAACCGGTCTGTAATGGAATGATTACCTAATGTAATTGGGTCGAACTCAGCCATCAAATTACAGAAAGGATTTGCCCGACTTCTTCTTGATGAACTACCGAATCAAGATCTCGAAAAATGCTTTTGTGCAAACTTGATAAATTGGATGTTAGCCGATTGTGGTGCTGTTAATTCATCAGGCAAAGCTGCATAAATCCTCATTATTTCATTGAAAAACTGGATACTTTATTCTTTCTTATATTACAACACTAGAAACTCTTTCTTATATAGACTGCCAAATAGCTTTTTTTAATGATATCCTAAATAACTTAAATTGATCCAACCTTTACAAATATTACAACAATGGCTAGGAAAGGCCGATATCTGATGTCGTCCATTATGGAATCATACAATAATGAAAACTTCAATGTTTCAAGAATTTATCAAAAAGTTTATTTTTTGTTTATTATTTATATATATTTTATCTTTTATTAATATTTCTTTCCTGACGTACAGCATATATAAATACATTTAGGTATGGTTATAAGCCGGTTGCTTTTCAGTAGCATTGTAGGAAATATAAACTTGGTTCAAATGCGGCCTTTTACAGCTACTGTGTTATTTACTTAGATAAAGGGTCAAAGGGAGGGATCATTGGATAATTGAGGACGGGATTGCGTAAATCCAAAAAAATTTGATTAAGCACTTCACCTAAGAAAAAATATCGCGCAGCCTCTCCTTTTAGTAATGAGCAAGACGCTCTTGGAGCGTGCACTGGGTTGCCCAATATGCTGGTATGCTGGAGCTTATTTAACACGGCCTAATCTTACTTTGGAACATTTAAGGTGTATTTTTCTTTCATAACTTCCGAATACTTATCTTTTCTCACCTCAAATTTGTTCAAAAGTGTACCCTTTACCCTTTAAGTAGTTTAGTTTAAGTGTATTTTACCATCAACACATTTGTTTGCCTCCTCAGTTCAACTCTTCTCCTTTACATGGCTAAAATAGTGAACTTACAATCCAATTGGAATGTAACCCCTAGTACTTTCAGCTAATCATAATTTTATGACAGAACTTATGATGTGGGAATAGGGTAGTTCAGGGGAAAAGAGGGATTTAATAAACATCTCGGATTAGAAGGATTTCAACTCAAAAAGTCTAATCTAAAAACTCATAACTAGTTAGAATCATGTGCGTATTTCGTTCGCGATATTAAAGATTACCTTTCAATATTAAGATATTTCTCACAGTGATATATATATTGTAACAATGTTCCATACAACTATTAACGGGGATAAAAAAATAGTTATGTACATTGTTTGCTTGGTTCGGATGACCACGTTAATTAATGGCGGTCCCGCCCCTCGCGATTCTTCTAGTATAAGTTTGATCCGGGCTCTCCGGGGTTTGATCGGGAGAGAGCCGCCAATATGCCGTTATATTCCTCCTAACTAGCCGTCAATATAAGCCAGTATTGGCGGCTCAAAATCGCAATAACTTATAAATGTTATCCGGGATGACTACTACTATTATTATGATTTATTGATGGTTAACTTTTATTCACGCTGACCTTGATGCATGGTAGCATTGGAAAAAAAACCTGCAAGGGTTGATTTCAATGGCAAAAGTTAAGGGAGCTTTAGGTTATTCTTGGCCCACATAGCGGATTTAATTTCAAGATGACTCAGGTTTGAGTTAAGTTTCACCAGAACAAAGCGTTAGACTAACTGATTATGGCGGACGAGCATCCGTCCATACTTTCCCGAATCAAAACAGCAAACGCCACAGCGAGAATAACTTTAACACCTCTAGTATCCAGGGTAAGGCTTTCATTCGATTGAAACCTGTCACTCATGACACTGACTAACACTATTTGAGCGAGACACAACAGAAAAAATATACTAAGGGTATGTTAAGAGTGTAAGGACATAGATATACATGAATTTAAAATTATATTTTTTTCTATAGTTGTTAAAGAAACGCCGACTTCCTGCAGGACCGACCAAGCACTGATCACTAGAAATCGTACTGTCGCTGTTGTCTGAAATATCGAAGCAATGTTTGTAGAAGTTGGGGTCTTAGTATTCGCTGCAATCGTTCTGTGGGAAATCTACCTCATCCTGACTGAACCAAGAAATCTTCCGCCGGGGTTTCGCGTTCCAAGTTTGATAAGCTTGGTAACGTTTCCCACCAATGTGTCACCGCACAAGAGGTTATTAAATGCTGGGCTATCCTCAGGAAAGTATGGAGACGTTTCATGCTTGAGGATTGGGCGACAATTGATGGTGGTAGTCAGTAGTTTTGAAACAGCCAGAGAGGCTTTGGTTCAGAAAGGATTTCAGTTTGCTGGCCGACCTTCATTAGAAGTTGCAAAACAGATAACAAGAGACGGCAAAGATGTGGTTCTTGGGGACTTTGGACCCGGCTGGAGGATGCACCGTAAGATCGTCTTGTCAGCTTTGAAGACCTATGGGGTTGGGCTGTCAATCCTCGAGAATAAGATTTCTGTTGAAGCCGAAGCTATAGTCGAGACATTTCAAACCAATCTTGGAAATCCATTCAACCCTAGACCTAACATCGTTAACGCGGTCCTAAACATCATATGTGCAATATTGTTTGGAGAGCGCTACAGTCTTAACGATCCCGAGTTCTACGAGATAGAACGTTTCCACTCTTCACTCACCAGAATCTTTGCTAAAGGTCAGATTTTGGACATTTTCCCGTTGCTTAAATATCTTCCCGTGCAAATAATGCGCGACATTAAAGAAGCGGTGGAATTCCGGGACAGATTTTTTGAGCGCAAGTTGGCTGAACACAGAGATAAATTTCAGGACGCTGAAACGGTGCCAGATCTAACGTACGAGCTTCTAAAAGCAGCGCAAGAGGCAAACACTGACCAGGAATGCACGACTAAAGAGTACCTGACCGATGATCACCTAGTTGGAACTATGATGGATGTGTTTTTAGCTGGAGCGGAAACCACTGCGACTACAATTCTTTGGGTTCTAGCATACATGGTATCTTACCCAGAGGTCCAAGCATGCGTCCAGAAAGAATTTGATGACGTCATAGGAAGGGAACGCCTGCCCAGTTTGAGTGACCGCGGGAGTCTTCCATACTTTGAGGCGACCATCAAGGAGACCATCCGCCATGCTACGCCCTTTGTAGTAGGAGCACCGCATAAGACTACTACTGATACGACGCTTAAAGGTTACAATATACCCAAGGATACAATGGTTATATTCAATCTGTGGCAGATTCATCATGACCCTCGTCACTGGAAAAACCCTAACGATTTTGAGCCAACTAGATTTCTGGATGAGCAAGGAAAGCTACTCAATGTATCAACGCTGAGTTACATGCCGTTCAGTTTGGGTCCACGCGCGTGTCTGGGCGAGTCCTTGGCTAAGACCGAGTTATTTTTGTTCCTGTCTAGATTGCTGTATGAATTCAAGTTTGAGAATCCACCGGATGTCCCGCCTCCAGACATGGAGGGCACCTTTGGGGTAGTACAATCGCCCAAGCCCTACAAGGTTGTGGTTAAGAAGCGATTCTAAACAACGCATGCATTATGCTGCATCAGACCACAATCTTGCATATTTCCCCTGCGTTTTTAGTGTTTTAGATAAAAAAGACAAAAAAGATACATTAATTGATTTTTAAAATGATATTTTTATCGTCAAAATTTATTTTTAAAAATTACATAAAATGGAAAAAGTTTTTTTTACTATTTAGATTGGATAGGGAAGAATTCCTGTGAGCTTTGGTAATAGCGCAGCGCACTGATTCTTAAAATAGCTTAAAGATTCGCATAAACATTGCATTCCGTTTAACCGCTACGAGGATTATACGAACCGATTTTATTATTTTTACTTAAAGTTACAACAATAACCCATGTAAACTAAGATCAACTGCGATGGGCTGTGAAAATTATCTATTGAAAGTAAACTTGTAAGTTTGTTTGTCCGAATTTTGCCTTTGCCTTCGTTTTTATGTCACGGATGCGCTGCGCTATTGGTCAAACAAGAGATAACAGTTTTCATCCAAATATAAAATTCTCCTCAAGTTTACCTACACCAAAGCTACATGGCATTTTCTCTACATATTTTTAATGAACAAAACTGGTAGATTTTTTTTTTTTTTTGTTAAATTACTTTTTTTTTGTAATGAATCTGAATCAATGAACTTGATGGTATGAAAGTGGACTAAAATGATTTATATTTTACAAAAATTATTTAAATTAATAGTAATATTTTCATGAAGATTTCAATAAGTACAATTAATACATTCAATATAAGTAAGTTGTGATTGATTCAAGGTGAATCAAAAAATCAATCTTAGAAAGCAAATGAAGTACACATCAAACAAGAACTTCTTAGGGAAATGCTCAGGTTTCTTGCTAAACTGTTTTTTAATTCAAAAAGTCCAACTGAAACTTGGAAAAATAATATAAAACTCTCCTTAGGAGAAAAATAATAGGTTTTTTGTATGCATGATAAAATTTATATGTACCAATTGTCATTTTGAAATCAAATGAAATTCAATCTAACTCAGTAAGCACTGAATTGTCAGCATGAAAGTCAAATCAATCTTATGCACATGACTTTCATACTCCAAGATTAAGCATGTTCATGCCTTGATTCTGACCCACTCTTCTGGTATTTTGTCTAATATATCCCTCACTAAAGAAAACTTCTTTTTCTGGCTAATGAAATATGATTGACAAAGATTTCTGGAGTGAACAGGGTCAAAAGATGATCACTTAATTCCCTTTTGTTATGGTTGTCAATCTAAGTTTTTATACCTAAATAGTTTTTATCTACAAAAATGAATTTAAAAGACAATAAAGAATAGAATTAACTACATGTGTTGCGATGTGTTGCATAAAAATAGCTTGTACCACATTTACCATTTTTGATTTGCCCAAAACATCTATGTACAAGGATACAAGTCTGAAGTTGGAAGAATGCAGAATGTATTTTTTTTCTCTCACTGACTTTCACCCAAACAGGATTATGCATGCCTCTAACATTGGCAGAATATTAGGCAGTTGTGTGATTTGACATGCCTCTCCAACCATCTGTGCGCAATTTTGTCATTTCTGACTCGAGGGAAATAATTATGAAACCCTTGGAGGAAAAAATTGCAAACAAAAAGTATTAGCTAGGATTTGAACAAAAAATTCTATAAATTTTTACATCATCAAATACATACAGAACAAACTGGTTCATAAGACAAAGTAAATATCAACTTCTTACCCAAGTTATGTAGCTTTTTGTGGCTTTCAAGTTTGCCTGGAGTGTTGAATGCGCTATGGCACCCACGTTCTTTGCACCTGTAGGAAACCAAAGTATATAGTATGCATATGAATATGCAAGTCGATTTTTACATTATGGGAATACTTTCAACTCTGCTCCAAGGACTGCATAGCACGCTAAAAAGTAGGCAGGGGGAGGCTAAGATTAGAAAATAAAAAAAGAACCTAGTATGCAAAGGGGAAAAGTAGGGGGGCTATAGCCAGGGCTCGAAATAGAAAAAAATTTGGCCTATCATGAAGGTTTTTTATTTTCGACTGCTGAAAAAATATTTGACATGCCATTTACTTTTATGGCATGCCACATGAAATAGACAAGACTTCCGACAAAATAAAATTACATGATTTTCAGACTCCTGAATCAATATTCTGAGCAGACATTTGCAAGCTTTTGGCTTGCTACATGTCCTGAGAGAGCACTTTGGGTGATGTGCTTGTTGTATCTAGCTCTTAGCAGGTAAAAATCATCAATTTGATATCTCTGAGGGGTTAAAAATTGTAAAGCCATGCCATTTTTGAAAGTCCACTATCTTTTAGGCATATTTCGAAATTTTGTGACAAGCATAACAGGTACTTCAATCCCAGAGTCCCCACCTGAGGCTACGTGCACATGCATTCTATCACTAACCTGAATGGCCTTTCATTGGTGTGAGTGTAACCATGTATTTTGAGCAGGTTGCATCTTTTGAACACTTTCTTGCAGCCCTTATAAGGGCACTAAAAGCAAACCAAACACAAGTGGTAATATTGAAATGAAATCCATAATAACCAGTTTTAAATATCTTCTCTCAAAACGAAGAATCTATAATGACAATCAACATAATAGATGCTCACCTTAAAAGGCCTGTTGTGTGCTCTGTCTATATGTCGTTTTAAGTAATGTTTGGTTGTGAACATAAGTTTACAATGCATACAGCTAAAACAGAAATATCACAAAAACAATAATTAAACATTTTTGACTACAAAAGGCTTATTGATACTCTAAATAAATTACCTCTGGTATGACCTAATGACTAAATCATACTTCAAAATGGAATTTAGAATTTAAAAGAATACTGTAAGCAGTAATAATATTATGGTGGATGTCAATATTAATATGTTTCTATGAAAACAGGCTCATTAAATTTGTGGAATAAAACAAGTATATTACCTGAACGATTTGGTGCCATTATGGCTAAGCATGTGCCTTTTTAGATGCATCTCCCTAACAAAGGTCTTGTCACATTTTGGGCACAAGCAGGGCCTCTGTTAATAAGAAAAAGTAGCTACATAAGATGAGGTCTGCCACAAGTTATGATTTTTATCCCTATAAGGTACCAATTATATATCTACAGTGCAAGTGTATGATCTAAATGATCAAAGTCTGATAATGAACTGAAAATAAATACCCTGAATTACAACTGTCATTCTGGCTGTCATTAATATAATCTCAGGTATCTTATTAACTGAAAACCACCTTAAGAGGTACAGGCTTAGTCTCTGGTGGTACTTTTTCAAATTTGTGACAACCTAAGATGTACCAAAAAAAATTGAAGATCAGCAACCCTAAAAGCTGTGATAAGTATTCTGCCCTTTTCAAATTGGAGTACCCCATTATTAGAATTGATAATTCGAATTGATATCGATTGATATTGGTCTATCGATGATCAATCGAAGGTCACAAAAAAATTGGTCATTGATTGCCAATCAATGACACTACCTCACAGAGTCTCACTCCATCTGAGAACCTGTCATTTGAATAACTACTGAACTCATGGATATAGGCTGTCAAACGAAGCAGGCTTGTTAACATGTCTGATCACGTGGTTAAGTTAACTATCTACCACGTAGCTGTTAAAGGTTACTGTGAATGTATTCTTTTGATGTTAACGTGGGCGAGAAGTACATTACAAGAAAGAAAACGGGAGACCGAGGTAATGCACTCAAAGTTTTGGACCTGAAAGGCCGGGGACAGCTTGGGCACTTACAGCGAGAGTTAGTTGTTCTGCTTTGGCCTCTTCAAAGCAGCAATATTGAACTGTAATTTTCAACAGTCTTTGACTTTTGTGCTTAGAGTGCTGCACGATCTATCAAGTAAGCTAGCTGACAATTAATCCAGGGAACATGTGATACCTATTAAGTGGCTTTGGTTTTTATTCTTAGCTTTGTAACAGGCAACCCGATTAATGATCCAAGGGGAAGGTGGTGTCCTGGCGGAGGAATTAATGTACCCGCAAGAATAGAAGCTGTTCTGCCAATCAATCGATTTAAATATCAATATGGATAGCATTCGATGAAGGTCACAAAGATTTCAGACATTGATTGATCATCGATTATCAATATCAATCGATAAATTGATATCGATTGATATCGATATTTACATACAAGCGTATCAAACTGAGATCGGTTCGAAAGGTAATAAATTATTGGTTTAGATCTGGCTATAAACTCACACACCGTAAACTGATACCAACATTAATCAAGATTAATACTTTAGTAGTTTATGGAGTGATGTTCAATACAATCTAAAGGAGAATGAATAGACTTTGTCTAGAATATAATAAAAACAATGGAGGCTAGTTCGGACAAGCCCCTAACTCCACGTGTACAACCTTAAAACCTTCCAAATTCCAAAAAAGAAGACAAGCTCCAATCAGGACCAGATTACCAGATTACCAGATTCCAAATTACCTCTCCTGTGTGGGTCCTCTTGTGCTCGATTAGTCGTTGAAGCTTCTTAAATTTCTTGCCACAACTCTTAAAATCACAGATGTTTTCTTGACCCGCCATGTTTGTTTGACAACAATGACTAACCGGTCATTCCCAGACCTCCTCTACCACAGGAACCACAGGTATCAGTTTAAAAGAATTTGTATGCAATCTTATCTTAGAAAAAAGAAGTTAACTATTAATTTTGTTTGAAAATATGCTTTAATTGCAATTTAGATATTTAATTTTGAGTAATTTTGAGAAAAACTTGAAAGGTTATTAATTTAATACTTTCTAAAAGTTTGGGTTTCCTGTGCTTTTTCCGACCTCAAGAAGGAACGCCTGACTGATTGATGACAATAATATTCTCATGTCGTAAATCCGTGCTCAAGTACGTTGATATATGCAAATCTCGTGTCTAAAAAAGAATTGTAAAGGAAGCCTGAGGTCAAGTTTTGATAATCATGGAATGTTGCAGTCGTGTGGCTGCTAGTGGTTGCCCTCTATCATCTACATCAGCTCAAAATGCTTGGAACTCTTGGGACCAAGATCCCCATAATGCCTACATCAATGCTTATTATCATTATCAGGCCTACGTGTATTACTGGAATCTCTATAATTCACATTTTGATCAAGGGTATAATAGTTCTTATTGCGAATGTTATGATTATTCAAAACAAGGAGACAGTGCTGGTTACCCAATGGCATTGTCTAGTTCAAGATGTCTGCATTGCCCTGAGGAAGGATATTCTCAGTTTACTGGACGTTTAAAACCTAATGAAACTCAAACACATTCTCATGAAGAAAGCTATGACATGGACGTTGAGGAAGAAAGAGATGGTGTTTATGATTGTGATGATGATGATGACGATGATGATAAGCACAATTTTGAATTGGATGAAAGGTTTTGCCAATTTCTTAGACAATCAGAAAAACACAGACAGGAAAGAGAGAAAGGTAGGTTCCGAGGAAACAAATATAATACCTGAATAAGATCTAAAAGCATCAGATGCTGTATCATAGTTTGGGGCAATCGTAACAGCTAGAGTGAGATAGTGGTGCACACCACCTGTAGTGCTTCCCAATGTTAACCCTTTGAAAGAAATAAACTAATAGCTTTATTTGTTGCTTACAGAAAAAAGAACCAATGCTAAACTGGATGAATATATTGAAGGTAAGAATATAGTTTTTAAAAGTTGCTCAATGACACTGCTCTAAATTTGAAAAGATTAGCAATTGCCGGAGATTGACATTTTACTTTCATCATAAACCTGAATTTCAATTCTGCAATGTGGTTATATGTTATTCTCAGATTTTAATATAGAATCTAGCTAGAATTTCTAACCTTGAATGAACAGTCATTTTCGTATTCCTTTTGGTGGCTTCAGGGGTTATTTCATGGTATCAAACAAAAAGGTTTGAAGGGGAGAGGGGATGCATTCAGTAATATTACTTTTTTAAGTATTGTTTATTTTGGTTTCGTAGCTGGTAAATCATACATAAATCCAAGTACGTTGCCTCCACAAGAGCAGCAAGGAGTCAAAAGAAGAGAGGCAATGAAGTCCCTATATGGAAGCAAAGCACAATACATTATGTCGTTAGAGGCATCCTTGCAACTACACTATGACAGGAATTATGATACTAGGCAGCCAAAGTTTTGGCCCAATATTCCTTTAAAGTTCTAGAAATGATATGTATTGCTCTTTCCTTGTATATGTATAAAATGTAAGAATTATAATTTTAATAAAAAGCCTCATTCGTTGATCAATGTTCTCCAGTTTTTATAACATTTTTAACATTTTTTTAAAAAAAGATGATTTTTGCTTGGTGATAATGTTTTTCCTAACACATTTTGGGAATAATATTTAAATTTCATGTGCCTTCTCAAGCATAATTTACTCATACTTTACTTAGGGTTTTGGCCCCCTGCAGAGCATACAGGCTGTAGGCAATCAATCATCTTCTCCTCATCTCTCCTCCATCTGTTTCTAGGCTGCCCTTACTTCCTCCTCCCTTTAGGATTCCAGGCCAAAGCCTGGAATGTAATGTTGTTCGTAGGCTTTTGTAACATGTGACCAAACCAACTCCATTTCCTTCTCCTCATCTGCAAAGCCACTGGTTATTCTCCTTCTTGCATCCAAAGCCGGGATCCAAAGCTCCTCATTGAAAATTTTATCTTGCCAACATATCCAAAAGATTCTTTTAAGGCAGCTGTTGATAAACGTCTGTATTTTCTTTTGCATCCTCTTAGTCATCCTCCATATATCTGCGCCATACAGCAAATAATTTACTCTTAAATAGAGAAATAAGAATCAAGAAATAACACTTGGTCTGGAATGAAAAATTATGCATACATGTATAGTTTAAATATATAGAAGGTGCTTCTTTACCTTCACCACCCCCTCAGAATTCCAATTATTCCAAATTCAAAAACTTTATCAAACGTGTGCTAGCCCTTTGTATTACTTCTTGACACTGAATTCAAAGTTGAAAGAATGCCTTTTGGTAATGAGAACCTGCAGTACAAAATACTATTTGCTGTCAATAAACTACTCATGGGGGTCCTGTGGTTTTTGTATTTCGAAATTCAAGATGGCGGAAGGAGTGAGTAACATTTTACCAAAAGCAGTCGGGTTTGTTTTTGACAACTGGACAGTATTACAGCTCGCTATACAGCATGGGTTTGGTGGTATAGATAGCCGTGAAAAAGCAGAATGGCTCAAGGATGTTACAGTACAAGTATTAAACGACAATCGTGAGTATATTTTGTGAAACAAGTTCACCCACGTGTTATAGTTTTTTGTACGTGCGCAAAAATGATCTAATCAGCTTCTTAATAATTGTGTTTTAGATAAAGTTGAATATGATGAATTAGAAGACTATATAAGTGAAGTACTTTATAATGAATTTAATACTATCGTAGAAGACGGGAGTTTAGTAAAGGTTGGTATAACATGACGACTACAAAATACTAGTAAGCTTTTAAAACTTGTTCTAAAAGACAGTTTCTTTCATGTCTGTTTTTCAGATTTCTCAAAAATTATGTCAGTTCCAAAAATTATGGAGAGAAGGTGACACAGAGGCTATAATGAAGGAAGTCCAAGCTGTAGAACCAGTGAAGTTGACTGAAAAGAAAAAAGATAATGAAGAAGACAATAATAGTGAAGAGATGGATGAGGTAATTTGTTTTTCACTGCCATTTGGTTGTTGTTTTTATTATTTAAAGAAGATAGTGATAACAATAATATCCGTGGAATTTAACATTGATGTATAAGTGACATAACAACAATAATGCAAATGAAGTTAATTAAAATTGACATGAACACAAAAGGAATGTGATGAGAGAGAGAGAGAGAGAGAGTGAAAGAGAGAACAAAAGTTGACTCGTAAGATCTTCAATGGTGGAAATAAATGAAAGTTTTGAACCATCATCTGTGGAAAACTACAGCCATTGGGCATTCGTATCAATAGTAGCAATTCATCCACTGAAATCATATTGAAATCTAGAAGTAGATTTTTTATATACATAAGAAGAAAAACTGTAGAACCTGGAGAAAAACCCTAAAAGCATAGAAGAGAACCAGCAAGTCACTAGGTTCACATACAGTAGGACCCAGAGTTCAGGAATCAAACCTGGTTCTCATTGATACAGTATGAGGTGAGCTCTCTTACTACTAGAGTGCAAACAATATAACCGTGAAACTTTAGTAATACTAAAAAGCACAATTTCATGCAAGTTCCATTGTTTTCTATTGTTTAATTAGCACTATTTTGTACTATTTAGTAATTAGTGTTTCACAGATTGTTTGCACTCTATGCTACCTGTGTTACCCATACAAAGAAAAGTAGCAGTGAAATTATTTTGATTTATTTATTTTATTTTTTTAGTGTGAAGAATCTACATCAGGAGAGCAGCAAATGAATGGTTTATGTACTTGTCAGAGTTCAAGTAGTTCAACTTGTCATCATTGTAATTCAGTCCAAGAAGACCTGAGAAACCTTAGTATCACAACAAGTAAGACAAAGCGTGTCGTTATCTGTCATTTTAAATGGACATAGCCTTGCTCCAAATCGACCTCTCTGGGGTCCAGTGAAAAAAAAGCAAACATGGAGGGCACAAGAGGTTGACTTTTTTCTCTCTCAAAATTTTCATTGCATTTCTTGCCAAAATGGCAGGTATTTTTGTAGCACACTAAATTTTCATATGTTGATAAAGAGCATGGAGCATTCAGAGACCCATTTTTAGGTTGCTAAAATTGGTGGAAAACAAGTTAGAAAAGTCCTTCATCCTGCGAGTGTGATCTTGTTTGGGTTGCCTGTGTTTTTATTCAGTGGGCATTAAGTATTAGGAAGATGAAGGACTTTGTGAAAGCCAGAAAGCCAGAAACATTCCTTTTTTCTCAAGTAAATTAATGTTCTGTAATATCTGACTTATATTTTCAACAAAATGGACACTTTTTAGATTCAGAGGAAACATCCACAAAAGCTGAAGAAAGCCTTAAAGATGAGGAAGGATGGGAAGTTGTTCGGAGATCTAAAAAGCGTTGATCAATAACAACAGTGGAGACATCTTAATATTGTACTTTATTAGGTAACTTATTGTATAGGTGGTTAATGTATGACATAAAAGGAGATATAAAAAAGCTTTTTATGTTTTATTAACACCCTGATGCAACCAGTGGGCTGATCAAAGTATGGCTAATTAAAGAGAATGAAAGATTTGATCAGCCTAGAGGTTGTTTTATGGTATTGACAATGTTTGAAGGATTTTTTTTAAGTAGGCAAACAAACATACAAAACAAACAAGCAAGTGGGGAATACACAAAGTACTGTGAGTGGAAGGATATAATATCAATGGGGACAAAGTAAAGATATTCTCAAGGTCACAAACACTAACATTTTTATTAGGGTGATAACTGTGATAAGGCCCAACAAATCTAAGGAATTTATTCACATTTTATTAGTAAACTTTCTGTGATCATTATGTTGATTACATTGCTAGCAGAGGTGTCTTTCATCTTTCTGTATTTGCCTAGTCCATTGATTTAATCATGTTTTTTTCCCTGTGAGGGCAGGGACACAACAACAGCATAGCCAGTTACCGTGAGCCCTGTAGTATTAGCAGGGGCACAAGGATCTTCGGTGGGTCTTTTACTTTCACCTTAGGGTCATGAGTGAAGAAAGACGGGGCCTACAGTTTCAAGTCCTTGAGACTTATAGGTCTAACCATTTTCAGTTGTATTTACAAAGGTAGCACCTTCTCCTCAGTTATTTTAAGACCCTGAGTGTTGGTCTGGTTGAGGCTTGAACCACAACCTCCACACAACAGACCAACGCTCTTACCAACTAAGCTAACCGGGAGGTGGTTTTTCACTTAACTGGTTTTTGTTATTGTTGTTCTCTATTATCATAAAAGGAACCTCTATCCAGACTAGGCAGTCATTCATTTAAGCATACACATTGAGTTGTCATCCAAAAAAGCTGGATACTAAGGCATGGGCATAAAAGAACTTTCTTTTGCAAAGTTTGAGCCCACCACATGCACGCCACAAGTGAGCCAACGGCATTTGCATTTCATGGTGCGAGGTATTTGATGATCGCAGTGCATGCACAAACAGAAAACTGCCAAGTTTAGGCAGAAGTTCCTCCTCATAATCAGTTAGAACAAAAACTAAAAACAAAATTTAAAAAAAACAGTTAAGTGATAAAGACTCAGCAAAAATATAGAGAAGAAAAGGAACCTCTGTAACATGGTATACATTGAGTAATTTTTTACAATAAAAATATTAAAATAAACCGCAATATAATAAACCACTACATAAACTATTAATAAAATAGAAAATATTTGCATTTCATTTTTTCATTGTTTATCTTCACTACAACATATACATATTAATATAAAACAATTTAAGGTGCTGACACACGGTGCAACATTGCATACAACATTTCACACAACAGGACTGTTGCAGAGGCTGACACAAGCGATGTTGCGTGATTTTGTTGCAATGTGTGTCACCCAGATTCAAATTTGTTGCTTGCAAGGTTGCGTGCAAGGTTGCACCGTGTGCCAGCACCTTTACATGACAGTGATTGTGATACGCCACATTTCTATTATGGGTCATCAGGAATGGAGATTGAAGAAAGCTCAGGTAAATGAGCAAAATACTCCGGTTTAAACTACCATTTATAGCTTAGTAATTTGTTCACCTTCAGTTAGTCTATGACTGTCTCCTATTATTTCAAAACTCAATGAAACCCCTTGGTCATTTTTGAATTTTTGCATCCATGTTAAGATTCAATATCTATATCTTTTAGTTCTTTCCTCCTCATTTTTGCGGTTGTTTCTTTTGGATATTATGCATACATATAACTATATGATATTGTGTCATATTTCCATCACAGACTTCATATAAATTTGGAGCTGAGCAAATCGTTAAATTATTGTGTTCCATTCCTGCACTTTATCTTACTTGTTAGTGAGATTTCATTTTCAGTGTTCCAATCATTGTTATTGGTGTTGGTGGCAGTGCTGTATGGTTGTGTTTTTAATAACCCAGGACGTCATGTCCAACATTTCCAAAAAAAATTGGAAATGTAATGACCAGGTGGCATTACTGCTCTTGTAATGAAAATTAGTTCTAACCTATATATTTTCTCTTGAATGTTCTGTTATGTTATATAGGATGAAATTCTCGGTAACCCATTGCTGCAAGGCCATACTTGTCAATCATTTTATCTTTGAGTGCCTTTTCCTCCAGAATATCTTTCTGCATCAACTTAGACATCAAACAAGCGAAAGCAAAAGTTAGGAAACAGCAAACTATGACCAATAATACTAAGAGTCCTTCTTCAAGTTGTTCTAGTGACATTACGTGTCTTGTGTGGCTTCTTTTGAAGACTGAATCCTAAAATTAACTACACAAGAAAAACCAAATTCAAATACAAATTCATTAACTTTTTTCTGATACCAAAAAAAAAGACAAAGAAAAAAAATAATGTGTTTTACGAAATCAACCTGAGCAAATTTTCGAACGAGTCGATTTTTATGCTTCAGTGAAGCCTATTTTTAAGATATTCGAAAGACCCAGTTTCTTAATAAACAATTTTAGAGGAGTCGAAATGTTCCGGAGATTTAGAAAGACATCGGGAATGAAACCCAACCGAGAAAATTACTACGTTTTTAGTCACTTAATTCCAAACTAAATAAATGACGCTCCAAAGTACAAAACCTTTAAAAGATTTAAATTAAATAAACAATCTTATTGAACAATGGAGTCGACCTTTCGTGCCAAAGCTGAAGGCATTTTTATTTGCTCAAATGTCATATATGTGTAAAAAAGAGCATTTTAAACCGTTCATAAGAAAATTTTCAAGCCAAAAATCTTGTACCAAATGCTACAAAAGTTGTCGATTATTCGACCATTCGAAGGCAATAGACACGCACGCTCTTCATCGACTTATCTTCTTATGAAGACCTTTAAAACGCTCTAAATACTAACGAATTAAAACAACATTTTGTTTATCAATTAACCTTCTTGTCATCAGTAAGAATCCCCCAAACTGCGATCCACAAATGATTCCAGACGTATGCAGAAGACTTATAATATCGTGGCTCGGAAGCTTTTCTATGTGTTCCTTGTGGTTCCATGCGCATCAAGACGCTATTTAAATATGCTAAGATTTTCTTACGCGTTCAGGCGTAAAAAAGGTAAACGAACGAACAATTAAACGAAATGCGGTCAAGATAACCTTTCAATAAAAGAACTCACAGCCTCGAATAAATGAATATTTGAAGTCATCTTTACTAGACTGATGATTTTCTCGAACAAGTCACCCCATAGGCATTTACTGGGTTGCCTGTATAATGTACAAAGGCCAAGTACAGAAAATGCAGAAATAGCGCAGCGCAGTCGTGACGTCATAAAAACGAAGACAAAGGCGAAATTCGGACAAACAAACTTACAAGTTTACTTTCAGCAGATAATATTCACAGCCGATCGAAGTTGATTTTAGTTTACATGGGGTATTATTGTAACTTTAAGTAAAAATAATAAAATCGGTTCGTATAATCCTCGTAGCGGTTAAACAGAATGCAATGTTTGTCCGAATCTTTAAGCTATTTTTAGAATCAGTGCGCTGCGCTATTGCGCAATAGTATCCAGAAGTCTTCACGGCACCACCCCTTAGTTCTTTGTGGCCATATGATACAGAGACCCAAGTGAAGTAAATGTTCTTGTCAGCGAACCTTGCCAGGAAAGATAGGAAAGCATATATAAATGTTTGAATCAACGCAAAACAAAAGAAAAATAAATATATAAATAGACAAGCTTCCAGGCGCGAATTCAATGCCCTAGAGTTTTTAAGTTTTGATAGTTCATTCTCTAAAAGAAATTCTAGTCCATTTAAAAAATCATTTACTAGAGAAACGTCTAGCCATTTTCGTTGGATTGATAGGTTTGTTTACTTCATAGAAAAAAATGTACGATCAAAAGCTTGTTTGAGTAGGTATAATTTTTAGGTCACCCATCTAAATGCTAACCCCCCCTCTCTCGGACTTGACTCGTTATCTGTGATGGGCAAGTTATTTCCACTGAGCCACGGTTCCACAGAATCAACACAACAATAAGCTGTGAAAACAATGCACCAGATAGACTTGACCTTTACAGTAACATTTTAGTTTCAACCGATTCCGTGCGTGGCAGAGATGCAAGGGATTAGCCGATATGGTCTTGGGGTAGATTCTTCTCTCCCCTGATGCTTCGGCTAGAACATTTTCTTGCGTAATTCGTACACCCAAGGGCAGAAGGATTTAATTGCCGTCAGGTCCGAAGTCCATACGCCGCCTCAGCTCTGCGGATGTCTTGGGGGTATGGCAGAGTGGAATCGAATTTGTTGAATTTCTTTTGATGGGTTGGAATCCCATCTTATCCACATAAGATTTTTTAAAATCCATTTTTCATCAGATTTGAATCTTCAACAATAAGGCTATCTTTGTAATGAAAAAAGTATCAGCTATTGAACCAGTATTCTTCCATTAGGTTTCTTTTGAACTATCTTATTTTTTATTTTGGTCTGCGTTGACCTAAACATATAAAATTTGGATTCAGAAAAAGAAAAGTTCGATGCTTATAAAATATTTCCTTTCGTTCTCTATCTAGATAAAAAGGACCTTATTAATGGACGAAGGAATTCAGTTGGTTTAGGAAATGATTAGTAGCTTCAAAAAATATATATCAATTAACATATCCTTGAGTTGGTAAAAGCTAAAGAGGTAGGTTTAAAGGTGCAAAGTTACAATACATACTTTCATAAAGTAAACAACAAACCCTTTTCAAAAAAGCCATAAATTTTCATTTATCTTAAAAATAACTACGTCAAACTGATTTTTCTAGTAATGTTATAGACTTTTCACTATAATTTCAAGTCAAAATACTAAAGTAAAATTTTGGCTCGTTCCGACACTCCACTTAGGAAAAGTCCGATCCAAGGAGAGAATCCAGATTTTGAATTTCCACAATTTTGGATTTTGAGGCAAAAAATAACAAATTCTAAAAGAGCAAGTGAAATAGGTGTCAATGGTGTAATTTGTTTTGTTTTGGTCGTAAAGGAAATAGTTTTACGAGCATCAAAAGTATCGACGCGAAAGCCACTTGAACGCTTATCACCACACACCCACCTCCCCAAGGTACTAACAGAAGAACTTTATTTGTACCCATTATTACTTTTTTTTTTTTTTTTTTGTTTTTTTTTTTGTTCTAATTTGAAACATTATTTTATGTTGAACAGATTGAGGGGTACCAACTTCCAAAAATAACTAAAAAGCTAAAAATGCTTGGAAGTCGGTTTACATATTCTTAATTAAAAGTCATTACATTTAGGGTCGGGATTTCTGCTATTTACAATTGGCCTTTGTGGTACAAAACTTTGGGCGCTAGCTTACAATACAGATTGAAAGGGTACCCTTTCTCCTCAAACTGACTAAAATCCAATGCGATCTCTGTTTTTGTCGCGCTGTGACTTTGATTCGCAGGAGTATCCATAAAATATTATAAGGATTAAGCAAAAACATAATAAGCAATAGTAATATTTTGTTACTTATCATTTGCAGAGCTATCGTCGAATCACACGATATCTTCGTTAACCCAGACTATCGTCCTTACACATTATATAGAAAAGTAAACGGTACGTCATCTGTAACTATCCAGACTTACTTTCTATCCGTTTAGACAAGCTGAAAAAGCCGAGTCGGGAAAAAAGAATTTGGCAACCTGTTGTATCGGATGAAAAAGATGTCCATTACTGGACTGGTCTGTACCTTGACTTTTTTTAACACTCGTACAGGATCTACTCTTTATGCTTTATGTACCCTTTACGTGGTAGAGAGCGAAAAAAGCTTCAAAATTGTTTTAAATGTGAGGCATTTAAGGTGCCTGTAAAGACTACATCCCGGGCGATGAGGGACCACATAAAATACAGTAAATGTATGTAATTTGGGCTGTGAGGGGGCTGTGAGATGCACTCTACGCCCGGGATGTAGTCTTTTTTCAAAACACACCATTCATTCCCATACTAATTCTTATATTCTTCATTCTTGCAGATGGTTGTATCATGAAGCAATCGTACACAAAACCGAGGGTGACGATGATGGTTTTCTTGCTAACCACAAGAATCATCATGGACGCAGCGAAAAACAACAAGTTTGAGAAGAAGTTTGGAGAACTTCCTAAGGGGAGAGACCAGCCTGCCATCTGGGTATCTAATCTGCCGTGCCTGGAAGCTAGATTATATTTATTTATTTTGTTTTATATAACTTTAGATAATGAAAAAGACCCTTTGAAAAGTGATGTACACCTTCGTAAATATTTTTTTATGTTCAACGCGGTTGAAAGGGATGACTAAAACTGATGTTAGACATTTCGACACTCTTGAGTCGCCATGTGAGGGGACAACATGTTAAGACTATATGTCACATCATGTCACATCCAGTGAAATGATCTTTGAAGCTCCTACTCAACTCTCAACATTTTCGTCCATTATATTTTCTTAAATAGTATTTTAGCATTATGTCAGTTCAGTTATTTGTTAGAATCGAATTTTGGTTTGCCTGTGGTTTATTGTCATGACAACGCAAGGCAAGACAAAAGGAAGGTGTCTGTATTGCATTGTGTGACATCACAGGTAGCCCAAGCTTGGTTTCTGTGGTATCTATTATGAGGAAATGTATGGAGATTCATAAAAAATTTCAATAAAATCATTGAAACGTGAAATATAGCCTCGAAATTTTACCCGATCATTGAGAAATAGCACTTCTTTGGCTCTGCGTGGTTATTTTTTGAATTTAGCCCGTTTTAAGATTTTCTTTCCCACCAGTAAGACTTACTGGTGGGGGGAAAATCTTAAAACGGGCTAAACTCAAAAAATAACCACACAGAGCCAAAGAAGTGCTATTTCTCAATGATCGGGTAAAATTTCGGGGCTTTATTTCACGTTTCAATGATTTTAATGAAATTTTTTATGAATCTCCATACATTTCCTTATAATAGGATACCACAGAAACCAAGCTTGGGCTACCTGTGGTGACATTCGAGTTTCCTCCCAGTCAAAGCAAAGGTCATTTTGCGACGAACGCTTCGTCGACTGAGGTTGTCCTTTATATCGTCGTCAACTGAGATGTCGGAAACGGTAGGTTTGTGAACACTTCTTACATAAATTCTGGAAATGATTCTTCGTGTTGTACATCCATTAGATACATATACAATGACCCAACAAGCGCTATTGAATATCGTCCATATTAGCCGTGTAATTTTAAAAGGCTTAACCGGCGAAAATCAGAACCTCTGAGCCCAGGTTATAGATATTTCTGATACGATAAAAGAAATCGAAACATAAATCTATGGAATATTTAGAAATTTACGATAAATATGAACCAATTTCATTAACAAAATTCTCTTTAATGCGCATATATTATATTTTATTTCGATCGTTTCCGAGAAAAATATTTTGGTTTCGTCAGAGGTGTGTGCCGTGACAATGTCAACATGTCACTTCAATCAGCTATACGTCTTCCTACGTGTTGCTGGCGCAAATGATTTACACTCTATTTATTACACTCTACGAAACCACATGATCTGGATCTTATTCGATTAAATTCTTAGGAACCCGCTTTATTTTGAAACTATAGTCATTTTTCTACACTTCATAAAGGAAATTTTAATTACAGCTTATTGTTCCCGCTTATTTTCGAATGCAAGCTGTTCTTCCTTCCCGCCATCTTTCCTTCCCGCCATCTTTCCTTCCTTCCTTCCTTCCACTCTTTCTCCGTACTTTAAATCGTTTGTTCCTTCCTTCCTTCCTTCCTTCCTTCCTTCCTTCCTTCCTTCCTTCCTTCCTTCCTTCCTTCCTTCCACTCTTTCTCCGTACTTTAAATCGTTTGTTCCTTCCTTCCATCGTTCATTCCTTTCCTCCATCCTTTCATCTTTCCTTCCTTCCTTCCTTTCTTTCTTCCACTCTTTCTCCATTCTTTTAATCGTTTGTTCCTTCCTTCCATCGTTCATTCCTTTCCTCCGTCCTTCCATCTTTCCTTCCTTCCTTTCTTTTACCTTTCTCCCTCCTAATAGTATGTGCCAAAGTGGTAGTTTCTCATACAGTTCTTACTCATAAAAAATTATAGATGGAACCAGATATTAAAAAGAAGAAGAAAATGGTAACAGAAAACACCGTGACTTCAGAGAATCTGACGCCGGATGCAAGCCGTAATATTTCTCGTAAGGAAATGACTGAAAAGTTAATTCAAATTGTTGGCACATCTGAGGACATCAAACGCAGACAGGAGATGTTTCGCATCATGAATATAGTCAATGGATATGGTGATATTGATTCGGTATCTATCTCGAGTGGGAGTCTCTCAGAGGGTCTTAACATGAAGGGTAGTGATGAAGACATCACACTTATTCTAAAACACGTTGTGGCTGTGCCTTCCTATGCATCGTATGTTGGAAACGAGGAAGAAACAGTAGTTTTGGTCGACTTTGAACAGGATTACCCAGGATTTGCTAGGATTCATCCACTTCTTGACGCTACAGTCAGTGGCTATGTCCAGAGCGCAAGTGTCTTGTCATCTTTATGCTTTCGAAATCAGTTTCTAGGGAGTGGTCAAGAGACACATGATCCATGCTGTAATAATGGTCAATTGGACATCGCTATCTGTATCCGCTGCCCGTTCTTACCAGATATTGTTACTGAAAGATTTGAAAATCGTGAATCAAAATGGCTGGAGGAAGAGTTCCAAAGGAATATGTTTGAAGAGGGATGTCTTCTCGTTCCTATTGGACCCAGGCTTTCTGAAAAACGGAGTATCTTGTGGAGAATATCGTTTATCTTGGCTGAAAGAAAAATGATCTTAAAGATGAATCATGCTCAAATCCTCTGCTATGCATTACTGAAAATGTTCCTAAAGGAAGGGCTAGAGCAAGACAACTCTGTAAAAGATCTACTTTGCTCCTACTTTTTAAAAACGTGCCTTTTTTGGCTGATTGATGAGACAGATGATGACGATCAAGTGTGGAATGTAGACAATGTTCTTGACTGTTACGAGCTGTGCCTGGACAGGATTATCTTATGGGTTACCAATGGCAACTGTCCTAATTATTTCATTCCTGGAAATAATATGTTCAGTGGAAGAATAGGAAAAGAAAATAATGATGTTCTCCTGTCGTTGTTAAGAAAATACAAAGCTGAAAGCTGTTTGGCGCTACTTCGTTGCGAATCATTTCGCTCTCAGACAGAGGTGTTCACCGACGCTCAAAGGGAAGCCAACTTAGATTTGTTCTGTTTTAGGGTCTTACATCTTTACCCTTATGATCAAATTGAGTTGGCATACGCAGCAGCTAGAGATTTAGAGAAAATGTACAAGACTGAAACTGACGGGTTTGTCCTTGGTGTCATCAATAAACTTCGGTCCTCTGCCCACCAAGAAATCGCCCAAATGCTACCGCTTGAGTATATCACAGAGGGCTCAAAAGATGGAAGTGGTCACGCTCAGCAGGCATTCGAAAAGCACCGTGACCATATCTTAATAGGAGGAGAATCAGATGCGTTAAACGGGCCTCTCTTGCTTGCCTGCTTTCATTACAATCTAGGTCACTATACCCAGGCGTTGGACTCTCTAGGTGAAGCTGAGAACAAATTGACCCCAAATTTGATAGTTCTACGAAAGGAGATCTATTCCCAAGAGGAGTACCAGTCGTATCATGATTCCATGTGTGGTAAGGGTTTAACCTTGTCGTACAAAATGAAACATGCAACAGTCAATGTACTAATTATGCTAGAAAACTCTTCGCTAATCCCAGAAGAATTCCTTCCTGAAGTTCTGTCACATAGACCGTTATGTATGATTCCAGCAACCGTTCTGTTGTACAGTGTGGAATACCTTTGTCATAATAGACTACACGACGCTCACAAAAAAATCAACGCCCTTGCCAAACTGGAAGACGCTGTCAAAAACAAGCTGTTTATTTTATCACGCTATTATTCAACTGCTTTGACATTCCTTGGGGTTTGTTATGAGACAGATGGAGACGTGGATAAAGCATTAAAGTATTACAGGCTTGCTTTAGAACATCCTCCTGTGTTCAGAGGTGCACAGTACAGGATAGATAGACTTCAGTTTACTGAATAAATTACAATTTTGAGACTGAAAAGGACACTAAACTCTACGTTACCCGGATGAAGTATGCAAGGAAAATGGAATAAAAGAAAACTTAATTTACGCTGTTAGACTTATATCGCGATTTTCCAATATTTAACAATTATTATGCATTGTGCTCACTATCTGAATTCTCATTGGTCGAGAACCTATGGGTAATTCTAGCTATCAGCATGCGCCAGCGAATTTCGCACAAAGAAAAAAAAATAACGACAAAAAGAAAAAGAAAACATAACGAAAAAAGATAAAAAATTAACAAAACAAAATAACAATTACGCCCATTGTTGAAGTCAATAAACTGCAGTTACCTGTTTATAATGAGTTTTTCTTAGAGGAAGATTGGTGCGTCTTTTTCTGCCATTGTATTAATAGTAAATTAATACTCTATTTATTCAGGGACTGTCTTTATTATAGAGAGTTCTTCGATCGTTAATATGTGTTATGACATACCACAAAAAGATGATATTCCTAATTAATAAACACTCACACTTGCTAAAGTTGTCATGATATTTAGCGGTATTCCGAGAATTATTGTGAATTAAAATTTTCCTAAACCTTATTTTTTTAAGAGGGTGTTTTTTATTCTATGCCAAGGAAAGATGAATAAATCAAACTGAAATCCATCAAGCAGAGGAGAGTCGCTTGAAGTTTCTCTACAAAACTAGAATATTTTTAATGTATAAGCAGTCGTTTTCGTTAAGAAATCGAGTAAATAGCTGGTGTAAAGATGATATTGGATTGCCGTACGGGTAAACACCAATGTCGACTGTCGTTACTCTTTGTTGCTTTTGTTATTTTTTCCTTTCCTTTCCTTTCTTTTTTTCATCATTCCCCCCTCTTTTTTGCCTCCCTCCCCCCCCCCCCCCCCCCCCCCCCCACACACACACACCCACCTCTCTCAATTTAAAGAATCGCACCTTCGTCATGCAGCATTCCATATCGTGCAATCCATGTTGCAAAGCTGCACGCTTGTATGCATGCGCAAACCTTCCACTCAGAGCGCACAGTTCGCTTAAAGCTAGAGAAGGAAGAGGCTCGTGGTTCGAAGCTAAAAAAGCGAAAAATTCTCATTCTAGTGATGAATTACGAGCTCAATATGGAAGCACTCTTGAAACTAGAAGGTATTTATGCTTGTTTTATTGTTCAGCCATGAATAATATGCCTAATAGTTTACATTTTCCGAGTTTGAAGCCTCGCTGTATAAAGTCACACGTTGCCTTTAAATATGGCCGCCTACCATTTTAGCTTCCCAGAAAAGTATCTGCTCCTTCTGTTTATTTTTCAATGCTGCGTACAGGAATGACAAAGATATCACTTTTGTGCTAGCTATTATTCTACCTGTATTTCACCACGAGTCAGTGCACATTGAATACAAACCTGTATTTTTATTATTCTATGTCAACTATTCTGTAATGTTACTAAGTTTATGTCATAATGAAAGGAATTTTGAAGAGAATAGGTGAATCTTGCATAAATTTTGTATTTTTTACATGGTAGAATTATAAAGTAAAAACAGTATTTTTTCCTATTTACATGAACAAAGCTTCGTGGAATAAACGGAGATGGTAGCAACTCCACTGACCAGACAAATGATCAAACATGATCCTAGCTGGATGAATAACGAGCTCACTTAGAAGAACATTTGAGAACTAGAAGGTATGATTTTATGCTTATTATTATATTTTTGAATGATGAATAATATAAATTTATGCATTTAGTCAGAACCCTGCATCTTAATACACTAGTAAGTATGCCATGTGATGCATAGGTTTACCTCAATTTTAAGCATTCTGTTTGTTCTTATCACTGGCAACCCGGGTTCATGTCCTGCTGGGCTCGATAATGACATATGACAGTAGAGTTGCTTGTTGATTCTCTCCTGTTCTTCGAGGGTTTTCCTAGGGTTTTTTTCTGGTTTTCCTCCCGCCTTGAAAATCAACTTCTAAAATTCCAATTGGATTCCTGTGAATGAAGAGCCACTCTGTGGAAATGCCACTGTTAAATATCCCATTATTAGATAGGTGAACTGAATTATTAGATCTGATAATAGTACGATAAATGAACCTTTAAGGGAAATAAAAATGGTTTAGTTATCAGGAGAGGGGAACAAATGATGGGAAATTTTAAGAAAATATATGTAAAATTCAGAGGAAAAAAGAGAGAAATTTGTGGCCGACACAGGTATTCTCATTAAGACTGAATTGAAATTAGGCTTTTTGTGTATTGCAAAACCCAGAAAGTAGAGAACTCAAAGGCCTGTTTACATGAGAAAATTTTGCAGCAGTTTCAGGTGCAATTTTTAATGTCTGGAATAAAACTTTACGAGTTAAATTGCTGCAAAAGTCATCCTTACAAAAAAGCATTAATGTGTGGAAACAATACACACTGCTTCAAAATAATTTCAATATTCAGGAGCATGTTTTTACTCATTATATCTTTACAAATGGGGTTTGAGTTAAAAAAATAACTTGAAAGGAAACAAAAATAGCTCAGAGTTAACGTGAACTTTGAATTACCTTACCTAGGGTTATAGTTGTGAGCATTCCACTGTATAATGATTCAACATAAATGTTGTTAAATTATCTGTCTTTTTTTTTCATTCATTCATTTTGTTCTGTCATTTATTTGATCATTCTGTTAATTTTTTATTCATTTGTTCATTTTTTAATTCTTTTGTTCATTCTTCCATTTCATCTCTTCATCCATTCATTACTTTGTTCATTCATCCAGTCATTTCTTTGTTTGATTACTCATGCATTATGTTCTTCATTTCTGTATTTCATTCATTCATCTATTCATTCTGTCTTTCATTCATCTATTCATTCTTTTATTCGTTCTTTCATTTGTTCATTCATTCATTCATTCATTCGTTTTCATCTATTCATTCTATTTTCATCTATTCATTTTCTACGAAACAACTAAAACCTGTTTAATCTAACTAAAACTATTTCTTACCAGAAAAACAAAGAAACAATGATCGGATGAATTAAGCGCTTAATTTGAAGAAGAGTTAAAACTAGAAGGTATTTATGCTTACTAGTGCATTACATTTAAGAAATTTAAAACATTCAATATTCACACTTATTACATATAGTGGCTTGATGAACCCAACATAAAATGAATGCTCGCCAACAGGATTGGCTTCATAGCTCAGTTGGTAGAGCATCGCACCGGCATCACGGAGGTCATGGGTTCAATTCCCGTTGAAGCTTGAAATCATTTTTTCAAGTCTTTCTTTACCACGTTCGCTTAGATCGCTCATTCACTGTGATGATCAACACATCTATCAAATTTAAAACAGTTGTCCATTTTAGAAACTCTGATCTAAACTCTGATCTATGAACAAGAAGTGTAGGAAACAATGATGTAAAGGAGATATCTACATTGGAAAACTTTTAAATTATGTCTTAAATTATAAAATACCAAGTACACTAAAAATATTATGCAGAACAAGAAATGCTGTGAGCATTTTAGGAACTCCCATCTAAAATGGCATTCAACCAATCAGAGTGCACAATAGAGATCAGTCGTTTTATATTTAAGGAATGGTCGCCTACCTTTATATTGTGTCTTAGAAAAACTCCATATCAAGTAATGGATATTATTTATAAAATAGTAGAAAAATGGAATTATGATTGGACAGACTGTTCCGTGCACTGATTGGTCAAAGCAAATGTCACATGCTATCAACAGCCAATCTTATAAGAGCCCTTAAGAATAAGCAATTCCTAAGCCTGGATTTCACTAGCCATGCAAGAATAAGCAGGTTGCTTTAACTTGAACATTAGTCAATGGAGCCTTGACAATGACTCCTTGCGCCACTGCGTAAAATAAAGATATTTTTATAAACATGCACTTTATACAGACCAGCCATGCTGCAGGATACTAAGGTATTTCTGGGTCTCCTAAGCATTTAGATTGAGCATGTGTAGTGTTGGTGGATTTACCCACCCCACCCCTGTTAGGTTTGCAAGCGTGCGAGTGCGCATGTGTGTAATAAAGAGACGAGCATCAAAGCACATAGTTTAGTGTAGTTGATTATCATTTAGAAAATACACCACAGCATGCATAGTAAGAATGAGAACGCTCTGTGTCATGCAACCATAACTTAGCAATAAGTGATACAAATGCACTGAAAAAATAGCATTAGGCACAGGGAGCCCACAAATATTCAAATGTTTTTTTCTTCTAGAAAGAATACTTCATGGGGTTCCCTGAGATGTTTGAACTTACTTCACTGACTACACAAGCCAAGTTACAAGCAAGCATGCAATAAATTATTGGAAACTTTTACAAGGTAATGAGTTAAATTAGAACTGTATATACTAGATTGAAACATGAACATGGAACATGCACGTCTACTGAACAGCTGACAAGATTACTAAACAGATATTAATATATTTAAATATAACCTTTAAAATGTTAACTTTAAATATTTAAAAACTAAACAATAAATTTAAAATATAAACAAATTATAAAGTTAAAACATACTCATCAATCAAGCAAGTAATTAACCAAATTATTAAACACTTGGGGTCTGAAAACCACAAACACGGGACGAAAGAACGATAAGAAATGCTGGATGGTGTGAGTGTGCCCGTTGGGGTCTGGGGAGGTCCTCTTGCTAATGCTGGACGTGGTGTTAGTGGAGGAAGTCCATCTACTGATGTGTGCCTGTTGGGGTCTGGGGAGGTCCTCTTACTAATGCTGGGCGTGGTATTAGTGGAGGAAGTCCATCTACTGATGTGTGCCTGTTGGGGTCTGGGGAGGTCCTCTTACTAATGCTGGGCGTGGTGTTAGTGGAGGAAGTCCATCTACTGTGTGCCTGTTGGGGTCTGGGGAGGTCTTCTTACTAATGCTGGACATGGTGTTAGTAGAGGAAGTCCATCTACTGATTCGTCAGATGGAAGTAGAAAAATATGCTCCTTTTGGGAGTAAGGAGCTTAAATATTCAACTCCTTGGTGTTTCTCCATGATGTTGCTTCGTCTTTTCCAATAGGAATCGATATGGGCACATTGCACGTGAGTGGAGAGAGTCCATTCAGATGATCGTTTTTTGACGTGATGATAAAACCTAACAAACAAAATCCTTCCTGGGGTCTGGGGAATATAAGGCCTTCGGTGTCCTCTTACTAATGCTGGACGTGGTGTTAGTAGAGGAAGTCCGTCTACTGATTCGTCAGATGGAAGTAGAAAAATATGCTCCTTTTGGGAGTAAGGAGCTTAAATATTCAATTCCTTGGTGTCTTTCCATGATGTTGCTTCGTCTTTTCCAATAGGAATCGATATGGGCACATTGCACGTGAGTGGAGAGAGTCCATTCAGATGATCGTTTTTTGACGTGATGATAAAACCCAACAAACAAAATCCTTCCTGGGGTCTGGGGAATATAAGGCCTTCGGTGTCCTCTTACTAATGCTGGACGTGGTGTTAGTAGAGGAAGTCCGTCTACTGATTCGTCAGATGGAAGTAGAAAAATATGCTCCTTTTGGGAGTAAGGAGCTTAAATATTCAACTCCTTGGTGTTTCTCCATGGTGGCCCATACTCCTGCAGGTATGCGGGAATGACATATGGTGCTGATTGGAGAGAGTCCATTCAGATGATCGTTTTTTGACGTGATGATAAAACCTAACAAACAAAATCCTTCCTGGGGTCTGGGGAATATAAGGCCTTCGGTGTCCTCTTACTAATGCTGGACGTGGTGTTAGTAGAGGAAGTCCGTCTACTGATTCGTCAGATGGAAGTAGAAAAATATGCTCCTTTTGGGAGTAAGGAGCTTAAATATTCAATTCCTTGGTGTCTTTCCATGATGTTGCTTCGTCTTTTCCAATAGGAATCGATATGGGCACATTGCACGTGAGTGGAGAGAGTCCATTCAGATGATCGTTTTTTGACGTGATAATAAAACCCAACAAACAAAATCCTTCCTGGGGTCTGGGGAATATAAGGCCTTCGGTGTCCTCTTACTAATGCTGGACGTGGTGTTAGTAGAGGAAGTCCGTCTACTGATTCGTCAGATGGAAGTAGAAAAATATGCTCCTTTTGGGAGTAAGGAGCTTAAATATTCAACTCCTTGGTGTTTCTCCATGGTGGCCCATACTCCTGCAGGTATGCGGGAATGACATGGTGCTGATTGGAGAGAGTCCATTCAGATGATCGTTTTTTGACGTGATGATAAAACCTAACAAACAAAATCCTTCCTGGGGTCTGGGGAAAACAAGGCCCTCGGTGTTCTCTTACTAATACTGGACGTGGTGTTAGTGGAGGAAGTCCGTCTACTGATTCGTAAGATGGAAGTAGAAAAATATGCTCCTTTTGGGAGTAAGGAGCTTAAATATTCAATTCCTTGGTGTCTTTCCATGATGTTGCTTCGTCTTTTCCAATAGGAATCGATATGGGCACATTGCACGTGATTGGAGAGAGTCCATTCAGATGATCGTTTTTTGACGTGATGATAAAACCCAACAAACAAAATCCTTCCTGGGGTCTGGGGAATATAAGGCCTTCGGTGTCCTCTTACTAATGCTGGACGTGGTGTTAGTAGAGGAAGTCCGTCTACTGATTCGTCAGATGGAAGTAGAAAAATATGCTCCTTTTGGGAGTAAGGAGCTTAAATATTCAACTCCTTGGTGTTTCTCCATGGTGGCCCATACTCCTGCAGGTATGCGGGAATGACATATGGTGCTGATTGGAGAGAGTCCATTCAGATGATCGTTTTTTGACGTGATGATAAAACCTAACCAACAAAATCCTTCCTGGGGTCTGGGGAAAACAAGGCCCTCGGTGTCCTCTTACTAATGCTGGACGTGGTGTTAGTAGAGGACATCTGTCTACTGATTCGTAAGATGGAAGTAGAAAAATACGTTCCTTTTGGGAGTAAGGAGCTTAAATATTCAACTCCTTGGTGTTTCTCCATGATGTTGCTTCGTCTTTTCCAATAGGAATCGATATGGGCACATTGCACGTGAGTGGAGAGAGTCCATTCAGATGATCGTTTTTTGACGTGATGATAAAACCCAACAAACAAAATCCTTCCTGGGGTCAGGGGAATATAAGGCCCTCGGTGTCCTCTTACTAATGCTGGACGTGGTGTTAGTAGAGGACATCCGTCTACTGATTCGTCAGATGGAAGTAGAAAAATACGTTCCTTTTGGGAGTAAAGAGCTTAAATATTCAACTCCTTGGTGTTTCTCCATGATGTTGCTTCGTCTTTTCCAATAGGAATCGATATGGGCACATTGCACGTGAGTGGAGAGAGTCCATTCAGATGATCGTTTTTTGACGTGATGATAAAACCCAACAAACAAAATCCTTCCTGGGGTCTGGGGAATATAAGGCCCTCGGTGTCCTCTTACTAATGCTGGACGTGGTGTTAGTAGAGGACTCCGTCTACTGATTCGTCAGATGGAAGTAGAAAAATATGCTCCTTTTGGGAATAAAGAGCTTAAATATTCAATTCCTTGGTGTTTCTCCATGGTGGCCCATACTCCTGCAGGTATGCGGGAATGACATATGGTGCTGATTGGAGAGAGTCCATTCAGATGATCGTTTTTTGATGTGATGATAAAACCCAACAAACAAAATCCTTCCTGGGGTCTGGGGAAAACAAGGCCCTCGGTGTCCTCTTACTAATGCTGGACGTGGTGTTAGTAGAGGAAGTCCGTCTACTGATTCGTCAGATGGAAGTAGAAAAATATGCTCCTTTTGGGAGTAAGGAGCTTAAATATTCAATTCCTTGGTGTTTCTCCATGGTGGCCCATGCTCCTGCAGGTATGCGGGAATGATAAATGGTGCTGATTGGAGAGGGTCCATTCAGATGATCGTTTTTTGATGTGATGATAAAACCAAACCAAATTAATAAAACTAACCTCTTAGGTCTGAGGGAAGGAAGGCCTTGGTTTCTTACTGTTTCAGGAAGAAGCTCATTCAGTGAACGATGATGACACATGGACTTTTAAGAGGAAGTCTTTGTTCTGAGTTCATTATTTCGAAATGTGTTGCTTGTTTAGTTTTAAATTTTAGTTAGTATAATTATATGATTATATTAAACACTTCCAGAGCTTTTGAAGAGAAAATCTATATAAGTCAAAGATACAATTTTCAAGTTAAAGCACTTTCTTGTGTGCCAAATAATTTTCCATGACAATCATTATAAGAAACCTGTAGCATGAGTTCATAATTTTTTTTTCTTTAGGAGCTGAATTTTCACATTTTTCTTTTAAATTTCAAATGTCTGGAAAAAAAATAGTTATGTATATTTCAGAAAAAAATTCTGATTGGATAATACAAGCTTTTGGCTTTTTAATCACAAAAAGGGCATTGATCCAAAAATATGTATGGTCCTTTTGGGAGTAAGCTGAGCTTAAATGTTCAACTCGTTGGTGTTTCTCCGTGTTGGCCCATGCTCCTGCAGGTATGCGGGAATGATAAATGGTGCTGACTGGAGAGAGTCCATTCAGATGATCGTTTTTTTGACGTGATGATAAAACCAAACAAACAAAATCCTACCTGGGGTCTGGGGAATATAAGGCCCTTGGTGTCCTCTTACTAATGCTGGACGTGGTGTTAGTGGAGGAAGTCCGTCTACTGATTCGTAAGATGGAAGTAGAAAAATATGCTCCTTTTGGGAGTAAGGAGCTTAAATATTCAACTCCTTGGTGTTTCTCCATGGTGGCCCATGCTCCTGCAGGTATGCATGAATGATATATATATGGTAGTGAGTGGATAGAGTCCATTCAATAATCTGACAATTTTGCTCACAGCTTCTTTTTTGAAATTTGATTGATTAATTTCCTTTTTTACATATACATAGCAATTAGAATGTTATCATTTTTCATAGGAATTAAGATTAAAGTATTTATTTGGGGGAGGGGGAGGTATATATATTAGTATTTTTATAATTTGAATTTTTTAAAGTGCATTTCATCATTTTAAGAGATAAATTAAAATAAATTAATGAATTGAATTGATAAATTTAAAATAAATTAATGAATTCAATAGATAAATTAAAATAAATGAATGAATTGAATTGATAAATTTAAAATAAATGAATGAATTTAATAGATAAATTAAAATAAATTAATGAATTGAATTGATGAATTTAAAATGAATTAATCAATTTAATAGATAAATTAATGAATCATTATTATTACCATGTGGCTAAATTTTATTTAGAGAATGAAGAATTATAATTGATACTTTCCTTCTTACATTTTTCACTTTTGTTTTGTTTTAATTCATTTTATTTCTTTATTAAATAAAACTAGATTATATATATTTTAGGTTTTTTAGTATGGGTTTCAATTCCAATGAAGGAAATAATTTTTTACAAAGTTAAATGTGTGTTTACTGTGTTTTTATTAAGTCATACTTTCCTTTTAACATTCACCCTTAACATTAACATACATTTTTTTGTTATGAATCTTAATGATTGAATCTTCATTTCATTCAAATTTCAATGTATCTATAGGCTATATTTAATTAAAATTGAGAAGTTTCACTTTACGTTTAGTCTCAATTTCCTTAATAGGATTGATGGTGAAGAATGTACTGAAGTAAGATTTACTTAGGTCTATTAGGCATTAATATAGCTGTAAAATGTATAATTATTTAACTAATTCATTAGATTTGCTTTTTAAGTACTGTAATAAAGATGACAGTGTCTGTCTTTCTTTTTTGTCTTCCTTTTTTTCATTCTTTATTTCCTTCCTTCCTTCATTCATTCCTTCATTCATTCTTTTTTTTTGTTTGTTTGTTTATTAAAGTAAAGCAGTACTTGTCCTACCCTGGTTGGCAGAGGATTCAGGGAATAAGGAAGCTTCTGCCAAGCATATTATATACTAATATTATTAGTATATATATATTATTATACATTTATTTCAATAAAGTTAGTCACCAGAAAAGCTACAAAACTGAGACCGGCAAGGATTATGGGTATATACATTTTACATGTTTCAACCGCTTGATAACTGTTGATGAACTTGAGATCTTTTACCAGTTACAAGTTGACCTCCTCTGAGTATCCTCAACTGCTGCAGTTTGTGTCAAAAGCTTTACTTGTTGGATATAAAGCATATACCCATGATTCTCAGCGATCACAGCTTTCTAGGTTTTTGGTGACTGACTTTATTGAAATAAGTATATACTAATGTCCTGACTAATGTTCTTCTGTACTGAGGTGATCAAGCTTTAGTAGTTTTCTATTTGGCATGACCAGCTAATAACAGGTGCCTATTGGTTTATTGTAATGTGCTGCAAAGGGCTGGGTCACACCAGAGAATACCCCTTAGATGGAACTGTCCGAAACATACTTGTCTCAAATGGTCATTAATTACACAGGAAAAACAGTCACCTAATTAAACTTAAGATCTCACTCTGGGCCCATGGCTCGTGATGATACCTGGCTATAAGTATATGCCTTCAAAATGGTTTTAAGGTAGGGCATTTTTATGATTATTCATTATATAACAGAAAATCTAGAAATAAATTTCCAATGAAATGATATTAATGACAATTACACTTGCCTCTGGATGTGATTTCTAGATGTTACTGAAAATATGATCTGTGCATGGGCAATGTTTCATCAAGGGTCAAACAAATGTCGGAGATAGTACAGGGTCAGATATTGTACTTTTCAGATAATATGGTTCAGGACATACTTGTGTGAGGGGTTATAACACATGAATTGTAATTAGGAGAACCATATTAATTTTGATAACAAGTGCTTAGATGTCTACATTTTTCTAGTCTGTTGGTGAAGTGGAGGGCGGGGCTCACAACCCCGGCGTGCGGTCGGCGTCCTAGTAGGACCCCTCCTAGCTGATGACCACCACACTTGACCCATTGCACTTCCTGGGTCAATCACTGGTGAGATGGCCAAAACAAAAAGATTATGTACGCTGTGTGCTTTAACATGGAATGCTGTGAAATAAACAGCTGGTAGAAAAGGAAGGAATTAGAATGAAAGCGCGGCTGCAGCATGGGATAAGTATGGCATTAAAGGAATAACACAGACGTTATAAGCAACACAGGGAACCCGGCTATATATATTTTTTGCATCTTTTAGAAAAGTAACTTTGCTCTTTGTGGGTTTCCTGTTTCGTGATCGGTTTCCTATTACATAGACTGTGATCAGATCTGCGCTGTGATCAGATCGGCGCTGTAAACTGATAGCCGATTAAATACTCAATCAATAACCGTTGGTAACGCACTCTAGTAAAAACACTCAAAAGAAGACTGCTTACTAGAAAGTGCGTTACACACCACAGGCAACCCATACGAAACAAAACACCAACGGTTATTGATTTGAATTTAATCGGCTATCAGTTTACAGCGCCGATCTGATCACAGCGCAGATCTGATCACAGTCTATGTAATAGGAAACCGATCACGAAACAGGAAACCCACAAAGAGCAAAGTTACTTTTCTAAAAAAAGCAAAAAAATATAGCCGGGTTCCCTGTGTAAGCAATGGCGGCAGTGCCGCGCTTTAGAATCCAGGCAGACGATATGGAATACAAAACTAGACAACGACAAAAATTCATGCGTCCCACATGGAAAAGCCTTGAACATGTTTTCTTATGCACTGCATGATAATTCCCAAGGGAATTAATATATCAAATTAATCAGGAAAACTAACACGCATCAGAGGATTCTTGCATAAAAATACGTACATCCCACATTGACGACTAGGTTGCAAAGATAAAGGTGATTGCCTCAATATAATATTTAGAGGTGATTACGAATATTCAATTCTCGTCGGTTTTTATCCAGATTTTCCATGAATCGGATGAAGTAGATTAAATTATGCACTGCTTCTCTAAATGGGTCTAAAAGCAAAAATCAATCAATTAATAAAAAGTAAAAATGTTAGGATTAGAGCAATGGAAGAAACCTTAGCCCATTAGGGTTTGTGCTAGGCATAGGGTTAGCGTTATCCCCAACCCTTACAACCCTTTAATCAAAAGCAAAAACCTTAGGGTTAAACCCTAGCAGTAACCCTAGCTAATAAGAGTTGATGTTAGGGTTAGGGTAAAAATCGTAAGGGTTAGGGTTAACACTAACCCTAACCCTAACGATTTTTACCCTAACCCTAACCCTAACATTTTTTTTTGATTTTTGATTTTTGATTTTTGATTTTTGATTTTTGATTTTTGATTTTTTATATTTTCTTTTTTGATTTTTAACTCCTTGATTTTTTTTACCAAACAAATTTATTTTTTATTCTTCAAAGGGGGTACTTTTGATCCGACCCTTGAAGACTAATTAAGAATCTTGGATATTTACTAAGTGTTCAGTTTTATAGAGACACTCTAGAATGTCTACGTTTCGTTTCATAATTTCTTCCTCCATCTACCCCCTCCTTCTCCCCATGCATATGCCTTCCTTCTCTATATTTTAAACACAACTGTCCATGTGGGATGTACAATTTGTTAACAAATGTACAATTTATCATGATTTCTCTTCGAGCAAGTATATTTATTTTAGCTCTTTATCGTACTTTCTGTAGGGGGAGATATCACAGAAGACCCATAAATCTGGGTATCCAGCAAGGAAGGATGTCAACATTGGAAGATTCTTGGAAAAGTGGATGAAAACCCATATAGGATCCTCCGCATCCCCACCCAACGTCCCCGTCTCATAAAAATGCAACTACCTAGGTAATACCACCACTGTGGTCCATGTGGGATCAATCTTGTGTACAATCTTTGTACTAGTTTCCTTTCTTGCTCGAACAAATGGAAAATGCGGCCGTAAGAAATACGCAATAAATTTAAGAATACATCGAATCCCTTGGGAATTATAACGCGACGCTTTACAAAACTTAGTTCAGGCTTTACAATGTGGGATACGTCATATTTTATTTTGCATTTTTTATTAGTTAATGTTGTGATTAAACTAATGTACTCATCCGCGCGGGAAAAAATCATATTTAAAATGGGAATAGTACTTGAAAAATCTTGAAGGGTTTTGCGCAACAACTTGTATTCTACTTTATAAAAAAAGTCCTTCTTGTCTTCCTGAAAACAATTAATGCACCTTTGGAGATTATGGGAAAATATTCAGAATCAAAAATATATTAATCAAACTTCTTTTTAAGAAAATAGTTTACTTTCTGTATCAATCTTATATGTACTCTTTTAACTGTTGAAGAAATTCATCCCAGAAAACGCGCATTTGTACATCCTTTTCTTTCTTCAGCTTGTCATTTGAATTGCTTTTTATGATCAAAATTCTTATATTTCAAATACTATGATTGCTTATAGTTTCATAATCAACCTTTCCATGTGGGATGTTTTTTCTTAAAACAAAATTTATCAATTATGACTAATTTCTTATAAATATATTAAATCTTGAAACACATTGTAAGTGAACTGTATTATCAAAATTCTAAATATTTGCTTTAATATTCATTTTCGTTGAAATCTCACATTTAGTTCAGTGAAAATCAATAGCAATAACCTTCCACTATTCAGAACATTCTTATTTTGTTTAGCTGATAAAATAACACATAACATATATGTTATATAAAATATATGTTAGACATGTCTATATGTTATGCATACGAAATGTCCTTATGATTATAGTAAGAAAATGTGAAAATTAAGGTTAAATTAAGTGATTAAAGATTGCCTTTCCATGTGGGACATCCACAATACTAATCAAATGAATTATACAACATTATTATTTATTTCTAATCTATACTATTCTGAAATAAAAGGATAAACAGAAATAAAAAGATTTTTGATTCTTTCCTATTCCTCAGTACCTTGAAACATTCTCTGCATTTAAAAAACTTAAAATGGAAAACACAACAAATGTTCTTATTTTCGTCCACTGGCGCATGCGCATTGGTAGTTTTTATATGCTTGTCCTTTTGATGAATGTTGTGAATGTTTCCTATCAAAGTTTTTCTTAAAGATATATACGAAAGTATTAATCCAATTGTGGTTTTGACCCCACATAGCGACTAGTTTTTCACTGACTCATACATCCCACTCGTAAAGGAGTGAGTATGGGTATTAAGATTAGGGTATGCTGGTCATAGCAAGTGGTTAATCACCTACGATCTAGGGGCCGACTAACCTCTCCCTTAGGCTTCGGCCGAGCTTCCTGATCAGTCTGTAATTCCTCCCGGGATAGCGGTGTTGGGGTCGAAATCCGCTCCAGCGTAACCGTAAGTCCATACGACGGTTCAGCACTCGATGTATGGAAGTATGGTCCTGGTTAATCAATCAATAAAAGCAATCTCAAAGAAACAGTCTCCTTGACAGAACGTTTTGTGATTGATATCTGTTTAGTTAATTCCTGATCAAATATGGAAAAGTAAAAGCCCTGCGGCAAAATATCCTATCTATTAATGGTTTTCACGGCCGCCATGTTGGATGAATTTAACAAAAGATTCGTCTTTTGTTATATCCTCCAACATGGCCGTCGTGTCTTTTGTTATTACATTCTCTTGGGAATGATTGAAAACCATCAATATAGCCGTGAATGCTTGGCGCTGCCATACTACGATTCAGCTTTGCGACTGCAGGTATTGTCCAGCGACAACAAAAACCACTTCAGTTTTATTATCAGCTATAATAATAATAATAATAATAATAATAATAATAATAATAACAACTTTATTTAATGAGGGTGGCACTAAATAGTGTACTACGCTAATAAACTTGTGGCCCTCAATATAAAACTACTAATATTTACAGCTGAACGCAAAAGAAATCCTAAACGTGTGTGCAAATGAGTGCGCTTGACCAAATATGATCAAGAATAAAATAAGAAGAATTGAACGAATTTTCCAGTCATGTTAAAAACAACACAAAAACGCTCCGGCAACGCGTGAGAAAGTATAAAAAACAACTACTAAGCACCAGGTACATTTAAAGTAATCGTAAAGAAGATATCTGTATCTTTGGTAGCAGGGAATTTATCATTCAAGGGAAAGAAAACTTTAGATAGTAATTCGCAATCATTTCATTTAATGCAGCCTTTAATTTTTCCAGAAATTTCGCTATTTTTACAAATCTTTTTTCCAAAACGAGGGTTTAACCAAAATATGCCATTCGTATACTAAAAGCAAACCTTTGAATTGTCTAACTACTTCATATTCTGTATGTCATATAGTATAGATTAGCTTGATTGTACTTGATTGTATAAGTCTCACGTTTTGGAAACATTGGAAAATCCACTATGGTAACGTCGGATTTGTTGAAACTTTAATTTCATTCTCGTTCATTATGAAAAACCCGATGAGATACTAAGAATGTGGTAAGTGTTTGTAAGATGTTGCTTCGACTGATAACTACCCATTCTATAATATAAAGATCCCTAATTTCAAAAAACTTAAATCATATCTCGACAAGTTTTTGAAGGTGATAAATCTGTGAAGATCTCCAGCAACCTAAAAGTACGAATAGCTATTATTAAACAAACAGCGTCGTTCTTTTACAGCCCACTCAGCTGGGATTTACACCCAGTCCTCAAAACTACCGACATCTTTCGAATCTCTAAACGATAATGTGTAGTTTGTGTGCATTAATACACCACTGAGTTGCTTTGGGCTGCAAGAGACACAAAGCCGTACAAACAAAAAATATTAATATCGAAAGTTAAGAAACTTAAAGACCTGGAAATTCGAATGTTCGAGTACAAAAAATGCAAGTGTTTTCGTTGGAAACTACACTGTGAAAAACTATTATCAATATTCTGTCCAAAAATTTATAATATTTTGAAATTTAGCAGTAGTATTGCGCATTTCACATGAACAAGGCTAATTCCCCCCCCCCCCCCCCCCCCAAAGTATAGTTACCTTGCTTGAAGACAAGAAATATAATGAATACAAACAGAGCTCATATCTAAACCATCCAAAGAGCAAAGCCTCTTGGAATAATAGGAATCATGAAGATAGTGCAGCCCGATATTATAAATAACTACACTCTAGTTGGCCTTTGGCCGAACGGTTATTCGTAATAATCGCCATTATAAACCAGTTTCCTGAATGGATTCTTCCTAATACTTGTACCGAGTGGAAGAATGTTAACCGGAATCAGTCATGCTGGTTTCCATGGCAATTACTTCCCCGCTACGCCACGTGGAGGCTACCGTTCATCGTAGCGGATTTTCCCACTCTGTATAAACCAACAGAGGGGTGTCCAATTGGGGTGTTGTGAAGCCGACAAATCACAAGCCATACTAGAATTTACAGGCAAGGTCCTGTTGACTGCCTTAAGAACCAAACACTAAGTTTTCAGGGGATCAACGCCATTAGCTAATACTAGCGGTACCAACTAACAGCGGCAAGGTAGGGGTTACTCCACAACTAACCGACTCACACACTCAAAGGCGCACACACACTCGTCGCAAGCGCAATCGCAAAGCTTTATTTGTTCCTTTATTTCGTCATTACTTTGTTCTCTGTCTGCCTGTCTAAGACCTTAACCCTTAAAAACCCAGTAACCAACCAAGCCAAGGGGACTAGCAACTGCCTGATTACAATCATTCTAACCTGTCTAAACCCCAAAAATACATGCTGCCGAAACCGAAATAAAACCAAAAAGACCTACTGAAGAAACAGTATCGGTAGAAAAGATCGAAGAAAAGAGTAACTTAAACCTTATGTGTTAATCGAATGGAGATACCAGAAAAATATCTAGATAAAACGTCAAAGCACAGTATCGGAGAACAAAAAAAAGGTGTAAAATGATCGGAAGTAAAACACAGAAAAAGTAAAAACATGCCTAATATAAAAAATGCCGGGCCGAAAAAATCCTAAAAAGCCAATTGTTTAAATGGATGCCGAATCGAACTGAATATAGTATATTAAAGTTTAAAGACTCACGGTTTTGTGACCACAACAACATCACCTTACAGACTCGATGACCAGTCTTCATTTCCAAGGACAAACGTAGAACGAGGTCTTGTAACCATAATTGATCTGGAACCATAAAGGTGAGTATATTTTTTCATGACGAAGAGATATCAAGGCGTGGTCTGAAGCTAAGGCCCTATAATGAAATAATCCTCTATTTAAAAAATAAACTTGATTATAAGGATATTTATACCTATAACCAAACTCCAAATCTATGAAACAGTAACAAATTCATTTTGCACTAAATAATACAAAATAGCGCAATGTCTGATGTATTTTATGAGTAAATAAGATATTTGGTACTAAATAGTGCTAAGTTATATACGAAGTACAGTTTCATGGATATACCGTGAGTTTTCGAAATCTAAGACGCAAGAAAAGACTAAAAAATAGATTGAAAATGTCCTTACATGTTGAAGAAATCCACTCCAGAGTCTGCAGGAGATGTCCTGTGTACTCTGCTTTACCCTGAATAAAGAAGAAAACATTCGTTATTTAGTTGTAAAATATAACTATAATATTATCAACAAGATGGTATGATTAATAAAGTACTATGAAATTATGAGTTTAGCTAGACTTACATTGAATACTTTATCCTCAAACGACAAGTAAACACAACAACACCTGAAAACACACTAGATAATCGTCAGTAAAGAAAAGAAAGAAGAAAAATGGAGTGAACGTATATATTTCATGTTGATTGTTGTATTTGTCAGTGTTTGAATTTACTTGCAAGGTTAATATATCATCACTTGTTCATATGTTGGGTTTACATTCCAGTTGTCATGGAAATCATATTTTCATTTCAAGGAATATTTCTGCATCCGTATCTAGAATCAGTGTTTGAATCCCTAACTAAAATCGTTTCAAACCTTTCCAACGGCTCTTCCAACCTACAATTATACTAAAAAATCATGTAAAGTCAGTGAAAATGTAAACAATCTTTACACACTAGACAACATAATATAATCATTCAATTCAATGTATATCAATGTTAAATGAGTAAGTCAAGTATCGGTTTGGTGTTGTCGTTTTGTCATCGTTTTGATCATAATTATTTTTAATATTTAAGTTTATTAATGTTTAACAAAGATTGAAATAAAGAATTATTTATAATAGTTTTTGATGGAAGTTTAACTTTTATTTAATTGCAACCCAAGCCTCGTTTACCCGGTTATTGTTATATCTTCATGAAAAAAAGTTAATAAATTTGTTTTCCTTTTAAAATGTGTGAATCCAATTGGTTCACCATCAATAAAATATGTTTTCATTTGTCCTCCAAAAATAAAAATTGTGTTTTAACAAGGGTTTGAATCCCATTCGTTCTCCAAAAATCAAAGATGTGTTTTAACATGGGTTTGAATCCCATTCGTTCTCCAGAAATAAAAGATGTGTTTTAGCATGTGTTTGAATCCCATTCGTTCTCCAAAAATCAAAGATGTGTTTTAACATGGGTTTGAATCCCATTCGTTCTCCAAAAATCAAAGATGTGTTTTAACATGGGTTTGAATCCCATTCGTTCTCCAAAAATAAAAGGTGTGTTTCAACATGGGTTTGAATCCCATTCGTTCTCCCAAAAATAAAAGGTGTTTTAACATGGGTTTGAATCCCATTCGTTCTCCAAAAATAATGGTTGTGTTTTAGCATGGGTTTGAATCCCATTCGTTCTCCCAAACAAATGGTTGCGTTTTAACATGGGTTTGAATCCCATTCATTCACCAAAAATAATGGTTGTGTTTTAACATGGGTTTGAATCCCATTCGTTCTCCCAAACAAATGGTTGCGTTTTAACATGGGTTGAATCCCATTCGTTCTCCAAAAATAAAAGTTGTTTCAACATGGGTTTGAATCCCATTCGTTCTCCAAAAATCAAAGATGTGTTTTAACATGGGTTTGAATCCCATTCGTTCTCCAAAAATAAAAGATGTGTTTTAACATGGGTTTGAATCCCATTCGTCCTCTAAAAATAAAAGATGTGCTTTAACATGGGTTGAATCCCATCCGTTCTCTAGAAATAAAAGATGTGTTTTAACATGGGTCTGAATCCCATTCGTTTTCCAAATATAAAAGATGTGCTTTAACATGGGTTTGAATCCCATTCGTTCTCCAAATATAAAAGATGTGTTTTAACATGGGTTTGAATCCCATTCGTTCTCCAAAAATAAAAGGTGTTTTAACATGGGTTTGAATCCCATTCGTTCTCCAAAAATAAAAAGTGTTTTAACATGGGTTTGAATCCCATTCGTTCTCCAAAAATAATGGTTATGTTTTAACATGGGTTTGAATCCCATCCGTTCTCCAAAAATAAAAGATGTGTTTTAACATGGGTTTGAATCCCATTCGTTCTCCAAATATAAAAGATGTGTTTTAACATGGGTTTGAATCCCATTCGTTCTCCAAAAATAAAAGATGTGCTTTAACATGGGTTTGAATCCCATTCGTTCTCCAAAAGTAATGGTTGTGTTTTAACATGGGTTTGAATCCCATTCGTTCTCCAAAAATAATGGTTGTGTTTTAACATGGGTTTGAATCCCATTCGTTCTCCCAAACAAATGGTTGCGTTTTAACATGGGTTGAATCCCATTCGTTCTCCAAAAATAAAAGATGTGTTTTAACATGGGTTTGAATTTTTTATTCGAGTTTCAGTTTGGATTTCGAAAAGGCCACTCAACTTCACTAGCCATTACTGAAATAGCGGACAACCTAAGGAAAGCAATAGACAATAAAATGTATACTTGTGGTGCATTTTTAGATTTTTCAAAGGCCTTTGATACTGTTAATCACAAAATTCTAGTAGAAAAGTTAGAACTATATGGAGTCAGAGGTATTGCGCTAAATTGGTTTACCAGTTATTTAACAAATAGGCAACAATATGTTGCTTTTGGTAACAACGTATCCTCAAAACAAACGATGAATTGTGGAATTCCTCAGGGTAGCTCTCTTGGACCTCTCTTGTTTTTATTATATATTAATGATTTGCCAAACTGCTCTGATACTCTGAAATTTAGAATATTTGCTGATGACACGAATGTCTTTGCCTCGCACTATGACTTAAGGGAACTTGAAAAACTAATGAACTCTGAGCTCCAAAAAGTTAAGACATGGTGTGACGCAAATAAACTATCAATTAATTATACAAAAACAAATTTCATGATCGTGAAATCAAGTAAAAAGAAAGACGCGGTAATTGATCTGAAATTTCAAAACAGAGATGGTTCAAGCAATTCTTTACAAAGAAAAGACCACATAAAATATTTAGGAGTCATAATTGATGACTGCATATCATGGAGATACCATATTTCTTATGTTTGCTCAAAAATTTCACGAAATATTGGAGTGATATCAAAATTACGGCATTATCTCTCCATTCATCAACTGAAACAAATTTATTACAACCTTGTTTATCCCTACATATCATATGCAATATTGGCCTGGGGAAGCGCTTATAAAACGCACATTAAGAAAGTGCAAGTCAAACAGAATATAGTTGTAAGAATAATGTTCTTTGTTGTATCTTTTGGCGAAAACACCGAAAGCGCTCTTCCCTTGCTAAATCTCTTGGAGCTTCTCACAGTAAATAATATTTATCGTCTTCATGCTTTAAAATTTACTCATTTATGGCACAAAGGTAAGCTCCCAGAGACACTTTCCTCTTTTTTCAAATATGCAAAAGATATCCATCCTTACAATACCAGGTACGCAGCAAAGCAAAACTTGCATAAATCACAAGTGCGTACCAATATAGGCAAGCAAATGACGGCTAATATGGCGATTGAACTCTGGGAACAAATTCCTAGCCACTTAAAAAATGTTAATGTATTTTCGTTTGCGAAAAAATTAAAAAGTTATTTACTTGCCGACCAATTACAGATAAAAATTTAGTTCTTCCTTAGATTTTCCTTTTTCTAAATATTCTATTTCTTTCTTCATATATGTTAATATATACCATACATGTCATTACTCTAATTGTGGATTAACAGTTTTATTGTTCAGTTAAATTGTAATTATTTTTTATGTACTTGGTTCTTCTTCAGTTTACTCCAATGTTAAATTTTAAATTGCTGGGGTCTAACTCGAAAACCTTATGGTTAATTTAGACCCCAGGCTCTGAATTATGTTCTTTTGACAATTATCTATTCTTTATTTTCTTAGTTGTTTTCGATAGTTGTTTTTCACATTTCATGTAAATTTTCTTGTATGAGCAAATAAAATTGTATTGTATTGTATTGTATTGAATCCCATCCGTTCTCCAAAAATAAAAGATGTGTTTTAACATGGGTTTGAATCCCATTCGTTCTCCCAAAAAAATGGTTGCGTTTTAACATGGGTTGAATCCCATTCGTTCTCCAAAAATAAAAGTTGTTTCAACATGGGTTTGAATCCCATTCGTTCTCCAAAAATAAAAGGTGTTTTAACATGGGTTTGAATCCCATTCGTTCTCCAAAAATAATGGTTGTGTTTTAACATGGGTTTGAATCCCATCCGTTCTCCAAAAATAAAAGATGTGTTTTAACATGGGTTTGAATCCCATTCGTTCTCCAAAAATAAAAGATGTGTTTTAACATGGGTTAGAATCCCATTCGTTCTCCAAAAATAAAAGATGTGTTTTAACATGGGTTTGAATCCCATTCGTTCTCCAAAAATAAAAGATGTGTTTTAACATGGGTTTGAATCCCATTCGTTCTCCAAAAGTGATGGTTGTGTTTTAACATGGGTTTGAATCCCATTCCTTCTCCAAATATAAAAGATGTGTTTTAACATGGGTTTGAATCCCATTCGTTCTCCAAAAATAAAAGGTGTTTCAACATGGGTTTGAATCCCATTCGTTCTCCAAAAATAAAAGATGTGTTTTAACATGGGTTTGAATCCCATCCGTTCTCCAAAAATAAAAGATGTGTTTTAACATGGGTTTGAATCCCATTCGTTCTCCAAAAATAAAAGATGTGCTTTAACATGGGTTTGAATCCCATTCGTTCTCCAAAAGTAATGGTTGTGTTTTAACATGGGTTTGAATCCCATTCGTTCTCCAAAAATAATGGTTGTGTTTTAACATGGGTTTGAATCCCATTCGTTCTCCCAAACAAATGGTTGCGTTTTAACATGGGTTGAATCCCATTCGTTCTCCAAAAATAAAAGATGTGTTTTAACATGGGTTTGAATCCCATTCGTTCTCCAAAAATAATGGTTGTGTTTTAACATGGGTTTGAATCCCATTCGTTCTCCCAAAAAAATGGTTGTGTTTTAGCATGGGTTTGAATCCCATTCGTTCTCCAAAAATAATGGTTGTGTTTTAACATGGGTTTGAATCCCATTCGTTCTCCCAAAAAAATGGTTGCGTTTTAACATGGGTTGAATCCCATTCGTTCTCCAAAAATAAAAGGTGTTTCAACATGGGTTTGAATCCCATTCGTTCTCCAAAAATAAAAGGTGTTTCAACATGGGTTTGAATCCCATTCGTTCTCCAAAAATAAAAGATGTGTTTTAACATGGGTTAGAATCCCATTCGTTCTCCAAAAATAAAAGATGTGTTTTAACATGGGTTTGAATCCCATCCGTTCTCCAAAAATAAAAGATGTGTTTTAACATGGGTTTGAATCCCATTCGTTCTCCAAAAATAAAAGATGTGCTTTAACATGGGTTTGAATCCCATTCGTTCTCCAAAAGTAATGGTTGTGTTTTAACATGGGTTTGAATCCCATTCGTTCTCCAAAAATAATGGTTGTGTTTTAACATGGGTTTGAATCCCATTCGTTCTCCCAAACAAATGGTTGCGTTTTAACATGGGTTGAATCCCATTCGTTCTCCAAAAGTAATGGTTGTGTTTTAATATGGGTTTGAATCCCATTCGTTCTCCAAAAATAATGGTTGTGTTTTAACATGGGTTTGAATCCCATTCGTTCTCCCAAACAAATGGTTGAGTTTTAACATGGGTTGAATCCCATTCGTTCTCCAAAAATAAAAGATGTGTTTTAACATGGGTTTGAATCCCATTCGTTCTCCAAAAATAATGGTTGTGTTTTAACATGGGTTTGAATCCCATTCGTTCTCCCAAAAAAATGGTTGTATTTTAGCATGGGTTTGAATCCCATTTATTCTCCAAAAATAATGGTTGTGTTTTAACATGGGTTTGAATCCCATTCGTTCTCCCAAAAAAATGGTTGCGTTTTAACATGGGTTTGAATCCCATTCGTTCTCCAAAAATAATGGTTGTGTTTTAACATGGGTTTGAATCCCATCCGTTCTCCAAAAATAAAAGATGTGTTTTAACATGGGTTAGAATCCCATTCGTTCTCCAAAAATAAAAGATGTGTTTTAACATGGGTTGAATCCCATTCGTTCTCCAAAAGTAATGGTTGTGTTTTAATATGGGTTTGAATCCCATTCGTTCTCCAAAAATAATGGTTGTGTTTTAACATGGGTTTGAATCCCATTCGTTCTCCCAAAAAAATGGTTGAGTTTTAACATGGTTTGAATCCCATTCGTTCTCCAAAAATAAAAGGTGTTTTAACATGGGTTTGAATCCCATTCGTTCTCCAAAAATAATGGTTGTGTTTTAACATGGGTTTGAATCCCATTCGTTCTCCAAAAGTGATGGTTGTGTTTTAACATGGGTTTGAATCCCATTCCTTCTCCAAATATAAAAGATGTGTTTTAACATGGGTTTGAATCCCATTCGTTCTCCAAAAATAAAAGGTGTTTCAACATGGGTTTGAATCCCATTCGTTCTCCAAAAATAAAAGATGTGTTTTAACATGGGTTTGAATCCCATTCGTTCTCCAAAAATAAAAGATGTGTTTTAACATGGGTTTGAATCCCATCCGTTCTCCAAAAATAAAAGATGTGTTTTAACATGGGTTTGAATCCCATTCGTTCTCCAAAAATAAAAGATGTGCTTTAACATGGGTTTGAATCCCATTCGTTCTCCAAAAGTAATTGTTGTGTTTTAACATGGGTTTGAATCCCATTCGTTCTCCAAAAATAATGGTTGTGTTTTAACATGGGTTTGAATCCCATTCGTTCTCCCAAACAAATGGTTGCGTTTTAACATGGGTTGAATCCCATTCGTTCTCCAAAAATAAAAGGTGTTTCAACATGGGTTTGAATCCCATTCGTTCTCCAAAAATAAAAGGTGTTTCAACATGGGTTTGAATCCCATTCGTTCTCCAAAAATAAAAGATGTGTTTTAACATGGGTTACAATCCCATTCGTTCTCCAAAAATAAAAGATGTGTTTTAACATGGGTTTGAATCCCATCCGTTCTCCAAAAATAAAAGATGTGTTTTAACATGGGTTTGAATCCCATTCGTTCTCCAAAAATAAAAGATGTGCTTTAACATGGGTTTGAATCCCATTCGTTCTCCAAAAGTAATGGTTGTGTTTTAACATGGGTTTGAATCCCATTCGTTCTCCAAAAATAATGGTTGTGTTTTAACATGGGTTTGAATCCCATTCGTTCTCCCAAACAAATGGTTGCGTTTTAACATGGGTTGAATCCCATTCGTTCTCCAAAAGTAATGGTTGTGTTTTAATATGGGTTTGAATCCCATTTCGTTCTCCACAAATAATGGTGGGGTTTTTTAACATGGGTTTGAATCCCATTCGTTCTCTCCCAAACCAAATGGTTTTGAGTTTTAAACATGGGTTTGCATCCCATTCGTTCTCCAAAAATCAAAGATGTGTTTTAACATGGGTTTGAATCCCATTCGTTACTCCAAAAATAATGGTTTGTGTTTTAACATCGGGTTTGAATCCCCTTCGTTTCTCCAAAAATGGTGTTGCGTTTTCAGCATTGGGTTTGAATCCCATTCGTTCTCCCAAAAAAAATGGTTGTGTTTTAACATGGGTTTGAATCCCATTCGTTCTCCCAAAACAAATGGTTGTGTTTTTAACATGGGTTGTGTGAATCCATTCGTTCTCCCAAAAAAAAAGGTTGTCTCAAAAATAAAAGATTGTGTGATTGTAACATGGTGAATCCATCCGTCTCCCAAACAAAAATGGTTGTGTTTTAAAAAGGGTGAACGCCATTCGTTCCCGCCACAAAATAAAAGAATTCCCATTGTCCAACCACAATAAAGGTGTTTTTGAATCCCATACGTTTCCCAAAAATTAAAGGTGTTTCAACAGGGTGGACTCCCATTCGTTCTCCACCAGGTTTGACATAAAACATTGTTCTCCAAAAATGGTGTTACACATGTTAGAAATAACCACTCGTTTTCCAAGAAATAAAATAGTGTTGTTGTACATTGGGTGTTGAAGTTCCCATCGTTCGTCCAAAAATTAAAAGATTGTGACACCTTAACTGGCGTTTGAATCCCAGTCTGTTTTTATCCAAAGGGAGTGAGGACGCGGTTGATTGTTGTAACAGGGTTTTGACTCCTTTTCCTTCCGCCAACATATAAAAGAGGTGTTTAAACTGGGTTGGAATCCCGGCGTTATCAACAATATAAAAGGTTTTTGTTTCTTCAACATGTTGGGTATTAAAAGCGAGGGTTTTATTCGGTCTCCATTTTGCACATTCGCAAAAATAAAAGATTGTTTAAACATGGGTTATACCATCCGTGTTCTCTCCAAAAATAAAAGATTGCTGGTTAACTGGGTTTGAAGCCATTCGTTCTCCAAAATAAAAAGAATGTGCTTTACACATGTGTTTGAATCCCATTCGTTCTCCAAAAAGTAATGTGTGTTTAACATGGTTGAATCCCATTCGGTCTCCAAAAATACTGGTTGTGTTTTTAACATGGGTTTGATACCATTCGTTCTCAAACAAATGGTTGCGTTTTAACATGGGTTGAATCCCATTCGTTCTCCAAAAATAAAGGTGTTTCAACATGGGTTTGAATCCCATTCGTTCTCCAAAATAAAAGGTGTTTTCAACATGGGTTTGAATCCCATTCGTTCTCCAAAAATAAAAGATGTGTTTTAACATGGGTTAGAATCCCATTCGTTCTCCAAAATAAAAGATGTGTTTTAACATGGGTTTGAATCCCATCCGTTCTCCAAAAATAAAAGATGTTTTTTAACATGGGTTTGAATCCCATTCGTTCTCCAAAAATAAAAGATGTGCTTTAACATGGGTTTGAATCCCATTCGTTCTCCAAAAGTAATGGTTGTGTTTTAACATGGGTTTGAATCCCATTCGTTCTCCAAAAATAATGGTTGTGTTTTAACATGGGTTTGAATCCCATTCGTTCTCCCAAACAAATGGTTGCGTTTTAACATGGGTTGAATCCCATTCGTTCTCCAAAAGTAATGGTTGTGCTTTAATATGGGTTTGAATCCCATTCGTTCTCCAAAAATAATGGTTGTGTTTTAACATGGGTTTGAATCCCATTCGTTCTCCAAAAATAAAACATGTGTTTTAACATGGGTTTGAATCCCATTCGTTCTCCCAAAAAAATGGTTGCGTTTTAACATGGGTTAAATCCCATTCGTTCTCCAAAATAAAAGATGTGTTTCAACATGGGTTTGAATCCCATTCGTTCTCCAAAAATAAAAGGTGTTTCAACATGGGTTTGAATCCCATTCGTTCTCCAAAAATAAAAGGTGTTTTAACATGGGTTTGAATCCCATTCGTTCTCCAAAATAATGGTTGTGTTTTTAACATGGGTTTGAATCCCATCCGTTCTCCAAAAATAAAAGATGTGTTTTAACATGGGTTTGAATCCCATTCGTTCTCCAAAAATAAAAGATGTGTTTTAACATGGGTTAGAATCCCATTCGTTCTCCAAAAATAAAAGATGTGTTTTAACATGGGTTTGAATCCCATTCGTTCTCCAAAAATAATGGTTGTGTTTTAACATGGGTTTGAATCCCATTCGTTCCCAAAGTGTATGGTTGTGGTCTTCTTAACATGGGTTTGAATCCCATTCCTTCTCCAAATATAAAAGATGTGTTTCTAACATGGGTTTTGAATTCCATTCGTTCTCCAAAATAAAAGGCTTGTTTCAACATGGTTTGAATCCATTCGTTCTCCAAAACTATAAAGATTGTGTTTTAACATGGGTTTGACTCCAATTCGTGCTCCCAAATAAAAGATTTGTTTTTCTAACATGGGTTTGAATCCACATCCGTTCTCCAAAAATAAAAGATTTTTTTTTTGTTTTAACATGGGTTTGAATCCCCATTCGTTCTCCAACCAAAATTGAAGATGTGCTTTACACATGGGTTTGCATTCCCCTTCGTTCTCCAAAAGTTAATTTGTTGTGTTTTACACTGGGTTTTGCATTCCCATTCGTCTCCAACAAATAATGGTTGTGTTTTGTTTTTAACATGGAGTTTGAATCCCATCTCGTTCTCCCAAAACAATGGTAGCGTTTTTACATGGGTTGAATCCCATTCGTTCTCCAAAATAAAAGATGTTTCAACATGGTTTGAATCCCATTCGTTCTCCAAAAATAAAAGGTGTTGTTTCAACATGGGTTTGAATCCCATTCGTTCTCCAAAAATAAAAGATGTGTTTTAACATGGGTTAGAATCCCATTCGTTCTCCAAAAATAAAAGATGTGTTTTAACATGGGTTTGAATCCCATCCGTTCTCCAAAAATAAAAGATGTGTTTTAACATGGGTTTGAATCCCATTCGTTCTAAAAAAATAAAAGATGTGCTTTAACATGGGTTTGAATCCCATTCGTTCTCCAAAAGTAATGGTTGTGTTTTAACATGGGTTTGAATCCCATTCGTTCTCCAAAATAATGGTTGTGTTTTAACATGGGTTTGAATCCCATTCGTTCTCCCAAACAAATGGTTGCGTTTTAACATGGGTTGAATCCCATTCGTTCTCCAAAAGTAATGGTTGTGTTTTAATATGGGTTTGAATCCCATTCGTTCTCCAAAAATAATGGTTGTGTTTTAACATGGGTTTGAATCCCATTCGTTCTCCCAAACAAATGGTTGAGTTTTAACATGGGTTGAATCCCATTCGTTCTCCAAAAATAAAAGATGTGTTTTAACATGGGTTTGAATCCCATTCGTTCTCCCAAAAAAATGGTTGTATTTTAGCATGGGTTTGAATCCCATTCGTTCTCCAAAAATAATGGTTGTGTTTTAACATGGGTTTGAATCCCATTCGTTCTCCCAAAAAAATGGTTGTGTTTTAACATGGGTTTGAATCCCATTCGTTCTCCCAAAAAAATGGTTGCGTTTTAAAATGGGTTGAATCCCATTCGTTCTCCAAAAATAAAAGGTGTTTTAACATGGGTTTGAATCCCATCCGTTCTCCAAAAATAAAAGATGTGTTTTAACATGGGTTTGAATCCCATTCGTTCTCCCAAAAAAATGGTTGCGTTTTAACATGGGTTGAATCCCATTCGTTCACAAAAATAAAAGGTGTTTCAAATGGGTTTGAATCCCATTCGTTCTCTCCAAAAATAAAAAGGTGTTTCAACATGGGTTTGAATCCATTCGTTCTCCAAAAATAAAACATGTGTTTAACATGGGTTAGAATCCCATTCGTTCTCCAAAAATAAAAGAATGTGTTTTAACATGGTTTGAATCCCATTCGTTCTCCAAAAATAAAATGTGTTTTAACAATGGTTTGAATCCCATTCGTTCTCCAAAAGTGATGGTTTGTGTTTTAACATGGGTTGGAATCCCCATTCCTTCTCCAAATATAAAAGATGTGTTTTAACATGGGTTTGAATCCTATTCGTTCTCCAAAAATAAAGGTGTTTCAACATGGGTTTTTGAATCCCATTCGTTCTCCAAAAATAAAAGATGTGTTTTAACATGGGTTTGAATCCCTTCGTTCTCCAAAAATAAAAGATGTGTTTTCTACATGGGTTTGAATCCCTATCCGTTCTCCAAAAATAAAAGATTGTGTTTTAACATGGGTTTGAATCCCATTCGTTCTCCAAAAATAAAAGATTGTGCTTTAAATAGGTTTGAATCCCATTCGTTCTCCAAAAGTACTTGTATGTGTTTTAACATGGGTTGTTGGAATCCCATTTCGTTCTCCAAAAATAATGGGTTTAGTGTTTAACATGGGTTTGAATCCCATCGTTCTCTCCTCCAACAAATGGTTGCGTTTTACATGGGTTGAATCCCATTCGTGCTCCCCTCTCTCACAAATAAAAAGGTGTTTCAAACATGGGTTTGAATCCCATTCGTTCTCCAAAAATTAAAGGTGTTTCAACATGGTGTTTGAATCCCCATTCGTTCTCCACAAAAATAAAAGGATGTGTTTTAACATGGGTTAGATCCCATTCGTTCTCCCAAAAAAATCAAAGATGTGTGTTAACATGGGTGTTTGAATCCCATTCCGTTCCTCCCAAAAAATAAAAGATGTGTTTAACATGTGTTTGAATCCCATTCGTTCTCCAAAAATCCCCAAAAAGAGGTGCTTAACATGGGTTGAATCCAGTCGTTCTCCAAAATGTAAGGGTTGTGTTTGAACATGGTTTGCATCCCATTCGTTCTTCCAAAAACAATCAATGGTTGGTTTTAACCATGGGTTGAATCCCAATGGTTCTCCCAAACAATGGTTGCGTTTGAACATGGGTGGAATCCCATTCGTTCTCCAAAAGTAAAGGTTGTGTTTGAATTTATGGGTTTGAATCCAATTCGTTTCTCCAAAATAATCGGTTGTGTTTAACACTGGGTTTGAATCCCATTCGTTCTCCCAAAACACAAAATGGTTGTAGTTTTAAAATGGGTTTGAAATCCCATGTTCTCCAAAATCAAAGATGTGTTCGTGTAACATGGGTTCTGAATCCCATTCTGTTCTCAAAAAATACTGGTTGTGTTTTAACATGGGTTTGAATCCATTGTTCTCCCAAAAAAAATGGTGCGTTTTAGAATGGGCTTTGAATACCAGTCGCTTCTCCCAAAAAAATATGGGTGTGTCTTTAAATGGGTCTTGAATCCCATTCGTTTTCTCCAAAAATAAAAGATGTGTTTTAAACATGGGTTTGATCAATCCGTTCTCCAACAAAATAAAGATGTCAGGTTTTACATGGGGTTGAATCCCATTCGTTCTCCAAAAAAGAATGAAAGAGTGCTTTAACATGGTTGAATCCCATTAGTTCTCCAAAAAGTAATTGTTGTGTTTAACATGGGTTTGAATCCCATTAGTTCTCCAAAAATAATGGTTGTGTTTTTAAAATGGGGTGAATCCCATAGTTCTCCACAAACAAATGGTAGCGTTTAACAATGGGTGACTCCAATTCGTCTCCAAAAAATATAAAAGATGTTTCAACAGGGTTGGTGAATCCCATTCGTTCTCCAAAAAGAAAAAGGTGTTTTCAAACAGGGTTTGAAGCCCATTAGTATCCAAAAATAAAAGATGTCGTTTTAAACAGGGGTTTAGAATCCCATTCGCTCTCCAAAAATAAAAGATGTGTTTGAACTGGGTCTTGATCCCATCCGTTCTCCAAAAATAAAGAGTGTTTTAAAAGGGGTTTTTAAATCCATTCGTTCTAAAAAATAAAAGATGTGCTTACGGGGTTTGAATCCCATTCGTTACCTCCAAAAGTATGGTTGGTTTTAACAGGGTTGAATCCCATTCGTCTCCAAAAATAAGGTTGTGTTTAACATGTGTTTGAATCCCATTCGTTTCTCCCAAAAAAAAATGGTTGCGTTTTAACATGGGTTGACTCCCAGTCGTCTCCCAAAAGTAATGGTTGTGTGTTAATATGGGTTTGAATCCCATTCGTTCTCCAAAAAATACATGGTTTTGGTTTCACATGGGTTTGAATCCATTCGTTCTCCCAAACAAAATGGTTTTGAGTTTTAAACAAGGGGTTGTTGAATCCCATTAGTTCTCCAAAAATAACAAGAGGTCTTAAACATGGGTTTGTTGAATACCACGTTCTCCCAAAAAAAAAGGTTGTATTTAAGATGGGTTGGAATCATTCGTTCTCCAAAAACAATGGTTTGGTGTTTTAACATGGGTTTGAATACCATTCGGTCTCCCAAAAAAGGGTGGTGTTTTAACATGGTTTGAATCCCATTCGTTCTCCCCAAAAAATGGTTTTTTTCTGCGTTTAAAATGGGTTGAATCCATTCGTTCTCCCAAAAATCAAAAGGTGTTTTTTAACAGTGTTTGACTCCCATCCGTTCTCCAAAAAGAAAAGATGTGTTTTTTTACATGGGTTGAATCCATTCGTTCTCCCAAAAAAACTGGGTGGCGTTTTAACGGGGTTGAATCCATTAGTTCTCCAAAAATAAAAGGTGTTTCAAAATGGGTTTGAATCCCATTCGTTATCAAAAAAATAAAAGGTGTTTCAACATGGTTTGATGAATCCCATGTCGTTCTCCAAAAATGAAAACTGTGTTTTAACATGGGTAGAATCACATTCTCGTTCTCAAAAATAAAAGACGTGGTGTTTAACATGGGTTAGGAAATCCCATTCGCCTTCTTCCAACAAATAAAAGCTGTGTTTTAACATGGTGTTTGAATCCCTTCGTTCTCCAAATAGTGATGGTTGTGTTTACAATGGGTTGACTCCATTCCTTATCCAAAGATAAAAGATGTGTTTAAATGGGTTTGAATCCTATCGTTCTCCAAAAATAAAAGGTGGTTTTCAACACTGGGTTGTTTGAATACCATTCGTTCCAAAATAAAAAAGATGTGTTTCCCAACATGGGTTGATCCCATTCGTTTCTGCAAAAATAAAAGATGTGATTTTAACAATGGGTTTGAATCCCATCCGTTCTCAAAATAAAAAGATAGATGTGTTTTAACATGGGTTGAAATCACATTCGTTCTCCAAAAATAAAAGATGTGCTAACATGGGTTTTTGAATCCTTCGTTCTCCAAATTAGTAAATTGTTGTATGGTGTTTAAACATGGGTTTGAATTCCCATTCGTTCTCCCAAAAATACATGGTTGTGTTTAACATGGGAGTTTGAATCCCATTCGTGCTCCCAAACAATGGTTGCTTTTTAACATGGGTATTGAAGCCATTCGTCTCCCAAAACTAACAAGGTGTTTCAACAGGGTGAATCCATTCGTTTCTCCAAAAATTAAAGGTGTTTCAACATGGGTTTGAATCCCTTCGTTCTCCCAAAAAGAAAAGATTGCTTTTTAACATGGGTTAGTTAAATCCCATCGTTCTCAAAAATAAATAGAGGTGTTCTAACATGGGTTTGAATCCCATCCGTTTCCAAAATAAAAAGATGGTTTTAAATGGGTTTGAATACATGCGTTCTCAAAATAAAGACCTTCTGGCGTAAACATGGGTTTGAATCCCAGGAGTCTCCAAGTATGGTTGTGTTTTAAAATGGGTTTGCAATCCCTATTCGTTCTCCAAACAATAAGGTTGTGTTGTAACATGGTCTGAATCCATCGTTCTCACAAACAATGGTGCGTTTGAAACATGGGTTGAATTCCCATTCGTTCTCCAAAAAGTAATGGTTGTGTTTTAATATGGGTTTGAATCCCATTGTCGTTTATTCCAAAAATATAATGGTTGTGTGTAACATGGGTTTGAATCCCATTCGTTCGTCCCAAAACAAATGGTTGAGTTTAACATGGGTTGAATCCCAATTTCGTTCTCTCCAAAAATCAAAAAGATTGTGTTTAGACATGGTTTGAATCCCATTCGTTCTCCCAAAATAATGGTGTGTTTAGACATGGGTTTGAATCCCATTCGTCTCCTCCAAAAAAAAAATGGGTTGCGGCTTTTAGCATGGGTTTGATATCCCATTCGTTCTCCCAAAAAAATGGTTGTGTTTTTAGAACATGGGTCTTGAATCCCATTCGTTCTCCCAAAAATGGTGGCAGTTTTAAAATGGGTTGAATCCATTCGTTCTCCAAAAATAAAAGTGGTTTTGTTTAACATGGGGTTGAATCCATCCGTTCTCCAAAAATAAAAGACTGTGTTTTAACATGGGTTTGCATCCATTCGTTCTCCACAAAAAAAATGGTGCGCTTTTAACATGGGTTGAATCCCATCTCGCTCCAAAAATAAAAGGTGTTTCAACAGGGTTTGAATCCCATTAGTTCTCCAAAAATAAAAGGTGTTCCTGTGTGTCAACATGGGTTTGAATCCCCATTCGGTCTCAAAATAAAACATTGTTTAACATGGGTTAGAATCCCATCTGTTCTCCCAAAAAATAAAGAGTGTTTCCACTGGGCTTGAATCCCATCGCCTTCTCAAAAATAAAAGAGGGTTTGAACATGGGCTTGAATCCCATTCGTTCTACAAATGATGGTTGTGTTTTAACAGGTTTGAATCCCATTCACCTCTCCAAATATAAAAGATGGTTTTCAACATGGGTTTGAATTCCATTTGTTCTCCAAATAAAAGGTGTTTCAACATGGGCTTTGAATCAAATTCGTTCTCCAAAATAAAGATGGTTTTCAACAGGTTTGAATCCCCCATCGTTATCAAAATAAAAGAGTGTGTGTTAAAAGGGTTTTGATTTTGAAATCCCATCCGTTCTCCAAAATAAAAGATTGTGTATTTAACATCGGGTTGGAATCCCATTACGTTCTCCAAAAATAAAAGATTGCTTCTAAAATGGGTTGAATTCCCCATTCGTTCTCCAAAAAATAATAAGGGGTTTCACATGGAGGTTTGAATCAAATTCGGTCTCCAAAAATAAAACAGTGTTTTAAATGGGTTAGAATCCCATCGTTCTCCAAAAATAAAAGATGTGTTTAAAATGGTTTTGAATCCTTCGTTCTCAAAAAAATAAAAGAGGGTTTTAAACAGGGTTTGAATCCCATCGTTCTACAAAAGGATGGTTGTGTTTTAACATGGCGTGTGAATCCCATTCCTTCTCAAATATAAAAGACTGTGTTTGAAAGGGTTTGAATCCCATTAGCTTTTCTCACAAAAAATAAAAGGTGTTTAACATGGGTTTGAATCCCCATTCGTCTCCAAAAATAAAAGATGGGTTTAAACAGGGGTTGAATCCCATCGTTCATCCAAAAAATACAAAGATGTGTGTTTTTTAACATGGGTTGATCCCATCCGTTCTCAAAAATCAAAAGAGGTGTTTAAAATGGGTTTGAATCCCATTCGTCTACAAAATAAAAGATGTGCTTAACAGGGGTTTGAATCCCATTCGTTGCTCCAAAAGTAATGGTTGTGTTTTAACAGGGTTTGAATCCCATTTAGTTCTCCAAAGTAATGGTTGTGTTCAACCGGGGTATAATCCCATTCGTTCCACCCAAATAAAAGAGGTTTTAACATGGGTTGAATCCCATTCGTTCTCCAAAAATAAAAGAGCTGCTTTTAACAGGGTTTGAATACCATTCGTCTCAAAAGTAATGGTTGTGTTTTAACATGGGTTTGAATCCCATTCGTTTCTCCAAAAATAATGGTTGTTTTTTAACAGGGGTTTGAATCACATTCGTTCTCCCAAACAAATGTTGCGTTTGTTAACATGGGTTGAATCCCATTCCGTTCTCCAAACGTAATGTTGGGGTGTTTTACTAGCGGGTTGATGAATCCCATTCGTCCCTCCAAAAATAATGGCTTGTGTTTTAACATGGGTTTTTGAATACAACGCTCGTTCCTCCCAAAACAAATGGTTGAGTTTTAAAGGGTGATCCCATTCGTTCTACAAAAATCAAAGATGTGTTTAACCTGGGTTTGCAAATCCCATTCGTTCTCCAAAATAATGGTGGTGTGTAACCCTGGTTCTGAACTCCATTCGTTCTCCCAAAAAAATGGTTGCGTCTTTAGGCATTGGGTTTGAATCCCATTAGTTCTCCCAAAAAAATGGTTTGTGTTGTTTTTAACTGGGTTTGAATTCCCATTCGATTCGCCCAAAAAAAATGGTTGCGTTTTAAAATGGGTTTGAATCCCTTCGTTCTCCAAAATAAAAGTGTGTTAACATGGGTTTTGCAATCCCATAGTCGTTCTCCACAAATAAAAGATTGTTTCTAACATGGCGTTTTTGATCCCATTCGTTCTCCCAAAAAAATGGTTGCTTGCGTTTGAACATGGGTTGAATCTCATTCGTCTACAAAAATTTAAAGGTGTTCAACAGGGGTTGAATCACATTGTTCTCAAAAATAAAAAGGTGTGTCAAATGGGTTGAATCCCATTCGGTCTCCAAAATAAAAAATGGGTGTTAACATGGGTTAGAATCCCATTCGTTATCCAAAAAATAAACGATGTGTTTTTAAAGGGTTTGATCCCATTCGTCGCCAAAAATAAAAGATGTGTTTGAACCTGGGTTGAATCCCATCTTTTCTCCAAAAGTGATGGTGTTTGTTTAAACATGGGTCATTGAATTTCCCCATTACTTCTCCAAATATAAAAGAGGTGTTTGAACATGGTTTGAATCCCATTCGGTTACCAAAAATAAACGGTCACCTGTTTCAACAGGGGTGTTTGTCTGGGAAAAATCCATTCGTTCTCCAAAAATAAACCGATGGTTTTAACAGGGGT